>NC_084918.1:6695378-7295378 GCF_949316345.1 Pungitius pungitius | reverse complement strand
AACATTACCAACACGTAGCTAATGATACCAACACGTAGCTAATGATACCAACACAAAGCTAATGTTACCAACACGTAGCTAACATTACCAACGCGTAGCTAAAGATACCAACACGTAGCTAACATTACCAACATGTAGCTAACGATACCAACACGTGGGTAACATTACCAACATGTGGCTAACATTACCAACACGTGGGTAACATTACTAACACGTAGCTAACGTTACCAACACATGGCTAACCTTACCAAAACGTGGCTAACATTACCAACACATAGCTAACGTTACCAACATGTGGCTAACATTACTAACACGTAGCTAACGTTACCAACACATGGCTAACGTTACCAAAATGTGGCTAACATTACCAACACGTAGCTAACATTACCAACACGTAGCTAATGATACCAACACGTAGCTAATGATAACAACACGTAGATAATGTTACCAACACGTAGCTAACATTACCAACGCGTAGCTAATGATACCAACACGTAGCTAACATTACCAACACGTACCTAACGATACCAACACGTGGCTAATGTTACCAACATGTAGCTACGTTACCAACACGTGGCTAACGTTACCAACATGTAGCTAACGTTACCAAAATGTACCTAACGATACCAACACGTGGCTAACGTTACCAACACGTAGCTAACATGGCCAACATGTAGCTAACATTTCCAACACGTGGGTAACGTTACCAGCACGTGGCTAAAATTACCAACACGTAGCTAACGTTACCAACACATAGCTAACGTTACCAACACGTGGGGAACATTACCAACACTTAGCTAACGTTACCAACATGTGGCTAACATTACTAACACGTAGCTAACGTTACCAACACATGGCTAACGTTACCAAAACGTGGCTAACATTACCAACACGTAGCTAACATTACCAACACGTACCTAACGATACCAACACCTGGCTAACGTTACCAACATGTAGCTAACGTTACCAACACGTGGGTAACATTACCAACACATAGCTAACGTTACCAACATGTGGCTAACATTACTAACACGTAGCTAACGTTACCAACACATGGCTAACGTTACCAAAATGTGGCTAACATTACCAACACGTAGCTAACATTACCAACACGTACCTAACGATACCAACACGTGGCTAACGTTACCAACATGTAGCTAACATTACCAACACATAGCTAACGTTACCAACATGTGGCTAACATTACTAACACGTAGCTAACGTTACCAACACATGGCTAACGTTACCAAAATGTGGCTAACATTACCAACACGTAGCTAACATTACCAACACGTAGCTAATGATACCAACACGTAGCTAATGATACCAACACGTAGCTAATGTTACCAACACGTAGCTAACATTACCAACGCGTAGCTAATGATACCAACACGTAGCTAACATTACCAACATGTAGCTAACGTTACCAACACGTGGGTAACATTACCAACATGTGGCTAACATTACCAACACGTGGGTAACATTACTAACACGTAGCTAACGTTACCAACACATGGCTAACCTTACCAAAACGTGGCTAACATTACCAACACGTAGCTAACATTACCAACACGTACCTAACAATACCAACACGTGGCTAACGTTACCAACATGTAGCTAACGTTACCAACACGTGGGTAACATTACCAACACATAGCTAACGTTACCAACATGTGGCTAACATTACTAACACGTAGCTAACGTTACCAACACATGGCTAACGTTACCAAAATGTGGCTAACATTACCAACACGTAGCTAACATTACCAACACGTAGCTAATGATACCAACACGTAGCTAATGATACCAACACGTAGCTAATGTTACCAACACGTAGCTAACATTACCAACGCGTAGCTAATGATACCAACACGTAGCTAACATTACCAACATGTAGCTAACGTTACCAACACGTGGGTAACATTACCAACATGTGGCTAACATTACCAACACGTGGGTAACATTACTAACACGTAGCTAACGTTACCAACACATGGCTAACCTTACCAAAACGTGGCTAACATTACCAACACGTAGCTAACATTACCAACACGTACCTAACGATACCAAGACGTGGCTAACGTTACCAACATGTAGCTAACGTTACCAACACGTGGGTAACATTACCAACACATAGCTAACGTTACCAACATGTGGCTAACATTACTAACACGTAGCTAACGTTACCAACACATGGCTAACGTTACCAAAATGTGGCTAACATTACCAACACGTAGCTAACATTACCAACACGTAGCTAATGATACCAACACGTAGCTAATGATACCAACACGTAGCTAATGTTACCAACACGTAGCTAACATTACCAACGCGTAGCTAATGATACCAACACGTAGCTAACATTACCAACATGTAGCTAACGTTACCAACACGTGGGTAACATTACCAACATGTGGCTAACATTACCAACATGTGGCTAACATTACCAACACGTGGGTAACATTACTAACACGTAGCTAACGTTACCAACACATGGCTAACCTTACCAAAATGTGGCTAACATTACCAACACGTAGCTAACATTACCAACACGTAGCTAATGATACCAACACGTAGCTAACATTACCAACATGTAGCTAACGTTACCAACACGTGGGTAACATTACCAACATGTGGCTAACATTACCAACACGTAGGTAACGTTACCAACACTTAGCTAACGTAACGTTAACGTTAGCTACTAATAGGTGGCTAACATTACCAATACATGTCTAACATTACTAACACGTAGCTAACGTTACCAACACATGGCTAACGTTACCAAAATGTGGCTAACATTACCAACACGTAGCTAACATTACCAACACTTAGCTAACGTTACCAACATGTGGCTAACATTACTAACACGTAGCTAACGTTACCAACACATGGCTAACGTTACCAAAATGTGGCTAACATTACCAACACGTAGCTAACATTACCAACACGTAGCTAATGATACCAACACGTAGCTAATGATACCAACACAAAGCTAATGTTACCAACACGTAGCTAACATTACCAACGCGTAGCTAATGATACCAACACGTAGCTAACATTACCAACATGTAGCTAACGATACCAACACGTGGGTAACATTACCAACATGTGGCTAACATTACCAACACGTGGGTAACATTACTAACACGTAGCTAACGTTACCAACACATGGCTAACCTTACCAAAACGTGGCTAACATTACCAACACATAGCTAACGTTACCAACATGTGGCTAACATTACTAACACGTAGCTAACGTTACCAACACATGGCTAACGTTACCAAAATGTGGCTAACATTACCAACACGTAGCTAACATTACCAACACGTAGCTAATGATACCAACACGTAGCTAATGATAACAACACGTAGATAATGTTACCAACACGTAGCTAACATTACCAACGCGTAGCTAATGATACCAACACGTAGCTAACATTACCAACATGTAGCTAACGTTACCAACACGTGGGTAACATTACCAACATGTGGCTAACATTACCAACACGTGGGTAACATTACTAACACGTAGCTAACGTTACCAACACATGGCTAACCTTACCAAAATGTGGCTAACATTACCAACACGTAGCTAACATTACCAACACGTAGCTAATGATACCAACATGTGGCTAACATTACCAACATGTAGCTACGTTACCAACACGTGGGTAACGTTACCAGCACGTGGCTAAAATTACCAACACGTAGCTAACGTTACCAACACATAGCTAACGTTACCAACACGTGGGGAACATTACCAACACTTAGCTAACGTTACCAACATGTGGCTAACATTACTAACACGTAGCTAACGTTACCAACACATGGCTAACGTTACCAAAACGTGGCTAACATTACCAACACGTAGCTAACATTACCAACACGTACCTAACGATACCAACACGTGGCTAACGTTACCAACATGTAGCTAACATTACCAACACATAGCTAACGTTACCAACATGTGGCTAACATTACTAACACGTAGCTAACGTTACCAACACATGGCTAACGTTACCAAAATGTGGCTAACATTACCAACACGTAGCTAACATTACCAACACGTAGCTAATGATACCAACACGTAGCTAATATTACCAACACGTAGCTAATGTTACCAACACGTAGCTAACATTACCAACGCGTAGCTAATGATACCAACACGTAGCTAACATTACCAACATGTAGCTAACGTTACCAACACGTGGGTAACATTACCAACATGTGGCTAACATTACCAACATGTGGCTAACATTACCAACACGTGGGTAACATTACTAACACGTAGCTAACGTTACCAACACATGGCTAACCTTACCAAAATGTGGCTAACATTACCAACACGTAGCTAACATTACCAACACGTAGCTAATGATACCAACACGTAGCTAACATTACCAACATGTAGCTAACGTTACCAACACGTGGGTAACATTACCAACATGTGGCTAACATTACCAACACGTAGGTAACGTTACCAACACTTAGCTAACGTAACGTTAACGTTAGCTACTAATAGGTGGCTAACATTACCAATACATGTCTAACATTACTAACACGTAGCTAACGTTACCAACACATGGCTAACGTTACCAAAATGTGGCTAACATTACCAACACGTAGCTAACATTACCAACACTTAGCTAACGTTACCAACATGTGGCTAACATTACTAACACGTAGCTAACGTTACCAACACATGGCTAACGTTACCAAAATGTGGCTAACATTACCAACACGTAGCTAACATTACCAACACGTAGCTAATGATACCAACACGTAGCTAATGATACCAACACAAAGCTAATGTTACCAACACGTAGCTAACATTACCAACGCGTAGCTAAAGATACCAACACGTAGCTAACATTACCAACATGTAGCTAACGATACCAACACGTGGGTAACATTACCAACATGTGGCTAACATTACCAACACGTGGGTAACATTACTAACACGTAGCTAACGTTACCAACACATGGCTAACCTTACCAAAACGTGGCTAACATTACCAACACATAGCTAACGTTACCAACATGTGGCTAACATTACTAACACGTAGCTAACGTTACCAACACATGGCTAACGTTACCAAAATGTGGCTAACATTACCAACACGTAGCTAACATTACCAACACGTAGCTAATGATACCAACACGTAGCTAATGATAACAACACGTAGATAATGTTACCAACACGTAGCTAACATTACCAACGCGTAGCTAATGATACCAACACGTAGCTAACATTACCAACACGTACCTAACGATACCAACACGTGGCTAATGTTACCAACATGTAGCTACGTTACCAACACGTGGCTAACGTTACCAACATGTAGCTAACGTTACCAAAATGTACCTAACGATACCAACACGTGGCTAACGTTACCAACACGTAGCTAACATGGCCAACATGTAGCTAACATTTCCAACACGTGGGTAACGTTACCAGCACGTGGCTAAAATTACCAACACGTAGCTAACGTTACCAACACATAGCTAACGTTACCAACACGTGGGGAACATTACCAACACTTAGCTAACGTTACCAACATGTGGCTAACATTACTAACACGTAGCTAACGTTACCAACACATGGCTAACGTTACCAAAACGTGGCTAACATTACCAATACGTAGCTAACATTACCAACACGTACCTAACGATACCAACACCTGGCTAACGTTACCAACATGTAGCTAACGTTACCAACACGTGGGTAACATTACCAACACATAGCTAACGTTACCAACATGTGGCTAACATTACTAACACGTAGCTAACGTTACCAACACATGGCTAACGTTACCAAAATGTGGCTAACATTACCAACACGTAGCTAACATTACCAACACGTACCTAACGATACCAACACGTGGCTAACGTTACCAACATGTAGCTAACATTACCAACACATAGCTAACGTTACCAACATGTGGCTAACATTACTAACACGTAGCTAACGTTACCAACACATGGCTAACGTTACCAAAATGTGGCTAACATTACCAACACGTAGCTAACATTACCAACACGTAGCTAATGATACCAACACGTAGCTAATGATACCAACACGTAGCTAATGTTACCAACACGTAGCTAACATTACCAACGCGTAGCTAATGATACCAACACGTAGCTAACATTACCAACATGTAGCTAACGTTACCAACACGTGGGTAACATTACCAACATGTGGCTAACATTACCAACACGTGGGTAACATTACTAACACGTAGCTAACGTTACCAACACATGGCTAACCTTACCAAAACGTGGCTAACATTACCAACACGTAGCTAACATTACCAACACGTACCTAACAATACCAACACGTGGCTAACGTTACCAACATGTAGCTAACGTTACCAACACGTGGGTAACATTACCAACACATAGCTAACGTTACCAACATGTGGCTAACATTACTAACACGTAGCTAACGTTACCAACACATGGCTAACGTTACCAAAATGTGGCTAACATTACCAACACGTAGCTAACATTACCAACACGTAGCTAATGATACCAACACGTAGCTAATGATACCAACACGTAGCTAATGTTACCAACACGTAGCTAACATTACCAACGCGTAGCTAATGATACCAACACGTAGCTAACATTACCAACATGTAGCTAACGTTACCAACACGTGGGTAACATTACCAACATGTGGCTAACATTACCAACACGTGGGTAACATTACTAACACGTAGCTAACGTTACCAACACATGGCTAACCTTACCAAAACGTGGCTAACATTACCAACACGTAGCTAACATTACCAACACGTACCTAACGATACCAAGACGTGGCTAACGTTACCAACATGTAGCTAACGTTACCAACACATGGCTAACCTTACCAAAATGTGGCTAACATTACCAACACGTAGCTAACATTACCAACACGTAGCTAATGATACCAACACGTAGCTAACATTACCAACATGTAGCTAACGTTACCAACACGTGGGTAACATTACCAACATGTGGCTAACATTACCAACACGTAGGTAACGTTACCAACACTTAGCTAACGTAACGTTAACGTTAGCTACTAATAGGTGGCTAACATTACCAATACATGTCTAACATTACTAACACGTAGCTAACGTTACCAACACATGGCTAACGTTACCAAAATGTGGCTAACATTACCAACACGTAGCTAACATTACCAACACTTAGCTAACGTTACCAACATGTGGCTAACATTACTAACACGTAGCTAACGTTACCAACACATGGCTAACGTTACCAAAATGTGGCTAACATTACCAACACGTAGCTAACATTACCAACACGTAGCTAATGATACCAACACGTAGCTAATGATACCAACACAAAGCTAATGTTACCAACACGTAGCTAACATTACCAACGCGTAGCTAAAGATACCAACACGTAGCTAACATTACCAACATGTAGCTAACGATACCAACACGTGGGTAACATTACCAACATGTGGCTAACATTACCAACACGTGGGTAACATTACTAACACGTAGCTAACGTTACCAACACATGGCTAACCTTACCAAAACGTGGCTAACATTACCAACACATAGCTAACGTTACCAACATGTGGCTAACATTACTAACACGTAGCTAACGTTACCAACACATGGCTAACGTTACCAAAATGTGGCTAACATTACCAACACGTAGCTAACATTACCAACACGTAGCTAATGATACCAACACGTAGCTAATGATAACAACACGTAGATAATGTTACCAACACGTAGCTAACATTACCAACGCGTAGCTAATGATACCAACACGTAGCTAACATTACCAACACGTACCTAACGATACCAACACGTGGCTAATGTTACCAACATGTAGCTACGTTACCAACACGTGGCTAACGTTACCAACATGTAGCTAACGTTACCAAAATGTACCTAACGATACCAACACGTGGCTAACGTTACCAACACGTAGCTAACATGGCCAACATGTAGCTAACATTTCCAACACGTGGGTAACGTTACCAGCACGTGGCTAAAATTACCAACACGTAGCTAACGTTACCAACACATAGCTAACGTTACCAACACGTGGGGAACATTACCAACACTTAGCTAACGTTACCAACATGTGGCTAACATTACTAACACGTAGCTAACGTTACCAACACATGGCTAACGTTACCAAAACGTGGCTAACATTACCAACACGTAGCTAACATTACCAACACGTACCTAACGATACCAACACCTGGCTAACGTTACCAACATGTAGCTAACGTTACCAACACGTGGGTAACATTACCAACACATAGCTAACGTTACCAACATGTGGCTAACATTACTAACACGTAGCTAACGTTACCAACACATGGCTAACGTTACCAAAATGTGGCTAACATTACCAACACGTAGCTAACATTACCAACACGTACCTAACGATACCAACACGTGGCTAACGTTACCAACATGTAGCTAACATTACCAACACATAGCTAACGTTACCAACATGTGGCTAACATTACTAACACGTAGCTAACGTTACCAACACATGGCTAACGTTACCAAAATGTGGCTAACATTACCAACACGTAGCTAACATTACCAACACGTAGCTAATGATACCAACACGTAGCTAATGATACCAACACGTAGCTAATGTTACCAACACGTAGCTAACATTACCAACGCGTAGCTAATGATACCAACACGTAGCTAACATTACCAACATGTAGCTAACGTTACCAACACGTGGGTAACATTACCAACATGTGGCTAACATTACCAACACGTGGGTAACATTACTAACACGTAGCTAACGTTACCAACACATGGCTAACCTTACCAAAACGTGGCTAACATTACCAACACGTAGCTAACATTACCAACACGTACCTAACAATACCAACACGTGGCTAACGTTACCAACATGTAGCTAACGTTACCAACACGTGGGTAACATTACCAACACATAGCTAACGTTACCAACATGTGGCTAACATTACTAACACGTAGCTAACGTTACCAACACATGGCTAACGTTACCAAAATGTGGCTAACATTACCAACACGTAGCTAACATTACCAACACGTAGCTAATGATACCAACACGTAGCTAATGATACCAACACGTAGCTAATGTTACCAACACGTAGCTAACATTACCAACGCGTAGCTAATGATACCAACACGTAGCTAACATTACCAACATGTAGCTAACGTTACCAACACGTGGGTAACATTACCAACATGTGGCTAACATTACCAACACGTGGGTAACATTACTAACACGTAGCTAACGTTACCAACACATGGCTAACCTTACCAAAACGTGGCTAACATTACCAACACGTAGCTAACATTACCAACACGTACCTAACGATACCAAGACGTGGCTAACGTTACCAACATGTAGCTAACGTTACCAACACGTGGGTAACATTACCAACACATAGCTAACGTTACCAACATGTGGCTAACATTACTAACACGTAGCTAACGTTACCAACACATGGCTAACGTTACCAAAATGTGGCTAACATTACCAACACGTAGCTAACATTACCAACACGTAGCTAATGATACCAACACGTAGCTAATGATACCAACACGTAGCTAATGTTACCAACACGTAGCTAACATTACCAACGCGTAGCTAATGATACCAACACGTAGCTAACATTACCAACATGTAGCTAACGTTACCAACACGTGGGTAACATTACCAACATGTGGCTAACATTACCAACATGTGGCTAACATTACCAACACGTGGGTAACATTACTAACACGTAGCTAACGTTACCAACACATGGCTAACCTTACCAAAATGTGGCTAACATTACCAACACGTAGCTAACATTACCAACACGTAGCTAATGATACCAACACGTAGCTAACATTACCAACATGTAGCTAACGTTACCAACACGTGGGTAACATTACCAACATGTGGCTAACATTACCAACACGTAGGTAACGTTACCAACACTTAGCTAACGTAACGTTAACGTTAGCTACTAATAGGTGGCTAACATTACCAATACATGTCTAACATTACTAACACGTAGCTAACGTTACCAACACATGGCTAACGTTACCAAAATGTGGCTAACATTACCAACACGTAGCTAACATTACCAACACTTAGCTAACGTTACCAACATGTGGCTAACATTACTAACACGTAGCTAACGTTACCAACACATGGCTAACGTTACCAAAATGTGGCTAACATTACCAACACGTAGCTAACATTACCAACACGTAGCTAATGATACCAACACGTAGCTAATGATACCAACACAAAGCTAATGTTACCAACACGTAGCTAACATTACCAACGCGTAGCTAATGATACCAACACGTAGCTAACATTACCAACATGTAGCTAACGATACCAACACGTGGGTAACATTACCAACATGTGGCTAACATTACCAACACGTGGGTAACATTACTAACACGTAGCTAACGTTACCAACACATGGCTAACCTTACCAAAACGTGGCTAACATTACCAACACATAGCTAACGTTACCAACATGTGGCTAACATTACTAACACGTAGCTAACGTTACCAACACATGGCTAACGTTACCAAAATGTGGCTAACATTACCAACACGTAGCTAACATTACCAACACGTAGCTAATGATACCAACACGTAGCTAATGATAACAACACGTAGATAATGTTACCAACACGTAGCTAACATTACCAACGCGTAGCTAATGATACCAACACGTAGCTAACATTACCAACATGTAGCTAACGTTACCAACACGTGGGTAACATTACCAACATGTGGCTAACATTACCAACACGTGGGTAACATTACTAACACGTAGCTAACGTTACCAACACATGGCTAACCTTACCAAAATGTGGCTAACATTACCAACACGTAGCTAACATTACCAACACGTAGCTAATGATACCAACATGTGGCTAACATTACCAACATGTAGCTACGTTACCAACACGTGGGTAACGTTACCAGCACGTGGCTAAAATTACCAACACGTAGCTAACGTTACCAACACATAGCTAACGTTACCAACACGTGGGGAACATTACCAACACTTAGCTAACGTTACCAACATGTGGCTAACATTACTAACACGTAGCTAACGTTACCAACACATGGCTAACGTTACCAAAACGTGGCTAACATTACCAACACGTAGCTAACATTACCAACACGTACCTAACGATACCAACACGTGGCTAACGTTACCAACATGTAGCTAACATTACCAACACATAGCTAACGTTACCAACATGTGGCTAACATTACTAACACGTAGCTAACGTTACCAACACATGGCTAACGTTACCAAAATGTGGCTAACATTACCAACACGTAGCTAACATTACCAACACGTAGCTAATGATACCAACACGTAGCTAATATTACCAACACGTAGCTAATGTTACCAACACGTAGCTAACATTACCAACGCGTAGCTAATGATACCAACACGTAGCTAACATTACCAACATGTAGCTAACGTTACCAACACGTGGGTAACATTACCAACATGTGGCTAACATTACCAACATGTGGCTAACATTACCAACACGTGGGTAACATTACTAACACGTAGCTAACGTTACCAACACATGGCTAACCTTACCAAAATGTGGCTAACATTACCAACACGTAGCTAACATTACCAACACGTAGCTAATGATACCAACACGTAGCTAACATTACCAACATGTAGCTAACGTTACCAACACGTGGGTAACATTACCAACATGTGGCTAACATTACCAACACGTAGGTAACGTTACCAACACTTAGCTAACGTAACGTTAACGTTAGCTACTAATAGGTGGCTAACATTACCAATACATGTCTAACATTACTAACACGTAGCTAACGTTACCAACACATGGCTAACGTTACCAAAATGTGGCTAACATTACCAACACGTAGCTAACATTACCAACACTTAGCTAACGTTACCAACATGTGGCTAACATTACTAACACGTAGCTAACGTTACCAACACATGGCTAACGTTACCAAAATGTGGCTAACATTACCAACACGTAGCTAACATTACCAACACGTAGCTAATGATACCAACACGTAGCTAATGATACCAACACAAAGCTAATGTTACCAACACGTAGCTAACATTACCAACGCGTAGCTAAAGATACCAACACGTAGCTAACATTACCAACATGTAGCTAACGATACCAACACGTGGGTAACATTACCAACATGTGGCTAACATTACCAACACGTGGGTAACATTACTAACACGTAGCTAACGTTACCAACACATGGCTAACCTTACCAAAACGTGGCTAACATTACCAACACATAGCTAACGTTACCAACATGTGGCTAACATTACTAACACGTAGCTAACGTTACCAACACATGGCTAACGTTACCAAAATGTGGCTAACATTACCAACACGTAGCTAACATTACCAACACGTAGCTAATGATACCAACACGTAGCTAATGATAACAACACGTAGATAATGTTACCAACACGTAGCTAACATTACCAACGCGTAGCTAATGATACCAACACGTAGCTAACATTACCAACACGTACCTAACGATACCAACACGTGGCTAATGTTACCAACATGTAGCTACGTTACCAACACGTGGCTAACGTTACCAACATGTAGCTAACGTTACCAAAATGTACCTAACGATACCAACACGTGGCTAACGTTACCAACACGTAGCTAACATGGCCAACATGTAGCTAACATTTCCAACACGTGGGTAACGTTACCAGCACGTGGCTAAAATTACCAACACGTAGCTAACGTTACCAACACATAGCTAACGTTACCAACACGTGGGGAACATTACCAACACTTAGCTAACGTTACCAACATGTGGCTAACATTACTAACACGTAGCTAACGTTACCAACACATGGCTAACGTTACCAAAACGTGGCTAACATTACCAATACGTAGCTAACATTACCAACACGTACCTAACGATACCAACACCTGGCTAACGTTACCAACATGTAGCTAACGTTACCAACACGTGGGTAACATTACCAACACATAGCTAACGTTACCAACATGTGGCTAACATTACTAACACGTAGCTAACGTTACCAACACATGGCTAACGTTACCAAAATGTGGCTAACATTACCAACACGTAGCTAACATTACCAACACGTACCTAACGATACCAACACGTGGCTAACGTTACCAACATGTAGCTAACATTACCAACACATAGCTAACGTTACCAACATGTGGCTAACATTACTAACACGTAGCTAACGTTACCAACACATGGCTAACGTTACCAAAATGTGGCTAACATTACCAACACGTAGCTAACATTACCAACACGTAGCTAATGATACCAACACGTAGCTAATGATACCAACACGTAGCTAATGTTACCAACACGTAGCTAACATTACCAACGCGTAGCTAATGATACCAACACGTAGCTAACATTACCAACATGTAGCTAACGTTACCAACACGTGGGTAACATTACCAACATGTGGCTAACATTACCAACACGTGGGTAACATTACTAACACGTAGCTAACGTTACCAACACATGGCTAACCTTACCAAAACGTGGCTAACATTACCAACACGTAGCTAACATTACCAACACGTACCTAACAATACCAACACGTGGCTAACGTTACCAACATGTAGCTAACGTTACCAACACGTGGGTAACATTACCAACACATAGCTAACGTTACCAACATGTGGCTAACATTACTAACACGTAGCTAACGTTACCAACACATGGCTAACGTTACCAAAATGTGGCTAACATTACCAACACGTAGCTAACATTACCAACACGTAGCTAATGATACCAACACGTAGCTAATGATACCAACACGTAGCTAATGTTACCAACACGTAGCTAACATTACCAACGCGTAGCTAATGATACCAACACGTAGCTAACATTACCAACATGTAGCTAACGTTACCAACACGTGGGTAACATTACCAACATGTGGCTAACATTACCAACACGTGGGTAACATTACTAACACGTAGCTAACGTTACCAACACATGGCTAACCTTACCAAAACGTGGCTAACATTACCAACACGTAGCTAACATTACCAACACGTACCTAACGATACCAAGACGTGGCTAACGTTACCAACATGTAGCTAACGTTACCAACACGTGGGTAACATTACCAACACATAGCTAACGTTACCAACATGTGGCTAACATTACTAACACGTAGCTAACGTTACCAACACATGGCTAACGTTACCAAAATGTGGCTAACATTACCAACACGTAGCTAACATTACCAACACGTAGCTAATGATACCAACACGTAGCTAATGATACCAACACGTAGCTAATGTTACCAACACGTAGCTAACATTACCAACGCGTAGCTAATGATACCAACACGTAGCTAACATTACCAACATGTAGCTAACGTTACCAACACGTGGGTAACATTACCAACATGTGGCTAACATTACCAACATGTGGCTAACATTACCAACACGTGGGTAACATTACTAACACGTAGCTAACGTTACCAACACATGGCTAACCTTACCAAAATGTGGCTAACATTACCAACACGTAGCTAACATTACCAACACGTAGCTAATGATACCAACACGTAGCTAACATTACCAACATGTAGCTAACGTTACCAACACGTGGGTAACATTACCAACATGTGGCTAACATTACCAACACGTAGGTAACGTTACCAACACTTAGCTAACGTAACGTTAACGTTAGCTACTAATAGGTGGCTAACATTACCAATACATGTCTAACATTACTAACACGTAGCTAACGTTACCAACACATGGCTAACGTTACCAAAATGTGGCTAACATTACCAACACGTAGCTAACATTACCAACACTTAGCTAACGTTACCAACATGTGGCTAACATTACTAACACGTAGCTAACGTTACCAACACATGGCTAACGTTACCAAAATGTGGCTAACATTACCAACACGTAGCTAACATTACCAACACGTAGCTAATGATACCAACACGTAGCTAATGATACCAACACAAAGCTAATGTTACCAACACGTAGCTAACATTACCAACGCGTAGCTAATGATACCAACACGTAGCTAACATTACCAACATGTAGCTAACGATACCAACACGTGGGTAACATTACCAACATGTGGCTAACATTACCAACACGTGGGTAACATTACTAACACGTAGCTAACGTTACCAACACATGGCTAACCTTACCAAAACGTGGCTAACATTACCAACACATAGCTAACGTTACCAACATGTGGCTAACATTACTAACACGTAGCTAACGTTACCAACACATGGCTAACGTTACCAAAATGTGGCTAACATTACCAACACGTAGCTAACATTACCAACACGTAGCTAATGATACCAACACGTAGCTAATGATAACAACACGTAGATAATGTTACCAACACGTAGCTAACATTACCAACGCGTAGCTAATGATACCAACACGTAGCTAACATTACCAACATGTAGCTAACGTTACCAACACGTGGGTAACATTACCAACATGTGGCTAACATTACCAACACGTGGGTAACATTACTAACACGTAGCTAACGTTACCAACACATGGCTAACCTTACCAAAATGTGGCTAACATTACCAACACGTAGCTAACATTACCAACACGTAGCTAATGATACCAACATGTGGCTAACATTACCAACATGTAGCTACGTTACCAACACGTGGGTAACGTTACCAGCACGTGGCTAAAATTACCAACACGTAGCTAACGTTACCAACACATAGCTAACGTTACCAACACGTGGGGAACATTACCAACACTTAGCTAACGTTACCAACATGTGGCTAACATTACTAACACGTAGCTAACGTTACCAACACATGGCTAACGTTACCAAAACGTGGCTAACATTACCAACACGTAGCTAACATTACCAACACGTACCTAACGATACCAACACGTGGCTAACGTTACCAACATGTAGCTAACATTACCAACACATAGCTAACGTTACCAACATGTGGCTAACATTACTAACACGTAGCTAACGTTACCAACACATGGCTAACGTTACCAAAATGTGGCTAACATTACCAACACGTAGCTAACATTACCAACACGTAGCTAATGATACCAACACGTAGCTAATATTACCAACACGTAGCTAATGTTACCAACACGTAGCTAACATTACCAACGCGTAGCTAATGATACCAACACGTAGCTAACATTACCAACATGTAGCTAACGTTACCAACACGTGGGTAACATTACCAACATGTGGCTAACATTACCAACACGTGGGTAACATTACTAACACGTAGCTAACGTTACCAACACATGGCTAACCTTACCAAAATGTGGCTAACATTACCAACACGTAGCTATCATTACCAACATGTAGCTAATGATACCAACATGTGGCTAACATTACCAACATGTAGCTACGTTACCAACACGTGGGTAACGTTACCAGCACGTGGCTAAAATTACCAACACGTAGCTAACGTTACCAACACGTGGGGAACATTACCAACACTTAGCTAACGTTACCAACATGTGGCTAACATTACTAACACGTAGCTAACGTTACCAACACGTGGGGAACATTACCAACACTTAGCTAACGTTACCAACATGTGGCTAACATTACTAACACGTAGCTAACGTTACCAACACATGGCTAACGTTACCAAAACGTGGCTAACATTACCAACTTGTAGCTAACATTACCAACACGTACCTAACGATACCAACACGTGGCTAACGTTACCAACATGTAGCTAACATTACCAACACATAGCTAACGTTACCAACATGTGGCTAACATTACTAACACGTAGCTAACGTTACCAACACATGGCTAACGTTACCAAAATGTGGCTAACATTACCAACACGTAGCTAACATTACCAACACGTAGCTAATGATACCAACACGTAGCTAATGATACCAACACGTAGCTAATGTTACCAACACGTAGCTAACATTACCAACGCGTAGCTAATGATACCAACACGTAGCTAACATTACCAACATGTAGCTAACGTTACCAACACGTGGGTAACATTACCAACATGTGGCTAACATTACCAACACGTGGGTAACATTACTAACACGTAGCTAACGTTACCAACACATGGCTAACCTTACCAAAACGTGGCTAACATTACCAACACGTAGCTAACATTACCAACACGTACCTAACGATACCAACACGTGGCTAACGTTACCAACATGTAGCTAACGTTACCAACACGTGGGTAACATTACCAACACGTAGCTAACATTACCAACACGTACCTAACGATACCAACACGTGGCTAATGTTACCAACATGTAGCTACGTTACCAACACGTGGCTAACGTTACCAACATGTAGCTAACGTTACCAAAATGTACCTAACGATACCAACACGTGGCTAACGTTACCAACACGTAGCTAACATGGCCAACATGTAGCTAACATTTCCAACACGTGGGTAACGTTACCAGCACGTGGCTAAAATTACCAACACGTAGCTAACGTTACCAACACATAGCTAACGTTACCAACACGTGGGGAACATTACCAACACTTAGCTAACGTTACCAACATGTGGCTAACATTACTAACACGTAGCTAACGTTACCAACACATGGCTAACGTTACCAAAACGTGGCTAACATTACCAACACGTAGCTAACATTACCAACACGTACCTAACGATACCAACACCTGGCTAACGTTACCAACATGTAGCTAACGTTACCAACACGTGGGTAACATTACCAACACATAGCTAACGTTACCAACATGTGGCTAACATTACTAACACGTAGCTAACGTTACCAACACATGGCTAACGTTACCAAAATGTGGCTAACATTACCAACACGTAGCTAACATTACCAACACGTACCTAACGATACCAACACGTGGCTAACGTTACCAACATGTAGCTAACATTACCAACACATAGCTAACGTTACCAACATGTGGCTAACATTACTAACACGTAGCTAACGTTACCAACACATGGCTAACGTTACCAAAATGTGGCTAACATTACCAACACGTAGCTAACATTACCAACACGTAGCTAATGATACCAACACGTAGCTAATGATACCAACACGTAGCTAATGTTACCAACACGTAGCTAACATTACCAACGCGTAGCTAATGATACCAACACGTAGCTAACATTACCAACATGTAGCTAACGTTACCAACACGTGGGTAACATTACCAACATGTGGCTAACATTACCAACACGTGGGTAACATTACTAACACGTAGCTAACGTTACCAACACATGGCTAACCTTACCAAAACGTGGCTAACATTACCAACACGTAGCTAACATTACCAACACGTACCTAACAATACCAACACGTGGCTAACGTTACCAACATGTAGCTAACGTTACCAACACGTGGGTAACATTACCAACACATAGCTAACGTTACCAACATGTGGCTAACATTACTAACACGTAGCTAACGTTACCAACACATGGCTAACGTTACCAAAATGTGGCTAACATTACCAACACGTAGCTAACATTACCAACACGTAGCTAATGATACCAACACGTAGCTAATAATACCAACACGTAGCTAATGTTACCAACACGTAGCTAACATTACCAACGCGTAGCTAATGATACCAACACGTAGCTAACATTACCAACATGTAGCTAACGTTACCAACACGTGGGTAACATTACCAACATGTGGCTAACATTACCAACACGTGGGTAACATTACTAACACGTAGCTAACGTTACCAACACATGGCTAACCTTACCAAAACGTGGCTAACATTACCAACACGTAGCTAACATTACCAACACGTACCTAACGATACCAAGACGTGGCTAACGTTACCAACATGTAGCTAACGTTACCAACACGTGGGTAACATTACCAACACATAGCTAACGTTACCAACATGTGGCTAACATTACTAACACGTAGCTAACGTTACCAACACATGGCTAACGTTACCAAAATGTGGCTAACATTACCAACACGTAGCTAACATTACCAACACGTAGCTAATGATACCAACACGTAGCTAATGATACCAACACGTAGCTAATGTTACCAACACGTAGCTAACATTACCAACGCGTAGCTAATGATACCAACACGTAGCTAACATTACCAACATGTAGCTAACGTTACCAACACGTGGGTAACATTACCAACATGTGGCTAACATTACCAACATGTGGCTAACATTACCAACACGTGGGTAACATTACTAACACGTAGCTAACGTTACCAACACATGGCTAACCTTACCAAAATGTGGCTAACATTACCAACACGTAGCTAACATTACCAACACGTAGCTAATGATACCAACACGTAGCTAACATTACCAACATGTAGCTAACGTTACCAACACGTGGGTAACATTACCAACATGTGGCTAACATTACCAACACGTAGGTAACGTTACCAACACTTAGCTAACGTAACGTTAACGTTAGCTACTAATAGGTGGCTAACATTACCAATACATGTCTAACATTACTAACACGTAGCTAACGTTACCAACACATGGCTAACGTTACCAAAATGTGGCTAACATTACCAACACGTAGCTAACATTACCAACACTTAGCTAACGTTACCAACATGTGGCTAACATTACTAACACGTAGCTAACGTTACCAACACATGGCTAACGTTACCAAAATGTGGCTAACATTACCAACACGTAGCTAACATTACCAACACGTAGCTAATGATACCAACACGTAGCTAATGATACCAACACAAAGCTAATGTTACCAACACGTAGCTAACATTACCAACGCGTAGCTAATGATACCAACACGTAGCTAACATTACCAACATGTAGCTAACGATACCAACACGTGGGTAACATTACCAACATGTGGCTAACATTACCAACACGTGGGTAACATTACTAACACGTAGCTAACGTTACCAACACATGGCTAACCTTACCAAAACGTGGCTAACATTACCAACACATAGCTAACGTTACCAACATGTGGCTAACATTACTAACACGTAGCTAACGTTACCAACACATGGCTAACGTTACCAAAATGTGGCTAACATTACCAACACGTAGCTAACATTACCAACACGTAGCTAATGATACCAACACGTAGCTAATGATAACAACACGTAGATAATGTTACCAACACGTAGCTAACATTACCAACGCGTAGCTAATGATACCAACACGTAGCTAACATTACCAACATGTAGCTAACGTTACCAACACGTGGGTAACATTACCAACATGTGGCTAACATTACCAACACGTGGGTAACATTACTAACACGTAGCTAACGTTACCAACACATGGCTAACCTTACCAAAATGTGGCTAACATTACCAACACGTAGCTAACATTACCAACACGTAGCTAATGTTACCAACACGTAGCTAACATTACCAACGCGTAGCTAATGATACCAACACGTAGCTAACATTACCAACATGTAGCTAACGTTACCAACACGTGGGTAACATTACTAACACGTAGCTAACGTTACCAACACATGGCTAACCTTACCAAAATGTGGCTAACATTACCAACACGTAGCTATCATTACCAACATGTAGCTAATGATACCAACATGTGGCTAACATTACCAACATGTAGCTACGTTACCAACACGTGGGTAACATTACCAACATGTGGCTAACATTACCAACACGTGGGTAACATTACTAACACGTAGCTAACGTTACCAACACATGGCTAACCTTACCAAAATGTGGCTAACATTACCAACACGTAGCTATCATTACCAACATGTAGCTAATGATACCAACATGTGGCTAACATTACCAACATGTAGCTACGTTACCAACACGTGGGTAACGTTACCAGCACGTGGCTAAAATTACCAACACGTAGCTAACGTTACCAACACGTGGGGAACATTACCAACACTTAGCTAACGTTACCAACATGTGGCTAACATTACTAACACGTAGCTAACGTTACCAACACGTGGGGAACATTACCAACACTTAGCTAACGTTACCAACATGTGGCTAACATTACTAACACGTAGCTAACGTTACCAACACATGGCTAACGTTACCAAAACGTGGCTAACATTACCAACTTGTAGCTAACATTACCAACACGTACCTAACGATACCAACACGTGGCTAACGTTACCAACATGTAGCTAACATTACCAACACATAGCTAACGTTACCAACATGTGGCTAACATTACTAACACGTAGCTAACGTTACCAACACATGGCTAACGTTACCAAAATGTGGCTAACATTACCAACACGTAGCTAACATTACCAACACGTAGCTAATGATACCAACACGTAGCTAATGATACCAACACGTAGCTAATGTTACCAACACGTAGCTAACATTACCAACGCGTAGCTAATGATACCAACACGTAGCTAACATTACCAACATGTAGCTAACGTTACCAACACGTGGGTAACATTACCAACATGTGGCTAACATTACCAACACGTGGGTAACATTACTAACACGTAGCTAACGTTACCAACACATGGCTAACCTTACCAAAACGTGGCTAACATTACCAACACGTAGCTAACATTACCAACACGTACCTAACGATACCAACACGTGGCTAACGTTACCAACATGTAGCTAACGTTACCAACACGTGGGTAACATTACCAACACGTAGCTAACATTACCAACACGTACCTAACGATACCAACACGTGGCTAATGTTACCAACATGTAGCTACGTTACCAACACGTGGCTAACGTTACCAACATGTAGCTAACGTTACCAAAATGTACCTAACGATACCAACACGTGGCTAACGTTACCAACACGTAGCTAACATGGCCAACATGTAGCTAACATTTCCAACACGTGGGTAACGTTACCAGCACGTGGCTAAAATTACCAACACGTAGCTAACGTTACCAACACATAGCTAACGTTACCAACACGTGGGGAACATTACCAACACTTAGCTAACGTTACCAACATGTGGCTAACATTACTAACACGTAGCTAACGTTACCAACACATGGCTAACGTTACCAAAACGTGGCTAACATTACCAACACGTAGCTAACATTACCAACACGTACCTAACGATACCAACACCTGGCTAACGTTACCAACATGTAGCTAACGTTACCAACACGTGGGTAACATTACCAACACATAGCTAACGTTACCAACATGTGGCTAACATTACTAACACGTAGCTAACGTTACCAACACATGGCTAACGTTACCAAAATGTGGCTAACATTACCAACACGTAGCTAACATTACCAACACGTACCTAACGATACCAACACGTGGCTAACGTTACCAACATGTAGCTAACATTACCAACACATAGCTAACGTTACCAACATGTGGCTAACATTACTAACACGTAGCTAACGTTACCAACACATGGCTAACGTTACCAAAATGTGGCTAACATTACCAACACGTAGCTAACATTACCAACACGTAGCTAATGATACCAACACGTAGCTAATGATACCAACACGTAGCTAATGTTACCAACACGTAGCTAACATTACCAACGCGTAGCTAATGATACCAACACGTAGCTAACATTACCAACATGTAGCTAACGTTACCAACACGTGGGTAACATTACCAACATGTGGCTAACATTACCAACACGTGGGTAACATTACTAACACGTAGCTAACGTTACCAACACATGGCTAACCTTACCAAAACGTGGCTAACATTACCAACACGTAGCTAACATTACCAACACGTACCTAACAATACCAACACGTGGCTAACGTTACCAACATGTAGCTAACGTTACCAACACGTGGGTAACATTACCAACACATAGCTAACGTTACCAACATGTGGCTAACATTACTAACACGTAGCTAACGTTACCAACACATGGCTAACGTTACCAAAATGTGGCTAACATTACCAACACGTAGCTAACATTACCAACACGTAGCTAATGATACCAACACGTAGCTAATAATACCAACACGTAGCTAATGTTACCAACACGTAGCTAACATTACCAACGCGTAGCTAATGATACCAACACGTAGCTAACATTACCAACATGTAGCTAACGTTACCAACACGTGGGTAACATTACCAACATGTGGCTAACATTACCAACACGTGGGTAACATTACTAACACGTAGCTAACGTTACCAACACATGGCTAACCTTACCAAAACGTGGCTAACATTACCAACACGTAGCTAACATTACCAACACGTACCTAACGATACCAAGACGTGGCTAACGTTACCAACATGTAGCTAACGTTACCAACACGTGGGTAACATTACCAACACATAGCTAACGTTACCAACATGTGGCTAACATTACTAACACGTAGCTAACGTTACCAACACATGGCTAACGTTACCAAAATGTGGCTAACATTACCAACACGTAGCTAACATTACCAACACGTAGCTAATGATACCAACACGTAGCTAATGATACCAACACGTAGCTAATGTTACCAACACGTAGCTAACATTACCAACGCGTAGCTAATGATACCAACACGTAGCTAACATTACCAACATGTAGCTAACGTTACCAACACGTGGGTAACATTACCAACATGTGGCTAACATTACCAACATGTGGCTAACATTACCAACACGTGGGTAACATTACTAACACGTAGCTAACGTTACCAACACATGGCTAACCTTACCAAAATGTGGCTAACATTACCAACACGTAGCTAACATTACCAACACGTAGCTAATGATACCAACACGTAGCTAACATTACCAACATGTAGCTAACGTTACCAACACGTGGGTAACATTACCAACATGTGGCTAACATTACCAACACGTAGGTAACGTTACCAACACTTAGCTAACGTAACGTTAACGTTAGCTACTAATAGGTGGCTAACATTACCAATACATGTCTAACATTACTAACACGTAGCTAACGTTACCAACACATGGCTAACGTTACCAAAATGTGGCTAACATTACCAACACGTAGCTAACATTACCAACACTTAGCTAACGTTACCAACATGTGGCTAACATTACTAACACGTAGCTAACGTTACCAACACATGGCTAACGTTACCAAAATGTGGCTAACATTACCAACACGTAGCTAACATTACCAACACGTAGCTAATGATACCAACACGTAGCTAATGATACCAACACAAAGCTAATGTTACCAACACGTAGCTAACATTACCAACGCGTAGCTAATGATACCAACACGTAGCTAACATTACCAACATGTAGCTAACGATACCAACACGTGGGTAACATTACCAACATGTGGCTAACATTACCAACACGTGGGTAACATTACTAACACGTAGCTAACGTTACCAACACATGGCTAACCTTACCAAAACGTGGCTAACATTACCAACACATAGCTAACGTTACCAACATGTGGCTAACATTACTAACACGTAGCTAACGTTACCAACACATGGCTAACGTTACCAAAATGTGGCTAACATTACCAACACGTAGCTAACATTACCAACACGTAGCTAATGATACCAACACGTAGCTAATGATAACAACACGTAGATAATGTTACCAACACGTAGCTAACATTACCAACGCGTAGCTAATGATACCAACACGTAGCTAACATTACCAACATGTAGCTAACGTTACCAACACGTGGGTAACATTACCAACATGTGGCTAACATTACCAACACGTGGGTAACATTACTAACACGTAGCTAACGTTACCAACACATGGCTAACCTTACCAAAATGTGGCTAACATTACCAACACGTAGCTAACATTACCAACACGTAGCTAATGTTACCAACACGTAGCTAACATTACCAACGCGTAGCTAATGATACCAACACGTAGCTAACATTACCAACATGTAGCTAACGTTACCAACACGTGGGTAACATTACCAACACGTAGCTAACGTTACCAACACATGGCTAACGTTACCAAAACATAGCTAAAATGACCAACACGTGGCTAACATTACCAACACGTACCTAACGATACCAACACAAGGCTAACGTTACCAACACGTAGCTAACATGGCCAACATGTAGCTAACATTTCCAACACGTGGGTAACGTTACCAGCACGTGGCTAAAATTACCAACACTTAGCTAACGTTACCAACATGTGGCTAACATTACTAACACGTAGCTAACGTTACCAACACATGGCTAACGTTACCAAAACGTGGCTAACATTACCAACACGTAGCTAACATTACCAACACGTACCTAACGTTACCAACATGTAGCTAACGTTACCATGTAGCTAACGTTACCAACACGTGGGTAACATTACCAACACATAGCTAACGTTACCAACATGTGGCTAACATTACTAACACGTAGCTAACGTTACCAACACATTGCTAACGTTACCAAAATGTGGCTAACATTACCAACACGTAGCTAAAATTACCAACACGTAGCTAATGATACCAACACGTAGCTAATGTTACCAACACGTAGCTAACATTACCAACGCGTAGCTAATGATACCAACACGTAGCTAACATTACCAACATGTAGCTAACGTTACCAACACGTGGGTAACATTACCAACATGTGGCTGACATTACCAACACGTGGGTAACATTACTAATAGGTGGCTAACATTACCAATACATGTCTAACGTTACCAACTAACATGTAGCTAATGTTGCCAACACGTAGCTAAAATTACCAACACGTAGCTAATGATACCAACACGTAGCTAATGTTACCAACTCGTAGCTAACATTACCAACGCGTAGCTAACGTTACCAACACATGGCTAACGTTAGCAACATGGAGCTAACGGTACTAACACGTAGCTAACGTTACCAACATGTAGCTAACGTTACCAACACGTGGCTAACATTACCAACGCGTAGCTAACGGTACTAACACGTAGCTAACGTTACCAACACGTGGGTAACATTACTAACACGTGGCTAACATTACCAACACGTAGCTAACATTACTAACATGTAGCTAATGTTACCAACATGCAGCTAACATTACCAACACGTGGGTAACATTACCAACATGTGGCTAACATTACCAACATGTGGCTAACATTACCAACACGTGGGTAACATTACTATTAGGTGGCTAACATTACCAATACAACACGTGGGTGTTAGCTAACGTTACCAACATGTAGCTAACATTACCAACATGTAGCTAACGTTACCAACACATGGCTAACATTACCAACATGTAGCTACGTTACCAACACGTGGGTAACAATACCAACACGTAGCTAACATGGCCAACATGTAGCTAACATTTCCAACACGTGGGTAACGTTACCAGCACGTGGCTAAAATTACCAACACTTAGCTAACGTTACCAACATGTGGCTAACATTACTAACACGTAGCTAACGTTACCAACACATGGCTAACGTTACCAAAACGTGGCTAACATTACCAACACGTAGCTAACATTACCAACACGTACCTAACGATACCAACACGTGGCTAACGTTACCAACATGTAGCTAACGTTACCAACATGTAGCTAACGTTACCAACACGTGGGTAACGTTACCAGCACGTGGCTAAAATTACCAACACTTAGCTAACGTTACCAACATGTGGCTAACATTACTAACACGTAGCTAACGTTACCAACACATGGCTAACGTTACCAAAATGTGGCTAACATTACCAACACGTAGCTAACATTACCAACACGTAGCTAATGATACCAACACGTGGCTAACATTACCAACATGTAGCTAACGTTACCAACACGTGGGTAACATTACCAACATGTGGCTAACATTACCAACACGTGGGTAACATTACTAACACGTAGCTAACGTTACCAACACATGGCTAACCTTACCAAAACGTGGCTAACATTACCAACACGTAGCTAACATTACCAACACGTACCTAACGATACCAAGACGTGGCTAACGTTACCAACATGTAGCTAACGTTACCAACACGTGGGTAACATTACCAACACATAGCTAACGTTACCAACATGTGGCTAACATTACTAACACGTAGCTAACGTTACCAACACATGGCTAACGTTACCAAAATGTGGCTAACATTACCAACACGTAGCTAACATTACCAACACGTAGCTAATGATACCAACACGTAGCTAATGATACCAACACGTAGCTAATGTTACCAACACGTAGCTAACATTACCAACGCGTAGCTAATGATACCAACACGTAGCTAACATTACCAACATGTAGCTAACGTTACCAACACGTGGGTAACATTACCAACATGTGGCTAACATTACCAACATGTGGCTAACATTACCAACACGTGGGTAACATTACTAACACGTAGCTAACGTTACCAACACATGGCTAACCTTACCAAAATGTGGCTAACATTACCAACACGTAGCTAACATTACCAACACGTAGCTAATGATACCAACACGTAGCTAACATTACCAACATGTAGCTAACGTTACCAACACGTGGGTAACATTACCAACATGTGGCTAACATTACCAACACGTAGGTAACGTTACCAACACTTAGCTAACGTAACGTTAACGTTAGCTACTAATAGGTGGCTAACATTACCAATACATGTCTAACATTACTAACACGTAGCTAACGTTACCAACACATGGCTAACGTTACCAAAATGTGGCTAACATTACCAACACGTAGCTAACATTACCAACACTTAGCTAACGTTACCAACATGTGGCTAACATTACTAACACGTAGCTAACGTTACCAACACATGGCTAACGTTACCAAAATGTGGCTAACATTACCAACACGTAGCTAACATTACCAACACGTAGCTAATGATACCAACACGTAGCTAATGATACCAACACAAAGCTAATGTTACCAACACGTAGCTAACATTACCAACGCGTAGCTAATGATACCAACACGTAGCTAACATTACCAACATGTAGCTAACGATACCAACACGTGGGTAACATTACCAACATGTGGCTAACATTACCAACACGTGGGTAACATTACTAACACGTAGCTAACGTTACCAACACATGGCTAACCTTACCAAAACGTGGCTAACATTACCAACACATAGCTAACGTTACCAACATGTGGCTAACATTACTAACACGTAGCTAACGTTACCAACACATGGCTAACGTTACCAAAATGTGGCTAACATTACCAACACGTAGCTAACATTACCAACACGTAGCTAATGATACCAACACGTAGCTAATGATAACAACACGTAGATAATGTTACCAACACGTAGCTAACATTACCAACGCGTAGCTAATGATACCAACACGTAGCTAACATTACCAACATGTAGCTAACGTTACCAACACGTGGGTAACATTACCAACATGTGGCTAACATTACCAACACGTGGGTAACATTACTAACACGTAGCTAACGTTACCAACACATGGCTAACCTTACCAAAATGTGGCTAACATTACCAACACGTAGCTAACATTACCAACACGTAGCTAATGTTACCAACACGTAGCTAACATTACCAACGCGTAGCTAATGATACCAACACGTAGCTAACATTACCAACATGTAGCTAACGTTACCAACACGTGGGTAACATTACCAACACGTAGCTAACGTTACCAACACATGGCTAACGTTACCAAAACATAGCTAAAATGACCAACACGTGGCTAACATTACCAACACGTACCTAACGATACCAACACAAGGCTAACGTTACCAACACGTAGCTAACATGGCCAACATGTAGCTAACATTTCCAACACGTGGGTAACGTTACCAGCACGTGGCTAAAATTACCAACACTTAGCTAACGTTACCAACATGTGGCTAACATTACTAACACGTAGCTAACGTTACCAACACATGGCTAACGTTACCAAAACGTGGCTAACATTACCAACACGTAGCTAACATTACCAACACGTACCTAACGTTACCAACATGTAGCTAACGTTACCATGTAGCTAACGTTACCAACACGTGGGTAACATTACCAACACATAGCTAACGTTACCAACATGTGGCTAACATTACTAACACGTAGCTAACGTTACCAACACATTGCTAACGTTACCAAAATGTGGCTAACATTACCAACACGTAGCTAAAATTACCAACACGTAGCTAATGATACCAACACGTAGCTAATGTTACCAACACGTAGCTAACATTACCAACGCGTAGCTAATGATACCAACACGTAGCTAACATTACCAACATGTAGCTAACGTTACCAACACGTGGGTAACATTACCAACATGTGGCTGACATTACCAACACGTGGGTAACATTACTAATAGGTGGCTAACATTACCAATACATGTCTAACGTTACCAACTAACATGTAGCTAATGTTGCCAACACGTAGCTAAAATTACCAACACGTAGCTAATGATACCAACACGTAGCTAATGTTACCAACTCGTAGCTAACATTACCAACGCGTAGCTAACGTTACCAACACATGGCTAACGTTAGCAACATGGAGCTAACGGTACTAACACGTAGCTAACGTTACCAACATGTAGCTAACGTTACCAACACGTGGCTAACATTACCAACGCGTAGCTAACGGTACTAACACGTAGCTAACGTTACCAACACGTGGGTAACATTACTAACACGTGGCTAACATTACCAACACGTAGCTAACATTACTAACATGTAGCTAATGTTACCAACATGCAGCTAACATTACCAACACGTGGGTAACATTACCAACATGTGGCTAACATTACCAACATGTGGCTAACATTACCAACACGTGGGTAACATTACTATTAGGTGGCTAACATTACCAATACAACACGTGGGTGTTAGCTAACGTTACCAACATGTAGCTAACATTACCAACATGTAGCTAACGTTACCAACACATGGCTAACATTACCAACATGTAGCTACGTTACCAACACGTGGGTAACAATACCAACACGTAGCTAACATGGCCAACATGTAGCTAACATTTCCAACACGTGGGTAACGTTACCAGCACGTGGCTAAAATTACCAACACTTAGCTAACGTTACCAACATGTGGCTAACATTACTAACACGTAGCTAACGTTACCAACACATGGCTAACGTTACCAAAACGTGGCTAACATTACCAACACGTAGCTAACATTACCAACACGTACCTAACGATACCAACACGTGGCTAACGTTACCAACATGTAGCTAACGTTACCAACATGTAGCTAACGTTACCAACACGTGGGTAACGTTACCAGCACGTGGCTAAAATTACCAACACTTAGCTAACGTTACCAACATGTGGCTAACATTACTAACACGTAGCTAACGTTACCAACACATGGCTAACGTTACCAAAATGTGGCTAACATTACCAACACGTAGCTAACATTACCAACACGTAGCTAATGATACCAACACGTGGCTAACATTACCAACATGTAGCTACGTTACCAACACGTGGGTAACAATACCAACACGTAGCTAAAATTACCAACACGTAGCTAATGATACCAACACATAGCTAATGTTACCAACACGTAGCTAACATTACCAACGCGTAGCTAATGATACCAACACGTAGCTAACATTACCAACATGTAGCTAACGTTACCAACACGTGGGTAACATTACCAACATGTGGCTAACATTACCAAAATGTGGCTAACATTACCAACACGTAGCTAATGATACCAACACGTGGCTAACATTACCAACATGTAGCTACGTTACCAACACGAGGGTAACAATACCAACACGTAGCTAAAATTACCAACACGTAGCTAATGATACCAACACATAGCTAATGTTACCAACACGTAGATAACATTACCAACGCGTAGCTAATGATACCAACACGTAGCTAACATTACCAACATGTAGCTAACGTTACCAACACGTGGGTAACATTACCAACACATAGCTAACGTTACCAAAACGTGGCTAACATTACCAACACGTAGCTAACATTACCAACACGTACCTAACGTTACCAACATGTAGCTAACATTACCAACACGTAGCTAATGATACCAACACGTAGCTAATGATACCAACACGTAGCTAATGTTACCAACACGTAGCTAACATTACCAACGCGTAGCTAATGATACCAACACGTAGCTAACATTACCAACATGTAGCTAACGTTACCAACACGTGGGTAACATTACCAACACGTAGCTAACGTTACCAACACATGGCTAACGTTACCAACACGTAGCTAATGATACCAACACGTGGCTAACATTACCAACATGTAGCTACGTTACCAACACGTGGGTAACAATACCAACACGTAGATAACATTACCAACACGTAGCTAATGATACCAACACATAGCTAACATTACCAACATGTAGCTAACGTTACCAACACGTGGGTAACATTACCAACACATAGCTAACGTTACCAACATGTGGCTAACATTACTAACACGTAGCTAACGATACCAACACATGGCTAACGTTACCAAAATGTAGCTAACATTACCAACACGTAGCTAACATTACCAACACGTAGCTAATGATACCAACACGTAGCTAATGATACCAACACGTAGCTAATGTTACCAACACGTAGCTAACATTACCAACGCGTAGCTAATGATACCAACACGTAGCTAACATTACCAACATGTAGCTAACGTTACCAACACGTGGGTAACATTACCAACACGTAGCTAACGTTACCAACACATGGCTAACGTTACCAAAACGTAGCTAAAATGACCAACACGTGGCTAACATTACCAACACGTACCTAACGATACCAACACGTGGCTAACGTTACCAACACGTAGCTAACATGGCCAACATGTAGCTAACATTTCCAACACGTGGGTAACGTTACCAGCACGTGGCTAAAATTACCAACACTTAGCTAACGTTACCAACACGTAGCTAACATTACCAACATGTAGCTAACGTTACCAACACGTGGGTAACATTACCAACACATAGCTAACGTTACCAACATGTGGCTAACATTACTAACACGTAGCTAACGTTACCAACACATTGCTATTGTTACCAAAATGTGGCTAACATTACCAACACGTAGCTAAAATTACCAACACGTAGCTAATGATACCAACACGTAGCTAATGTTACCAACACGTAGCTAACATTACCAACATGTAGCTAACGTTACCAACACATGGCTAACGTTACCAAAACGTGGCTAACATTACCAACACGTAGCTAACATTACCAACACGTACCTAACGATACCAACACGTGGCTAACGTTACCAACATGTAGCTAACGTTACCAACATGTAGCTAACGTTACCAACACGTGGGTAACGTTACCAGCACGTGGCTAAAATTACCAACACTTAGCTAACGTTACCAACATGTGGCTAACATTACTAACACGTAGCTAACGTTACCAACACATGGCTAACGTTACCAAAATGTGGCTAACATTACCAACACGTAGCTAACATTACCAACACGTAGCTAATGATACCAACACGTAGCTAATGATACCAACACGTAGCTAATGTTACCAACACGTAGCTAACATTACCAACGCGTAGCTAATGATACCAACACGTAGCTAACATTACCAACATGTAGCTAACGTTACCAACACGTGGGTAACATTACCAACATGTGGCTAACATTACCAACATGTGGCTAACATTACCAACACGTGGGTAACATTACTAACACGTAGCTAACGTTACCAACACATGGCTAACCTTACCAAAATGTGGCTAACATTACCAACACGTAGCTAACATTACCAACACGTAGCTAATGATACCAACACGTAGCTAACATTACCAACATGTAGCTAACGTTACCAACACGTGGGTAACATTACCAACATGTGGCTAACATTACCAACACGTAGGTAACGTTACCAACACTTAGCTAACGTAACGTTAACGTTAGCTACTAATAGGTGGCTAACATTACCAATACATGTCTAACATTACTAACACGTAGCTAACGTTACCAACACATGGCTAACGTTACCAAAATGTGGCTAACATTACCAACACGTAGCTAACATTACCAACACTTAGCTAACGTTACCAACATGTGGCTAACATTACTAACACGTAGCTAACGTTACCAACACATGGCTAACGTTACCAAAATGTGGCTAACATTACCAACACGTAGCTAACATTACCAACACGTAGCTAATGATACCAACACGTAGCTAATGATACCAACACGTAGCTAATGTTACCAACACGTAGCTAACATTACCAACGCGTAGCTAATGATACCAACACGTAGCTAACATTACCAACATGTAGCTAACGTTACCAACACGTGGGTAACATTACCAACATGTGGCTAACATTACCAACACGTGGGTAACATTACTAACACGTAGCTAACGTTACCAACACATGGCTAACCTTACCAAAACGTGGCTAACATTACCAACACGTAGCTAACATTACCAACACGTACCTAACGATACCAAGACGTGGCTAACGTTACCAACATGTAGCTAACGTTACCAACACGTGGGTAACATTACCAACACATAGCTAACGTTACCAACATGTGGCTAACATTACTAACACGTAGCTAACGTTACCAACACATGGCTAACGTTACCAAAATGTGGCTAACATTACCAACACGTAGCTAACATTACCAACACGTAGCTAATGATACCAACACGTAGCTAATGATACCAACACGTAGCTAATGTTACCAACACGTAGCTAACATTACCAACGCGTAGCTAATGATACCAACACGTAGCTAACATTACCAACATGTAGCTAACGTTACCAACACGTGGGTAACATTACCAACATGTGGCTAACATTACCAACATGTGGCTAACATTACCAACACGTGGGTAACATTACTAACACGTAGCTAACGTTACCAACACATGGCTAACCTTACCAAAATGTGGCTAACATTACCAACACGTAGCTAACATTACCAACACGTAGCTAATGATACCAACACGTAGCTAACATTACCAACATGTAGCTAACGTTACCAACACGTGGGTAACATTACCAACATGTGGCTAACATTACCAACACGTAGGTAACGTTACCAACACTTAGCTAACGTAACGTTAACGTTAGCTACTAATAGGTGGCTAACATTACCAATACATGTCTAACATTACTAACACGTAGCTAACGTTACCAACACATGGCTAACGTTACCAAAATGTGGCTAACATTACCAACACGTAGCTAACATTACCAACACTTAGCTAACGTTACCAACATGTGGCTAACATTACTAACACGTAGCTAACGTTACCAACACATGGCTAACGTTACCAAAATGTGGCTAACATTACCAACACGTAGCTAACATTACCAACACGTAGCTAATGATACCAACACGTAGCTAATGATACCAACACAAAGCTAATGTTACCAACACGTAGCTAACATTACCAACGCGTAGCTAAAGATACCAACACGTAGCTAACATTACCAACATGTAGCTAACGATACCAACACGTGGGTAACATTACCAACATGTGGCTAACATTACCAACACGTGGGTAACATTACTAACACGTAGCTAACGTTACCAACACATGGCTAACCTTACCAAAACGTGGCTAACATTACCAACACATAGCTAACGTTACCAACATGTGGCTAACATTACTAACACGTAGCTAACGTTACCAACACATGGCTAACGTTACCAAAATGTGGCTAACATTACCAACACGTAGCTAACATTACCAACACGTAGCTAATGATACCAACACGTAGCTAATGATAACAACACGTAGATAATGTTACCAACACGTAGCTAACATTACCAACGCGTAGCTAATGATACCAACACGTAGCTAACATTACCAACACGTACCTAACGATACCAACACGTGGCTAATGTTACCAACATGTAGCTACGTTACCAACACGTGGCTAACGTTACCAACATGTAGCTAACGTTACCAAAATGTACCTAACGATACCAACACGTGGCTAACGTTACCAACACGTAGCTAACATGGCCAACATGTAGCTAACATTTCCAACACGTGGGTAACGTTACCAGCACGTGGCTAAAATTACCAACACGTAGCTAACGTTACCAACACATAGCTAACGTTACCAACACGTGGGGAACATTACCAACACTTAGCTAACGTTACCAACATGTGGCTAACATTACTAACACGTAGCTAACGTTACCAACACATGGCTAACGTTACCAAAACGTGGCTAACATTACCAACACGTAGCTAACATTACCAACACGTACCTAACGATACCAACACCTGGCTAACGTTACCAACATGTAGCTAACGTTACCAACACGTGGGTAACATTACCAACACATAGCTAACGTTACCAACATGTGGCTAACATTACTAACACGTAGCTAACGTTACCAACACATGGCTAAAGTTACCAAAATGTGGCTAACATTACCAACACGTAGCTAACATTACCAACACGTACCTAACGATACCAACACGTGGCTAACGTTACCAACATGTAGCTAACATTACCAACACATAGCTAACGTTACCAACATGTGGCTAACATTACTAACACGTAGCTAACGTTACCAACACATGGCTAACGTTACCAAAATGTGGCTAACATTACCAACACGTAGCTAACATTACCAACACGTAGCTAATGATACCAACACGTAGCTAATGATACCAACACGTAGCTAATGTTACCAACACGTAGCTAACATTACCAACGCGTAGCTAATGATACCAACACGTAGCTAACATTACCAACATGTAGCTAACGTTACCAACACGTGGGTAACATTACCAACATGTGGCTAACATTACCAACACGTGGGTAACATTACTAACACGTAGCTAACGTTACCAACACATGGCTAACCTTACCAAAACGTGGCTAACATTACCAACACGTAGCTAACATTACCAACACGTACCTAACAATACCAACACGTGGCTAACGTTACCAACATGTAGCTAACGTTACCAACACGTGGGTAACATTACCAACACATAGCTAACGTTACCAACATGTGGCTAACATTACTAACACGTAGCTAACGTTACCAACACATGGCTAACGTTACCAAAATGTGGCTAACATTACCAACACGTAGCTAACATTACCAACACGTAGCTAATGATACCAACACGTAGCTAATGATACCAACACGTAGCTAATGTTACCAACACGTAGCTAACATTACCAACGCGTAGCTAATGATACCAACACGTAGCTAACATTACCAACATGTAGCTAACGTTACCAACACGTGGGTAACATTACCAACATGTGGCTAACATTACCAACACGTGGGTAACATTACTAACACGTAGCTAACGTTACCAACACATGGCTAACCTTACCAAAACGTGGCTAACATTACCAACACGTAGCTAACATTACCAACACGTACCTAACGATACCAAGACGTGGCTAACGTTACCAACATGTAGCTAACGTTACCAACACGTGGGTAACATTACCAACACATAGCTAACGTTACCAACATGTGGCTAACATTACTAACACGTAGCTAACGTTACCAACACATGGCTAACGTTACCAAAATGTGGCTAACATTACCAACACGTAGCTAACATTACCAACACGTAGCTAATGATACCAACACGTAGCTAATGATACCAACACGTAGCTAATGTTACCAACACGTAGCTAACATTACCAACGCGTAGCTAATGATACCAACACGTAGCTAACATTACCAACATGTAGCTAACGTTACCAACACGTGGGTAACATTACCAACATGTGGCTAACATTACCAACATGTGGCTAACATTACCAACACGTGGGTAACATTACTAACACGTAGCTAACGTTACCAACACATGGCTAACCTTACCAAAATGTGGCTAACATTACCAACACGTAGCTAACATTACCAACACGTAGCTAATGATACCAACACGTAGCTAACATTACCAACATGTAGCTAACGTTACCACTACGTGGGTAACATTACCAACATGTGGCTAACATTACCAACACGTAGGTAACGTTACCAACACTTAGCTAACGTAACGTTAACGTTAGCTACTAATAGGTGGCTAACATTACCAATACATGTCTAACATTACTAACACGTAGCTAACGTTACCAACACATGGCTAACGTTACCAAAATGTGGCTAACATTACCAACACGTAGCTAACATTACCAACACTTAGCTAACGTTACCAACATGTGGCTAACATTACTAACACGTAGCTAACGTTACCAACACATGGCTAACGTTACCAAAATGTGGCTAACATTACCAACACGTAGCTAACATTACCAACACGTAGCTAATGATACCAACACGTAGCTAATGATACCAACACAAAGCTAATGTTACCAACACGTAGCTAACATTACCAACGCGTAGCTAATGATACCAACACGTAGCTAACATTACCAACATGTAGCTAACGATACCAACACGTGGGTAACATTACCAACATGTGGCTAACATTACCAACACGTGGGTAACATTACTAACACGTAGCTAACGTTACCAACACATGGCTAACCTTACCAAAACGTGGCTAACATTACCAACACATAGCTAACGTTACCAACATGTGGCTAACATTACTAACACGTAGCTAACGTTACCAACACATGGCTAACGTTACCAAAATGTGGCTAACATTACCAACACGTAGCTAACATTACCAACACGTAGCTAATGATACCAACACGTAGCTAATGATAACAACACGTAGATAATGTTACCAACACGTAGCTAACATTACCAACGCGTAGCTAATGATACCAACACGTAGCTAACATTACCAACATGTAGCTAACGTTACCAACACGTGGGTAACATTACCAACATGTGGCTAACATTACCAACACGTGGGTAACATTACTAACACGTAGCTAACGTTACCAACACATGGCTAACCTTACCAAAATGTGGCTAACATTACCAACACGTAGCTAACATTACCAACACGTAGCTAATGATACCAACATGTGGCTAACATTACCAACATGTAGCTACGTTACCAACACGTGGGTAACGTTACCAGCACGTGGCTAAAATTACCAACACGTAGCTAACGTTACCAACACATAGCTAACGTTACCAACACGTGGGGAACATTACCAACACTTAGCTAACGTTACCAACATGTGGCTAACATTACTAACACGTAGCTAACGTTACCAACACATGGCTAACGTTACCAAAACGTGGCTAACATTACCAACACGTAGCTAACATTACCAACACGTACCTAACGATACCAACACGTGGCTAACGTTACCAACATGTAGCTAACATTACCAACACATAGCTAACGTTACCAACATGTGGCTAACATTACTAACACGTAGCTAACGTTACCAACACATGGCTAACGTTACCAAAATGTGGCTAACATTACCAACACGTAGCTAACATTACCAACACGTAGCTAATGATACCAACACGTAGCTAATATTACCAACACGTAGCTAATGTTACCAACACGTAGCTAACATTACCAACGCGTAGCTAATGATACCAACACGTAGCTAACATTACCAACATGTAGCTAACGTTACCAACACGTGGGTAACATTACCAACATGTGGCTAACATTACCAACACGTGGGTAACATTACTAACACGTAGCTAACGTTACCAACACATGGCTAACCTTACCAAAATGTGGCTAACATTACCAACACGTAGCTATCATTACCAACATGTAGCTAATGATACCAACATGTGGCTAACATTACCAACATGTAGCTACGTTACCAACACGTGGGTAACGTTACCAGCACGTGGCTAAAATTACCAACACGTAGCTAACGTTACCAACACGTGGGGAACATTACCAACACTTAGCTAACGTTACCAACATGTGGCTAACATTACTAACACGTAGCTAACGTTACCAACACGTGGGGAACATTACCAACACTTAGCTAACGTTACCAACATGTGGCTAACATTACTAACACGTAGCTAACGTTACCAACACATGGCTAACGTTACCAAAACGTGGCTAACATTACCAACTTGTAGCTAACATTACCAACACGTACCTAACGATACCAACACGTGGCTAACGTTACCAACATGTAGCTAACATTACCAACACATAGCTAACGTTACCAACATGTGGCTAACATTACTAACACGTAGCTAACGTTACCAACACATGGCTAACGTTACCAAAATGTGGCTAACATTACCAACACGTAGCTAACATTACCAACACGTAGCTAATGATACCAACACGTAGCTAATGATACCAACACGTAGCTAATGTTACCAACACGTAGCTAACATTACCAACGCGTAGCTAATGATACCAACACGTAGCTAACATTACCAACATGTAGCTAACGTTACCAACACGTGGGTAACATTACCAACATGTGGCTAACATTACCAACACGTGGGTAACATTACTAACACGTAGCTAACGTTACCAACACATGGCTAACCTTACCAAAACGTGGCTAACATTACCAACACGTAGCTAACATTACCAACACGTACCTAACGATACCAACACGTGGCTAACGTTACCAACATGTAGCTAACGTTACCAACACGTGGGTAACATTACCAACACGTAGCTAACATTACCAACACGTACCTAACGATACCAACACGTGGCTAATGTTACCAACATGTAGCTACGTTACCAACACGTGGCTAACGTTACCAACATGTAGCTAACGTTACCAAAATGTACCTAACGATACCAACACGTGGCTAACGTTACCAACACGTAGCTAACATGGCCAACATGTAGCTAACATTTCCAACACGTGGGTAACGTTACCAGCACGTGGCTAAAATTACCAACACGTAGCTAACGTTACCAACACATAGCTAACGTTACCAACACGTGGGGAACATTACCAACACTTAGCTAACGTTACCAACATGTGGCTAACATTACTAACACGTAGCTAACGTTACCAACACATGGCTAACGTTACCAAAACGTGGCTAACATTACCAACACGTAGCTAACATTACCAACACGTACCTAACGATACCAACACCTGGCTAACGTTACCAACATGTAGCTAACGTTACCAACACGTGGGTAACATTACCAACACATAGCTAACGTTACCAACATGTGGCTAACATTACTAACACGTAGCTAACGTTACCAACACATGGCTAACGTTACCAAAATGTGGCTAACATTACCAACACGTAGCTAACATTACCAACACGTACCTAACGATACCAACACGTGGCTAACGTTACCAACATGTAGCTAACATTACCAACACATAGCTAACGTTACCAACATGTGGCTAACATTACTAACACGTAGCTAACGTTACCAACACATGGCTAACGTTACCAAAATGTGGCTAACATTACCAACACGTAGCTAACATTACCAACACGTAGCTAATGATACCAACACGTAGCTAATGATACCAACACGTAGCTAATGTTACCAACACGTAGCTAACATTACCAACGCGTAGCTAATGATACCAACACGTAGCTAACATTACCAACATGTAGCTAACGTTACCAACACGTGGGTAACATTACCAACATGTGGCTAACATTACCAACACGTGGGTAACATTACTAACACGTAGCTAACGTTACCAACACATGGCTAACCTTACCAAAACGTGGCTAACATTACCAACACGTAGCTAACATTACCAACACGTACCTAACAATACCAACACGTGGCTAACGTTACCAACATGTAGCTAACGTTACCAACACGTGGGTAACATTACCAACACATAGCTAACGTTACCAACATGTGGCTAACATTACTAACACGTAGCTAACGTTACCAACACATGGCTAATGTTACCAAAATGTGGCTAACATTACCAACACGTAGCTAACATTACCAACACGTAGCTAATGATACCAACACGTAGCTAATAATACCAACACGTAGCTAATGTTACCAACACGTAGCTAACATTACCAACGCGTAGCTAATGATACCAACACGTAGCTAACATTACCAACATGTAGCTAACGTTACCAACACGTGGGTAACATTACCAACATGTGGCTAACATTACCAACACGTGGGTAACATTACTAACACGTAGCTAACGTTACCAACACATGGCTAACCTTACCAAAACGTGGCTAACATTACCAACACGTAGCTAACATTACCAACACGTACCTAACGATACCAAGACGTGGCTAACGTTACCAACATGTAGCTAACGTTACCAACACGTGGGTAACATTACCAACACATAGCTAACGTTACCAACATGTGGCTAACATTACTAACACGTAGCTAACGTTACCAACACATGGCTAACGTTACCAAAATGTGGCTAACATTACCAACACGTAGCTAACATTACCAACACGTAGCTAATGATACCAACACGTAGCTAATGATACCAACACATAGCTAATGTTACCAACACGTAGCTAACATTACCAACGCGTAGCTAATGATACCAACACGTAGCTAACATTACCAACATGTAGCTAACGTTACCAACACGTGGGTAACATTACCAACATGTGGCTAACATTACCAACATGTGGCTAACATTACCAACACGTGGGTAACATTACTAACACGTAGCTAACGTTACCAACACATGGCTAACCTTACCAAAATGTGGCTAACATTACCAACACGTAGCTAACATTACCAACACGTAGCTAATGATACCAACACGTAGCTAACATTACCAACATGTAGCTAACGTTACCAACACGTGGGTAACATTACCAACATGTGGCTAACATTACCAACACGTAGGTAACGTTACCAACACTTAGCTAACGTAACGTTAACGTTAGCTACTAATAGGTGGCTAACATTACCAATACATGTCTAACATTACTAACACGTAGCTAACGTTACCAACACATGGCTAACGTTACCAAAATGTGGCTAACATTACCAACACGTAGCTAACATTACCAACACTTAGCTAACGTTACCAACATGTGGCTAACATTACTAACACGTAGCTAACGTTACCAACACATGGCTAACGTTACCAAAATGTGGCTAACATTACCAACACGTAGCTAACATTACCAACACGTAGCTAATGATACCAACACGTAGCTAATGATACCAACACAAAGCTAATGTTACCAACACGTAGCTAACATTACCAACGCGTAGCTAATGATACCAACACGTAGCTAACATTACCAACATGTAGCTAACGATACCAACACGTGGGTAACATTACCAACATGTGGCTAACATTACCAACACGTGGGTAACATTACTAACACGTAGCTAACGTTACCAACACATGGCTAACCTTACCAAAACGTGGCTAACATTACCAACACGTACCTAACGATACCAACACGTGGCTAATGTTACCAACATGTAGCTACGTTACCAACACGTGGCTAACGTTACCAACATGTAGCTAACGTTACCAAAATGTACCTAACGATACCAACACGTGGCTAACGTTACCAACACGTAGCTAACATGGCCAACATGTAGCTAACATTTCCAACACGTGGGTAACGTTACCAGCACGTGGCTAAAATTACCAACACGTAGCTAACGTTACCAACACATAGCTAACGTTACCAACACGTGGGGAACATTACCAACACTTAGCTAACGTTACCAACATGTGGCTAACATTACTAACACGTAGCTAACGTTACCAACACATGGCTAACGTTACCAAAACGTGGCTAACATTACCAACACGTAGCTAACATTACCAACACGTACCTAACGATACCAACACCTGGCTAACGTTACCAACATGTAGCTAACGTTACCAACACGTGGGTAACATTACCAACACATAGCTAACGTTACCAACATGTGGCTAACATTACTAACACGTAGCTAACGTTACCAACACATGGCTAACGTTACCAAAATGTGGCTAACATTACCAACACGTAGCTAACATTACCAACACGTACCTAACGATACCAACACGTGGCTAACGTTACCAACATGTAGCTAACATTACCAACACATAGCTAACGTTACCAACATGTGGCTAACATTACTAACACGTAGCTAACGTTACCAACACATGGCTAACGTTACCAAAATGTGGCTAACATTACCAACACGTAGCTAACATTACCAACACGTAGCTAATGATACCAACACGTAGCTAATGATACCAACACGTAGCTAATGTTACCAACACGTAGCTAACATTACCAACGCGTAGCTAATGATACCAACACGTAGCTAACATTACCAACATGTAGCTAACGTTACCAACACGTGGGTAACATTACCAACATGTGGCTAACATTACCAACACGTGGGTAACATTACTAACACGTAGCTAACGTTACCAACACATGGCTAACCTTACCAAAACGTGGCTAACATTACCAACACGTAGCTAACATTACCAACACGTACCTAACAATACCAACACGTGGCTAACGTTACCAACATGTAGCTAACGTTACCAACACGTGGGTAACATTACCAACACATAGCTAACGTTACCAACATGTGGCTAACATTACTAACACGTAGCTAACGTTACCAACACATGGCTAACGTTACCAAAATGTGGCTAACATTACCAACACGTAGCTAACATTACCAACACGTAGCTAATGATACCAACACGTAGCTAATAATACCAACACGTAGCTAATGTTACCAACACGTAGCTAACATTACCAACGCGTAGCTAATGATACCAACACGTAGCTAACATTACCAACATGTAGCTAACGTTACCAACACGTGGGTAACATTACCAACATGTGGCTAACATTACCAACACGTGGGTAACATTACTAACACGTAGCTAACGTTACCAACACATGGCTAACCTTACCAAAACGTGGCTAACATTACCAACACGTAGCTAACATTACCAACACGTACCTAACGATACCAAGACGTGGCTAACGTTACCAACATGTAGCTAACGTTACCAACACGTGGGTAACATTACCAACACATAGCTAACGTTACCAACATGTGGCTAACATTACTAACACGTAGCTAACGTTACCAACACATGGCTAACGTTACCAAAATGTGGCTAACATTACCAACACGTAGCTAACATTACCAACACGTAGCTAATGATACCAACACGTAGCTAATGATACCAACACGTAGCTAATGTTACCAACACGTAGCTAACATTACCAACGCGTAGCTAATGATACCAACACGTAGCTAACATTACCAACATGTAGCTAACGTTACCAACACGTGGGTAACATTACCAACATGTGGCTAACATTACCAACATGTGGCTAACATTACCAACACGTGGGTAACATTACTAACACGTAGCTAACGTTACCAACACATGGCTAACCTTACCAAAATGTGGCTAACATTACCAACACGTAGCTAACATTACCAACACGTAGCTAATGATACCAACACGTAGCTAACATTACCAACATGTAGCTAACGTTACCAACACGTGGGTAACATTACCAACATGTGGCTAACATTACCAACACGTAGGTAACGTTACCAACACTTAGCTAACGTAACGTTAACGTTAGCTACTAATAGGTGGCTAACATTACCAATACATGTCTAACATTACTAACACGTAGCTAACGTTACCAACACATGGCTAACGTTACCAAAATGTGGCTAACATTACCAACACGTAGCTAACATTACCAACACTTAGCTAACGTTACCAACATGTGGCTAACATTACTAACACGTAGCTAACGTTACCAACACATGGCTAACGTTACCAAAATGTGGCTAACATTACCAACACGTAGCTAACATTACCAACACGTAGCTAATGATACCAACACGTAGCTAATGATACCAACACAAAGCTAATGTTACCAACACGTAGCTAACATTACCAACGCGTAGCTAATGATACCAACACGTAGCTAACATTACCAACATGTAGCTAACGATACCAACACGTGGGTAACATTACCAACATGTGGCTAACATTACCAACACGTGGGTAACATTACTAACACGTAGCTAACGTTACCAACACATGGCTAACCTTACCAAAACGTGGCTAACATTACCAACACATAGCTAACGTTACCAACATGTGGCTAACATTACTAACACGTAGCTAACGTTACCAACACATGGCTAACGTTACCAAAATGTGGCTAACATTACCAACACGTAGCTAACATTACCAACACGTAGCTAATGATACCAACACGTAGCTAATGATAACAACACGTAGATAATGTTACCAACACGTAGCTAACATTACCAACGCGTAGCTAATGATACCAACACGTAGCTAACATTACCAACATGTAGCTAACGTTACCAACACGTGGGTAACATTACCAACATGTGGCTAACATTACCAACACGTGGGTAACATTACTAACACGTAGCTAACGTTACCAACACATGGCTAACCTTACCAAAATGTGGCTAACATTACCAACACGTAGCTAACATTACCAACACGTAGCTAATGTTACCAACACGTAGCTAACATTACCAACGCGTAGCTAATGATACTAACACGTAGCTAACATTACCAACATGTAGCTAACGTTACCAACACGTGGGTAACATTACCAACACGTAGCTAACGTTACCAACACATGGCTAACGTTACCAAAACGTAGCTAAAATGACCAACACGTGGCTAACATTACCAACACGTACCTAACGATACCAACACAAGGCTAACGTTACCAACACGTAGCTAACATGGCCAACATGTAGCTAACATTTCCAACACGTGGGTAACGTTACCAGCACGTGGCTAAAATTACCAACACTTAGCTAACGTTACCAACATGTGGCTAACATTACTAACACGTAGCTAACGTTACCAACACATGGCTAACGTTACCAAAACGTGGCTAACATTACCAACACGTAGCTAACATTACCAACACGTACCTAACGTTACCAACATGTAGCTAACGTTACCATGTAGCTAACGTTACCAACACGTGGGTAACATTACCAACACATAGCTAACGTTACCAACATGTGGCTAACATTACTAACACGTAGCTAACGTTACCAACACATTGCTAACGTTACCAAAATGTGGCTAACATTACCAACACGTAGCTAAAATTACCAACACGTAGCTAATGATACCAACACGTAGCTAATGTTACCAACACGTAGCTAACATTACCAACGCGTAGCTAATGATACCAACACGTAGCTAACATTACCAACATGTAGCTAACGTTACCAACACGTGGGTAACATTACCAACATGTGGCTGACATTACCAACACGTGGGTAACATTACTAATAGGTGGCTAACATTACCAATACATGTCTAACGTTACCAACTAACATGTAGCTAATGTTGCCAACACGTAGCTAAAATTACCAACACGTAGCTAATGATACCAACACGTAGCTAATGTTACCAACTCGTAGCTAACATTACCAACGCGTAGCTAACGTTACCAACACATGGCTAACGTTAGCAACATGGAGCTAACGGTACTAACACGTAGCTAACGTTACCAACATGTAGCTAACGTTACCAACACGTGGCTAACATTACCAACGCGTAGCTAACGGTACTAACACGTAGCTAACGTTACCAACACGTGGGTAACATTACTAACACGTGGCTAACATTACCAACACGTAGCTAACATTACTAACATGTAGCTAATGTTACCAACATGCAGCTAACATTACCAACACGTGGGTAACATTACCAACATGTGGCTAACATTACCAACATGTGGCTAACATTACCAACACGTGGGTAACATTACTATTAGGTGGCTAACATTACCAATACAACACGTGGGTGTTAGCTAACGTTACCAACATGTAGCTAACATTACCAACATGTAGCTAACGTTACCAACACATGGCTAACATTACCAACATGTAGCTACGTTACCAACACGTGGGTAACAATACCAACACGTAGCTAACATGGCCAACATGTAGCTAACATTTCCAACACGTGGGTAACGTTACCAGCACGTGGCTAAAATTACCAACACTTAGCTAACGTTACCAACATGTGGCTAACATTACTAACACGTAGCTAACGTTACCAACACATGGCTAACGTTACCAAAACGTGGCTAACATTACCAACACGTAGCTAACATTACCAACACGTACCTAACGATACCAACACGTGGCTAACGTTACCAACATGTAGCTAACGTTACCAACATGTAGCTAACGTTACCAACACGTGGGTAACGTTACCAGCACGTGGCTAAAATTACCAACACTTAGCTAACGTTACCAACATGTGGCTAACATTACTAACACGTAGCTAACGTTACCAACACATGGCTAACGTTACCAAAATGTGGCTAACATTACCAACACGTAGCTAACATTACCAACACGTAGCTAATGATACCAACACGTGGCTAACATTACCAACATGTAGCTACGTTACCAACACGTGGGTAACAATACCAACACGTAGCTAAAATTACCAACACGTAGCTAATGATACCAACACATAGCTAATGTTACCAACACGTAGCTAACATTACCAACGCGTAGCTAATGATACCAACACGTAGCTAACATTACCAACATGTAGCTAACGTTACCAACACGTGGGTAACATTACCAACATGTGGCTAACATTACCAAAATGTGGCTAACATTACCAACACGTAGCTAATGATACCAACACGTGGCTAACATTACCAACATGTAGCTACGTTACCAACACGTGGGTAACAATACCAACACGTAGCTAAAATTACCAACACGTAGCTAATGATACCAACACATAGCTAATGTTACCAACACGTAGATAACATTACCAACGCGTAGCTAATGATACCAACACGTAGCTAACATTACCAACATGTAGCTAACGTTACCAACACGTGGGTAACATTACCAACACATAGCTAACGTTACCAAAACGTGGCTAACATTACCAACACGTAGCTAACATTACCAACACGTACCTAACGTTACCAACATGTAGCTAACATTACCAACACGTAGCTAATGATACCAACACGTAGCTAATGATACCAACACGTAGCTAATGTTACCAACACGTAGCTAACATTACCAACGCGTAGCTAATGATACCAACACGTAGCTAACATTACCAACATGTAGCTAACGTTACCAACACGTGGGTAACATTACCAACATGTGGCTAACATTACCAACACGTGGGTAACATTACTAACACGTAGCTAACGTTACCAACACATGGCTAACCTTACCAAAACGTGGCTAACATTACCAACACGTAGCTAACATTACCAACACGTACCTAACGATACCAACACGTAGCTAACATTACCAACATGTAGCTAACGTTACCAACACGTGGGTAACATTACCAACATGTGGCTAACATTACCAACACGTAGGTAACGTTACCAACACTTAGCTAACGTAACGTTAACGTTAGCTACTAATAGGTGGCTAACATTACCAATACATGTCTAACATTACTAACACGTAGCTAACGTTACCAACACATGGTTAACGTTACCAAAATGTGGCTAACATTACCAACACGTAGCTAACATTACCAACACTTAGCTAACGTTACCAACATGTGGCTAACATTACTAACACGTAGCTAACGTTACCAACACATGGCTAACGTTACCAAAATGTGGCTAACATTACCAACACGTAGCTAACATTACCAACACGTAGCTAATGATACCAACACGTAGCTAATGATACCAACACAAAGCTAATGTTACCAACACGTAGCTAACATTACCAACGCGTAGCTAATGATACCAACACGTAGCTAACATTACCAACATGTAGCTAACGATACCAACACGTGGGTAACGTTACCAACATGTGGCTAACATTACTAACACGTAGCTAACGTTACCAACACATGGCTAACGTTACCAAAATGTGGCTAACATTACCAACACGTAGCTAACATTACCAACACGTAGCTAATGATACCAACACGTAGCTAATGATACCAACACGTAGCTAATGTTACCAACACGTAGCTAACATTACCAACGCGTAGCTAATGATACCAACACGTAGCTAACATTACCAACATGTAGCTAACGTTACCAACACGTGGGTAACATTACCAACATGTGGCTAACATTACCAACATGTGGCTAACATTACCAACACGTGGGTAACATTACTAACACGTAGCTAACGTTACCAACACATGGCTAACCTTACCAAAATGTGGCTAACATTACCAACACGTAGCTAACATTACCAACACGTAGCTAATGATACCAACACGTAGCTAACATTACCAACATGTAGCTAACGTTACCACTACGTGGGTAACATTACCAACATGTGGCTAACATTACCAACACGTAGGTAACGTTACCAACACTTAGCTAACGTAACGTTAACGTTAGCTACTAATAGGTGGCTAACATTACCAATACATGTCTAACATTACTAACACGTAGCTAACGTTACCAACACATGGCTAACGTTACCAAAATGTGGCTAACATTACCAACACGTAGCTAACATTACCAACACTTAGCTAACGTTACCAACATGTGGCTAACATTACTAACACGTAGCTAACGTTACCAACACATGGCTAACGTTACCAAAATGTGGCTAACATTACCAACACGTAGCTAACATTACCAACACGTAGCTAATGATACCAACACGTAGCTAATGATACCAACACAAAGCTAATGTTACCAACACGTAGCTAACATTACCAACGCGTAGCTAATGATACCAACACGTAGCTAACATTACCAACATGTAGCTAACGATACCAACACGTGGGTAACATTACCAACATGTGGCTAACATTACCAACACGTGGGTAACATTACTAACACGTAGCTAACGTTACCAACACATGGCTAACCTTACCAAAACGTGGCTAACATTACCAACACATAGCTAACGTTACCAACATGTGGCTAACATTACTAACACGTAGCTAACGTTACCAACACATGGCTAACGTTACCAAAATGTGGCTAACATTACCAACACGTAGCTAACATTACCAACACGTAGCTAATGATACCAACACGTAGCTAATGATAACAACACGTAGATAATGTTACCAACACGTAGCTAACATTACCAACGCGTAGCTAATGATACCAACACGTAGCTAACATTACCAACATGTAGCTAACGTTACCAACACGTGGGTAACATTACCAACATGTGGCTAACATTACCAACACGTGGGTAACATTACTAACACGTAGCTAACGTTACCAACACATGGCTAACCTTACCAAAATGTGGCTAACATTACCAACACGTAGCTAACATTACCAACACGTAGCTAATGATACCAACATGTGGCTAACATTACCAACATGTAGCTACGTTACCAACACGTGGGTAACGTTACCAGCACGTGGCTAAAATTACCAACACGTAGCTAACGTTACCAACACATAGCTAACGTTACCAACACGTGGGGAACATTACCAACACTTAGCTAACGTTACCAACATGTGGCTAACATTACTAACACGTAGCTAACGTTACCAACACATGGCTAACGTTACCAAAACGTGGCTAACATTACCAACACGTAGCTAACATTACCAACACGTACCTAACGATACCAACACGTGGCTAACGTTACCAACATGTAGCTAACATTACCAACACATAGCTAACGTTACCAACATGTGGCTAACATTACTAACACGTAGCTAACGTTACCAACACATGGCTAACGTTACCAAAATGTGGCTAACATTACCAACACGTAGCTAACATTACCAACACGTAGCTAATGATACCAACACGTAGCTAATATTACCAACACGTAGCTAATGTTACCAACACGTAGCTAACATTACCAACGCGTAGCTAATGATACCAACACGTAGCTAACATTACCAACATGTAGCTAACGTTACCAACACGTGGGTAACATTACCAACATGTGGCTAACATTACCAACACGTGGGTAACATTACTAACACGTAGCTAACGTTACCAACACATGGCTAACCTTACCAAAATGTGGCTAACATTACCAACACGTAGCTATCATTACCAACATGTAGCTAATGATACCAACATGTGGCTAACATTACCAACATGTAGCTACGTTACCAACACGTGGGTAACGTTACCAGCACGTGGCTAAAATTACCAACACGTAGCTAACGTTACCAACACGTGGGGAACATTACCAACACTTAGCTAACGTTACCAACATGTGGCTAACATTACTAACACGTAGCTAACGTTACCAACACGTGGGGAACATTACCAACACTTAGCTAACGTTACCAACATGTGGCTAACATTACTAACACGTAGCTAACGTTACCAACACATGGCTAACGTTACCAAAACGTGGCTAACATTACCAACTTGTAGCTAACATTACCAACACGTACCTAACGATACCAACACGTGGCTAACGTTACCAACATGTAGCTAACATTACCAACACATAGCTAACGTTACCAACATGTGGCTAACATTACTAACACGTAGCTAACGTTACCAACACATGGCTAACGTTACCAAAATGTGGCTAACATTACCAACACGTAGCTAACATTACCAACACGTAGCTAATGATACCAACACGTAGCTAATGATACCAACACGTAGCTAATGTTACCAACACGTAGCTAACATTACCAACGCGTAGCTAATGATACCAACACGTAGCTAACATTACCAACATGTAGCTAACGTTACCAACACGTGGGTAACATTACCAACATGTGGCTAACATTACCAACACGTGGGTAACATTACTAACACGTAGCTAACGTTACCAACACATGGCTAACCTTACCAAAACGTGGCTAACATTACCAACACGTAGCTAACATTACCAACACGTACCTAACGATACCAACACGTGGCTAACGTTACCAACATGTAGCTAACGTTACCAACACGTGGGTAACATTACCAACACGTAGCTAACATTACCAACACGTACCTAACGATACCAACACGTGGCTAATGTTACCAACATGTAGCTACGTTACCAACACGTGGCTAACGTTACCAACATGTAGCTAACGTTACCAAAATGTACCTAACGATACCAACACGTGGCTAACGTTACCAACACGTAGCTAACATGGCCAACATGTAGCTAACATTTCCAACACGTGGGTAACGTTACCAGCACGTGGCTAAAATTACCAACACGTAGCTAACGTTACCAACACATAGCTAACGTTACCAACACGTGGGGAACATTACCAACACTTAGCTAACGTTACCAACATGTGGCTAACATTACTAACACGTAGCTAACGTTACCAACACATGGCTAACGTTACCAAAACGTGGCTAACATTACCAACACGTAGCTAACATTACCAACACGTACCTAACGATACCAACACCTGGCTAACGTTACCAACATGTAGCTAACGTTACCAACACGTGGGTAACATTACCAACACATAGCTAACGTTACCAACATGTGGCTAACATTACTAACACGTAGCTAACGTTACCAACACATGGCTAACGTTACCAAAATGTGGCTAACATTACCAACACGTAGCTAACATTACCAACACGTACCTAACGATACCAACACGTGGCTAACGTTACCAACATGTAGCTAACATTACCAACACATAGCTAACGTTACCAACATGTGGCTAACATTACTAACACGTAGCTAACGTTACCAACACATGGCTAACGTTACCAAAATGTGGCTAACATTACCAACACGTAGCTAACATTACCAACACGTAGCTAATGATACCAACACGTAGCTAATGATACCAACACGTAGCTAATGTTACCAACACGTAGCTAACATTACCAACGCGTAGCTAATGATACCAACACGTAGCTAACATTACCAACATGTAGCTAACGTTACCAACACGTGGGTAACATTACCAACATGTGGCTAACATTACCAACACGTGGGTAACATTACTAACACGTAGCTAACGTTACCAACACATGGCTAACCTTACCAAAACGTGGCTAACATTACCAACACGTAGCTAACATTACCAACACGTACCTAACAATACCAACACGTGGCTAACGTTACCAACATGTAGCTAACGTTACCAACACGTGGGTAACATTACCAACACATAGCTAACGTTACCAACATGTGGCTAACATTACTAACACGTAGCTAACGTTACCAACACATGGCTAACGTTACCAAAATGTGGCTAACATTACCAACACGTAGCTAACATTACCAACACGTAGCTAATGATACCAACACGTAGCTAATAATACCAACACGTAGCTAATGTTACCAACACGTAGCTAACATTACCAACGCGTAGCTAATGATACCAACACGTAGCTAACATTACCAACATGTAGCTAACGTTACCAACACGTGGGTAACATTACCAACATGTGGCTAACATTACCAACACGTGGGTAACATTACTAACACGTAGCTAACGTTACCAACACATGGCTAACCTTACCAAAACGTGGCTAACATTACCAACACGTAGCTAACATTACCAACACGTACCTAACGATACCAAGACGTGGCTAACGTTACCAACATGTAGCTAACGTTACCAACACGTGGGTAACATTACCAACACATAGCTAACGTTACCAACATGTGGCTAACATTACTAACACGTAGCTAACGTTACCAACACATGGCTAACGTTACCAAAATGTGGCTAACATTACCAACACGTAGCTAACATTACCAACACGTAGCTAATGATACCAACACGTAGCTAATGATACCAACACATAGCTAATGTTACCAACACGTAGCTAACATTACCAACGCGTAGCTAATGATACCAACACGTAGCTAACATTACCAACATGTAGCTAACGTTACCAACACGTGGGTAACATTACCAACATGTGGCTAACATTACCAACATGTGGCTAACATTACCAACACGTGGGTAACATTACTAACACGTAGCTAACGTTACCAACACATGGCTAACCTTACCAAAATGTGGCTAACATTACCAACACGTAGCTAACATTACCAACACGTAGCTAATGATACCAACACGTAGCTAACATTACCAACATGTAGCTAACGTTACCAACACGTGGGTAACATTACCAACATGTGGCTAACATTACCAACACGTAGGTAACGTTACCAACACTTAGCTAACGTAACGTTAACGTTAGCTACTAATAGGTGGCTAACATTACCAATACATGTCTAACATTACTAACACGTAGCTAACGTTACCAACACATGGCTAACGTTACCAAAATGTGGCTAACATTACCAACACGTAGCTAACATTACCAACACTTAGCTAACGTTACCAACATGTGGCTAACATTACTAACACGTAGCTAACGTTACCAACACATGGCTAACGTTACCAAAATGTGGCTAACATTACCAACACGTAGCTAACATTACCAACACGTAGCTAATGATACCAACACGTAGCTAATGATACCAACACAAAGCTAATGTTACCAACACGTAGCTAACATTACCAACGCGTAGCTAATGATACCAACACGTAGCTAACATTACCAACATGTAGCTAACGATACCAACACGTGGGTAACATTACCAACATGTGGCTAACATTACCAACACGTGGGTAACATTACTAACACGTAGCTAACGTTACCAACACATGGCTAACCTTACCAAAACGTGGCTAACATTACCAACACGTACCTAACGATACCAACACGTGGCTAATGTTACCAACATGTAGCTACGTTACCAACACGTGGCTAACGTTACCAACATGTAGCTAACGTTACCAAAATGTACCTAACGATACCAACACGTGGCTAACGTTACCAACACGTAGCTAACATGGCCAACATGTAGCTAACATTTCCAACACGTGGGTAACGTTACCAGCACGTGGCTAAAATTACCAACACGTAGCTAACGTTACCAACACATAGCTAACGTTACCAACACGTGGGGAACATTACCAACACTTAGCTAACGTTACCAACATGTGGCTAACATTACTAACACGTAGCTAACGTTACCAACACATGGCTAACGTTACCAAAACGTGGCTAACATTACCAACACGTAGCTAACATTACCAACACGTACCTAACGATACCAACACCTGGCTAACGTTACCAACATGTAGCTAACGTTACCAACACGTGGGTAACATTACCAACACATAGCTAACGTTACCAACATGTGGCTAACATTACTAACACGTAGCTAACGTTACCAACACATGGCTAACGTTACCAAAATGTGGCTAACATTACCAACACGTAGCTAACATTACCAACACGTACCTAACGATACCAACACGTGGCTAACGTTACCAACATGTAGCTAACATTACCAACACATAGCTAACGTTACCAACATGTGGCTAACATTACTAACACGTAGCTAACGTTACCAACACATGGCTAACGTTACCAAAATGTGGCTAACATTACCAACACGTAGCTAACATTACCAACACGTAGCTAATGATACCAACACGTAGCTAATGATACCAACACGTAGCTAATGTTACCAACACGTAGCTAACATTACCAACGCGTAGCTAATGATACCAACACGTAGCTAACATTACCAACATGTAGCTAACGTTACCAACACGTGGGTAACATTACCAACATGTGGCTAACATTACCAACACGTGGGTAACATTACTAACACGTAGCTAACGTTACCAACACATGGCTAACCTTACCAAAACGTGGCTAACATTACCAACACGTAGCTAACATTACCAACACGTACCTAACAATACCAACACGTGGCTAACGTTACCAACATGTAGCTAACGTTACCAACACGTGGGTAACATTACCAACACATAGCTAACGTTACCAACATGTGGCTAACATTACTAACACGTAGCTAACGTTACCAACACATGGCTAACGTTACCAAAATGTGGCTAACATTACCAACACGTAGCTAACATTACCAACACGTAGCTAATGATACCAACACGTAGCTAATAATACCAACACGTAGCTAATGTTACCAACACGTAGCTAACATTACCAACGCGTAGCTAATGATACCAACACGTAGCTAACATTACCAACATGTAGCTAACGTTACCAACACGTGGGTAACATTACCAACATGTGGCTAACATTACCAACACGTGGGTAACATTACTAACACGTAGCTAACGTTACCAACACATGGCTAACCTTACCAAAACGTGGCTAACATTACCAACACGTAGCTAACATTACCAACACGTACCTAACGATACCAAGACGTGGCTAACGTTACCAACATGTAGCTAACGTTACCAACACGTGGGTAACATTACCAACACATAGCTAACGTTACCAACATGTGGCTAACATTACTAACACGTAGCTAACGTTACCAACACATGGCTAACGTTACCAAAATGTGGCTAACATTACCAACACGTAGCTAACATTACCAACACGTAGCTAATGATACCAACACGTAGCTAATGATACCAACACATAGCTAATGTTACCAACACGTAGCTAACATTACCAACGCGTAGCTAATGATACCAACACGTAGCTAACATTACCAACATGTAGCTAACGTTACCAACACGTGGGTAACATTACCAACATGTGGCTAACATTACCAACATGTGGCTAACATTACCAACACGTGGGTAACATTACTAACACGTAGCTAACGTTACCAACACATGGCTAACCTTACCAAAATGTGGCTAACATTACCAACACGTAGCTAACATTACCAACACGTAGCTAATGATACCAACACGTAGCTAACATTACCAACATGTAGCTAACGTTACCAACACGTGGGTAACATTACCAACATGTGGCTAACATTACCAACACGTAGGTAACGTTACCAACACTTAGCTAACGTAACGTTAACGTTAGCTACTAATAGGTGGCTAACATTACCAATACATGTCTAACATTACTAACACGTAGCTAACGTTACCAACACATGGCTAACGTTACCAAAATGTGGCTAACATTACCAACACGTAGCTAACATTACCAACACTTAGCTAACGTTACCAACATGTGGCTAACATTACTAACACGTAGCTAACGTTACCAACACATGGCTAACGTTACCAAAATGTGGCTAACATTACCAACACGTAGCTAACATTACCAACACGTAGCTAATGATACCAACACGTAGCTAATGATACCAACACAAAGCTAATGTTACCAACACGTAGCTAACATTACCAACGCGTAGCTAATGATACCAACACGTAGCTAACATTACCAACATGTAGCTAACGATACCAACACGTGGGTAACATTACCAACATGTGGCTAACATTACCAACACGTGGGTAACATTACTAACACGTAGCTAACGTTACCAACACATGGCTAACCTTACCAAAACGTGGCTAACATTACCAACACGTACCTAACGATACCAACACGTGGCTAATGTTACCAACATGTAGCTACGTTACCAACACGTGGCTAACGTTACCAACATGTAGCTAACGTTACCAAAATGTACCTAACGATACCAACACGTGGCTAACGTTACCAACACGTAGCTAACATGGCCAACATGTAGCTAACATTTCCAACACGTGGGTAACGTTACCAGCACGTGGCTAAAATTACCAACACGTAGCTAACGTTACCAACACATAGCTAACGTTACCAACACGTGGGGAACATTACCAACACTTAGCTAACGTTACCAACATGTGGCTAACATTACTAACACGTAGCTAACGTTACCAACACATGGCTAACGTTACCAAAACGTGGCTAACATTACCAACACGTAGCTAACATTACCAACACGTACCTAACGATACCAACACCTGGCTAACGTTACCAACATGTAGCTAACGTTACCAACACGTGGGTAACATTACCAACACATAGCTAACGTTACCAACATGTGGCTAACATTACTAACACGTAGCTAACGTTACCAACACATGGCTAACGTTACCAAAATGTGGCTAACATTACCAACACGTAGCTAACATTACCAACACGTACCTAACGATACCAACACGTGGCTAACGTTACCAACATGTAGCTAACATTACCAACACATAGCTAACGTTACCAACATGTGGCTAACATTACTAACACGTAGCTAACGTTACCAACACATGGCTAACGTTACCAAAATGTGGCTAACATTACCAACACGTAGCTAACATTACCAACACGTAGCTAATGATACCAACACGTAGCTAATGATACCAACACGTAGCTAATGTTACCAACACGTAGCTAACATTACCAACGCGTAGCTAATGATACCAACACGTAGCTAACATTACCAACATGTAGCTAACGTTACCAACACGTGGGTAACATTACCAACATGTGGCTAACATTACCAACACGTGGGTAACATTACTAACACGTAGCTAACGTTACCAACACATGGCTAACCTTACCAAAACGTGGCTAACATTACCAACACGTAGCTAACATTACCAACACGTACCTAACAATACCAACACGTGGCTAACGTTACCAACATGTAGCTAACGTTACCAACACGTGGGTAACATTACCAACACATAGCTAACGTTACCAACATGTGGCTAACATTACTAACACGTAGCTAACGTTACCAACACATGGCTAACGTTACCAAAATGTGGCTAACATTACCAACACGTAGCTAACATTACCAACACGTAGCTAATGATACCAACACGTAGCTAATAATACCAACACGTAGCTAATGTTACCAACACGTAGCTAACATTACCAACGCGTAGCTAATGATACCAACACGTAGCTAACATTACCAACATGTAGCTAACGTTACCAACACGTGGGTAACATTACCAACATGTGGCTAACATTACCAACACGTGGGTAACATTACTAACACGTAGCTAACGTTACCAACACATGGCTAACCTTACCAAAACGTGGCTAACATTACCAACACGTAGCTAACATTACCAACACGTACCTAACGATACCAAGACGTGGCTAACGTTACCAACATGTAGCTAACGTTACCAACACGTGGGTAACATTACCAACACATAGCTAACGTTACCAACATGTGGCTAACATTACTAACACGTAGCTAACGTTACCAACACATGGCTAACGTTACCAAAATGTGGCTAACATTACCAACACGTAGCTAACATTACCAACACGTAGCTAATGATACCAACACGTAGCTAATGATACCAACACGTAGCTAATGTTACCAACACGTAGCTAACATTACCAACGCGTAGCTAATGATACCAACACGTAGCTAACATTACCAACATGTAGCTAACGTTACCAACACGTGGGTAACATTACCAACATGTGGCTAACATTACCAACATGTGGCTAACATTACCAACACGTGGGTAACATTACTAACACGTAGCTAACGTTACCAACACATGGCTAACCTTACCAAAATGTGGCTAACATTACCAACACGTAGCTAACATTACCAACACGTAGCTAATGATACCAACACGTAGCTAACATTACCAACATGTAGCTAACGTTACCAACACGTGGGTAACATTACCAACATGTGGCTAACATTACCAACACGTAGGTAACGTTACCAACACTTAGCTAACGTAACGTTAACGTTAGCTACTAATAGGTGGCTAACATTACCAATACATGTCTAACATTACTAACACGTAGCTAACGTTACCAACACATGGCTAACGTTACCAAAATGTGGCTAACATTACCAACACGTAGCTAACATTACCAACACTTAGCTAACGTTACCAACATGTGGCTAACATTACTAACACGTAGCTAACGTTACCAACACATGGCTAACGTTACCAAAATGTGGCTAACATTACCAACACGTAGCTAACATTACCAACACGTAGCTAATGATACCAACACGTAGCTAATGATACCAACACAAAGCTAATGTTACCAACACGTAGCTAACATTACCAACGCGTAGCTAATGATACCAACACGTAGCTAACATTACCAACATGTAGCTAACGATACCAACACGTGGGTAACATTACCAACATGTGGCTAACATTACCAACACGTGGGTAACATTACTAACACGTAGCTAACGTTACCAACACATGGCTAACCTTACCAAAACGTGGCTAACATTACCAACACATAGCTAACGTTACCAACATGTGGCTAACATTACTAACACGTAGCTAACGTTACCAACACATGGCTAACGTTACCAAAATGTGGCTAACATTACCAACACGTAGCTAACATTACCAACACGTAGCTAATGATACCAACACGTAGCTAATGATAACAACACGTAGATAATGTTACCAACACGTAGCTAACATTACCAACGCGTAGCTAATGATACCAACACGTAGCTAACATTACCAACATGTAGCTAACGTTACCAACACGTGGGTAACATTACCAACATGTGGCTAACATTACCAACACGTGGGTAACATTACTAACACGTAGCTAACGTTACCAACACATGGCTAACCTTACCAAAATGTGGCTAACATTACCAACACGTAGCTAACATTACCAACACGTAGCTAATGTTACCAACACGTAGCTAACATTACCAACGCGTAGCTAATGATACTAACACGTAGCTAACATTACCAACATGTAGCTAACGTTACCAACACGTGGGTAACATTACCAACACGTAGCTAACGTTACCAACACATGGCTAACGTTACCAAAACGTAGCTAAAATGACCAACACGTGGCTAACATTACCAACACGTACCTAACGATACCAACACAAGGCTAACGTTACCAACACGTAGCTAACATGGCCAACATGTAGCTAACATTTCCAACACGTGGGTAACGTTACCAGCACGTGGCTAAAATTACCAACACTTAGCTAACGTTACCAACATGTGGCTAACATTACTAACACGTAGCTAACGTTACCAACACATGGCTAACGTTACCAAAACGTGGCTAACATTACCAACACGTAGCTAACATTACCAACACGTACCTAACGTTACCAACATGTAGCTAACGTTACCATGTAGCTAACGTTACCAACACGTGGGTAACATTACCAACACATAGCTAACGTTACCAACATGTGGCTAACATTACTAACACGTAGCTAACGTTACCAACACATTGCTAACGTTACCAAAATGTGGCTAACATTACCAACACGTAGCTAAAATTACCAACACGTAGCTAATGATACCAACACGTAGCTAATGTTACCAACACGTAGCTAACATTACCAACGCGTAGCTAATGATACCAACACGTAGCTAACATTACCAACATGTAGCTAACGTTACCAACACGTGGGTAACATTACCAACATGTGGCTGACATTACCAACACGTGGGTAACATTACTAATAGGTGGCTAACATTACCAATACATGTCTAACGTTACCAACTAACATGTAGCTAATGTTGCCAACACGTAGCTAAAATTACCAACACGTAGCTAATGATACCAACACGTAGCTAATGTTACCAACTCGTAGCTAACATTACCAACGCGTAGCTAACGTTACCAACACATGGCTAACGTTAGCAACATGGAGCTAACGGTACTAACACGTAGCTAACGTTACCAACATGTAGCTAACGTTACCAACACGTGGCTAACATTACCAACGCGTAGCTAACGGTACTAACACGTAGCTAACGTTACCAACACGTGGGTAACATTACTAACACGTGGCTAACATTACCAACACGTAGCTAACATTACTAACATGTAGCTAATGTTACCAACATGCAGCTAACATTACCAACACGTGGGTAACATTACCAACATGTGGCTAACATTACCAACATGTGGCTAACATTACCAACACGTGGGTAACATTACTATTAGGTGGCTAACATTACCAATACAACACGTGGGTGTTAGCTAACGTTACCAACATGTAGCTAACATTACCAACATGTAGCTAACGTTACCAACACATGGCTAACATTACCAACATGTAGCTACGTTACCAACACGTGGGTAACAATACCAACACGTAGCTAACATGGCCAACATGTAGCTAACATTTCCAACACGTGGGTAACGTTACCAGCACGTGGCTAAAATTACCAACACTTAGCTAACGTTACCAACATGTGGCTAACATTACTAACACGTAGCTAACGTTACCAACACATGGCTAACGTTACCAAAACGTGGCTAACATTACCAACACGTAGCTAACATTACCAACACGTACCTAACGATACCAACACGTGGCTAACGTTACCAACATGTAGCTAACGTTACCAACATGTAGCTAACGTTACCAACACGTGGGTAACGTTACCAGCACGTGGCTAAAATTACCAACACTTAGCTAACGTTACCAACATGTGGCTAACATTACTAACACGTAGCTAACGTTACCAACACATGGCTAACGTTACCAAAATGTGGCTAACATTACCAACACGTAGCTAACATTACCAACACGTAGCTAATGATACCAACACGTGGCTAACATTACCAACATGTAGCTACGTTACCAACACGTGGGTAACAATACCAACACGTAGCTAAAATTACCAACACGTAGCTAATGATACCAACACATAGCTAATGTTACCAACACGTAGCTAACATTACCAACGCGTAGCTAATGATACCAACACGTAGCTAACATTACCAACATGTAGCTAACGTTACCAACACGTGGGTAACATTACCAACATGTGGCTAACATTACCAAAATGTGGCTAACATTACCAACACGTAGCTAATGATACCAACACGTGGCTAACATTACCAACATGTAGCTACGTTACCAACACGTGGGTAACAATACCAACACGTAGCTAAAATTACCAACACGTAGCTAATGATACCAACACATAGCTAATGTTACCAACACGTAGATAACATTACCAACGCGTAGCTAATGATACCAACACGTAGCTAACATTACCAACATGTAGCTAACGTTACCAACACGTGGGTAACATTACCAACACATAGCTAACGTTACCAAAACGTGGCTAACATTACCAACACGTAGCTAACATTACCAACACGTACCTAACGTTACCAACATGTAGCTAACATTACCAACACGTAGCTAATGATACCAACACGTAGCTAATGATACCAACACGTAGCTAATGTTACCAACACGTAGCTAACATTACCAACGCGTAGCTAATGATACCAACACGTAGCTAACATTACCAACATGTAGCTAACGTTACCAACACGTGGGTAACATTACCAACATGTGGCTAACATTACCAACACGTGGGTAACATTACTAACACGTAGCTAACGTTACCAACACATGGCTAACCTTACCAAAACGTGGCTAACATTACCAACACGTAGCTAACATTACCAACACGTACCTAACGATACCAACACGTAGCTAACATTACCAACATGTAGCTAACGTTACCAACACGTGGGTAACATTACCAACATGTGGCTAACATTACCAACACGTAGGTAACGTTACCAACACTTAGCTAACGTAACGTTAACGTTAGCTACTAATAGGTGGCTAACATTACCAATACATGTCTAACATTACTAACACGTAGCTAACGTTACCAACACATGGTTAACGTTACCAAAATGTGGCTAACATTACCAACACGTAGCTAACATTACCAACACTTAGCTAACGTTACCAACATGTGGCTAACATTACTAACACGTAGCTAACGTTACCAACACATGGCTAACGTTACCAAAATGTGGCTAACATTACCAACACGTAGCTAACATTACCAACACGTAGCTAATGATACCAACACGTAGCTAATGATACCAACACAAAGCTAATGTTACCAACACGTAGCTAACATTACCAACGCGTAGCTAATGATACCAACACGTAGCTAACATTACCAACATGTAGCTAACGATACCAACACGTGGGTAACATTACCAACATGTGGCTAACATTACCAACACGTGGGTAACATTACTAACACGTAGCTAACGTTACCAACACATGGCTAACCTTACCAAAACGTGGCTAACATTACCAACACATAGCTAACGTTACCAACATGTGGCTAACATTACTAACACGTAGCTAACGTTACCAACACATGGCTAACGTTACCAAAATGTGGCTAACATTACCAACACGTAGCTAACATTACCAACACGTAGCTAATGATACCAACACGTAGCTAATGATAACAACACGTAGATAATGTTACCAACACGTAGCTAACATTACCAACGCGTAGCTAATGATACCAACACGTAGCTAACATTACCAACATGTAGCTAACGTTACCAACACGTGGGTAACATTACCAACATGTGGCTAACATTACCAACACGTGGGTAACATTACTAACACGTAGCTAACGTTACCAACACATGGCTAACCTTACCAAAATGTGGCTAACATTACCAACACGTAGCTAACATTACCAACACGTAGCTAATGTTACCAACACGTAGCTAACATTACCAACGCGTAGCTAATGATACTAACACGTAGCTAACATTACCAACATGTAGCTAACGTTACCAACACGTGGGTAACATTACCAACACGTAGCTAACGTTACCAACACATGGCTAACGTTACCAAAACGTAGCTAAAATGACCAACACGTGGCTAACATTACCAACACGTACCTAACGATACCAACACAAGGCTAACGTTACCAACACGTAGCTAACATGGCCAACATGTAGCTAACATTTCCAACACGTGGGTAACGTTACCAGCACGTGGCTAAAATTACCAACACTTAGCTAACGTTACCAACATGTGGCTAACATTACTAACACGTAGCTAACGTTACCAACACATGGCTAACGTTACCAAAACGTGGCTAACATTACCAACACGTAGCTAACATTACCAACACGTACCTAACGTTACCAACATGTAGCTAACGTTACCATGTAGCTAACGTTACCAACACGTGGGTAACATTACCAACACATAGCTAACGTTACCAACATGTGGCTAACATTACTAACACGTAGCTAACGTTACCAACACATTGCTAACGTTACCAAAATGTGGCTAACATTACCAACACGTAGCTAAAATTACCAACACGTAGCTAATGATACCAACACGTAGCTAATGTTACCAACACGTAGCTAACATTACCAACGCGTAGCTAATGATACCAACACGTAGCTAACATTACCAACATGTAGCTAACGTTACCAACACGTGGGTAACATTACCAACATGTGGCTGACATTACCAACACGTGGGTAACATTACTAATAGGTGGCTAACATTACCAATACATGTCTAACGTTACCAACTAACATGTAGCTAATGTTGCCAACACGTAGCTAAAATTACCAACACGTAGCTAATGATACCAACACGTAGCTAATGTTACCAACTCGTAGCTAACATTACCAACGCGTAGCTAACGTTACCAACACATGGCTAACGTTAGCAACATGGAGCTAACGGTACTAACACGTAGCTAACGTTACCAACATGTAGCTAACGTTACCAACACGTGGCTAACATTACCAACGCGTAGCTAACGGTACTAACACGTAGCTAACGTTACCAACACGTGGGTAACATTACTAACACGTGGCTAACATTACCAACACGTAGCTAACATTACTAACATGTAGCTAATGTTACCAACATGCAGCTAACATTACCAACACGTGGGTAACATTACCAACATGTGGCTAACATTACCAACATGTGGCTAACATTACCAACACGTGGGTAACATTACTATTAGGTGGCTAACATTACCAATACAACACGTGGGTGTTAGCTAACGTTACCAACATGTAGCTAACATTACCAACATGTAGCTAACGTTACCAACACATGGCTAACATTACCAACATGTAGCTACGTTACCAACACGTGGGTAACAATACCAACACGTAGCTAACATGGCCAACATGTAGCTAACATTTCCAACACGTGGGTAACGTTACCAGCACGTGGCTAAAATTACCAACACTTAGCTAACGTTACCAACATGTGGCTAACATTACTAACACGTAGCTAACGTTACCAACACATGGCTAACGTTACCAAAACGTGGCTAACATTACCAACACGTAGCTAACATTACCAACACGTACCTAACGATACCAACACGTGGCTAACGTTACCAACATGTAGCTAACGTTACCAACATGTAGCTAACGTTACCAACACGTGGGTAACGTTACCAGCACGTGGCTAAAATTACCAACACTTAGCTAACGTTACCAACATGTGGCTAACATTACTAACACGTAGCTAACGTTACCAACACATGGCTAACGTTACCAAAATGTGGCTAACATTACCAACACGTAGCTAACATTACCAACACGTAGCTAATGATACCAACACGTGGCTAACATTACCAACATGTAGCTACGTTACCAACACGTGGGTAACAATACCAACACGTAGCTAAAATTACCAACACGTAGCTAATGATACCAACACATAGCTAATGTTACCAACACGTAGCTAACATTACCAACGCGTAGCTAATGATACCAACACGTAGCTAACATTACCAACATGTAGCTAACGTTACCAACACGTGGGTAACATTACCAACATGTGGCTAACATTACCAAAATGTGGCTAACATTACCAACACGTAGCTAATGATACCAACACGTGGCTAACATTACCAACATGTAGCTACGTTACCAACACGTGGGTAACAATACCAACACGTAGCTAAAATTACCAACACGTAGCTAATGATACCAACACATAGCTAATGTTACCAACACGTAGATAACATTACCAACGCGTAGCTAATGATACCAACACGTAGCTAACATTACCAACATGTAGCTAACGTTACCAACACGTGGGTAACATTACCAACACATAGCTAACGTTACCAAAACGTGGCTAACATTACCAACACGTAGCTAACATTACCAACACGTACCTAACGTTACCAACATGTAGCTAACATTACCAACACGTAGCTAATGATACCAACACGTAGCTAATGATACCAACACGTAGCTAATGTTACCAACACGTAGCTAACATTACCAACGCGTAGCTAATGATACCAACACGTAGCTAACATTACCAACATGTAGCTAACGTTACCAACACGTGGGTAACATTACCAACACGTAGCTAACGTTACCAACACATGGCTAACGTTACCAACACGTAGCTAATGATACCAACACGTGGCTAACATTACCAACATGTAGCTACGTTACCAACACGTGGGTAACAATACCAACACGTAGATAACATTACCAACACGTAGCTAATGATACCAACACATAGCTAACATTACCAACATGTAGCTAACGTTACCAACACGTGGGTAACATTACCAACACATAGCTAACGTTACCAACATGTGGCTAACATTACTAACACGTAGCTAACGATACCAACACATGGCTAACGTTACCAAAATGTAGCTAACATTACCAACACGTAGCTAACATTACCAACACGTAGCTAATGATACCAACACGTAGCTAATGATACCAACACGTAGCTAATGTTACCAACACGTAGCTAACATTACCAACGCGTAGCTAATGATACCAACACGTAGCTAACATTACCAACATGTAGCTAACGTTACCAACACGTGGGTAACATTACCAACACGTAGCTAACGTTACCAACACATGGCTAACGTTACCAAAACGTAGCTAAAATGACCAACACGTGGCTAACATTACCAACACGTACCTAACGATACCAACACGTGGCTAACGTTACCAACACGTAGCTAACATGGCCAACATGTAGCTAACATTTCCAACACGTGGGTAACGTTACCAGCACGTGGCTAAAATTACCAACACTTAGCTAACGTTACCAACACGTAGCTAACATTACCAACATGTAGCTAACGTTACCAACACGTGGGTAACATTACCAACACATAGCTAACGTTACCAACATGTGGCTAACATTACTAACACGTAGCTAACGTTACCAACACATTGCTATTGTTACCAAAATGTGGCTAACATTACCAACACGTAGCTAAAATTACCAACACGTAGCTAATGATACCAACACGTAGCTAATGTTACCAACACGTAGCTAACATTACCAACGCGTAGCTAATGATACCAACACGTAGCTAACATTACCAACATGTAGCTAACGTTACCAACACGTGGGTAACATTACCAACATGTGGCTGACATTACCAACACGTGGGTAACATTACTAATAGGTGGCTAACATTACCAATACATGTCTAACGTTACCAACTAACAGAGGTGTGGACTCGAGTCATGTGACTTGGACTCTAGTCAGACTCGAGTCATGAATTTGATGACTTGAGACTCGACTCGACAAAACGTACAAAGACTTGCAACTCGACTTGGACTTGAACACCGATGACTCGTGCCTTGACTTGGACTCGAGCCCTTTGACTCGAGAAGACTTGCTACTTCCCATGAAAACTGGGGGAAAACATTTTCACACCACCGCGCCGCTCTGTTTATCTGCATCTGTCAAAAAATGTGCGCCACCTGTATGCAGAGAGCGCGCGCTGCCTGAACAACATCCAATCACTGCAGTCCATTTGACCGTATCAACGAGACAGCTCGTTCATGGTTACAAAAATCGGGATTTTTGAACCCGGATTCAGACTCCGATGGAAATCCTCACCAACATTATGTCAACGTCCGTTTTAAAGTAGTGTAATGAGCTGAGTTAAAGTTATTAGTTAATCAGTTATGCAGATGTTGCATGTGTTCACGTTATGCGCTGTTACCAGCTGTAGTTACGCGAGACAACCCGAGTTTTGGGGGTCCGTGTATGCGGAAGTGTTTGTTCGGCGTGGTGACGGCCAACAGTGACCGAAGTTGAGTTGTTTTATATAAATAAATGCAGCGGAGTTGCAAGCCAGTCATCGCCTCCTTCTTTACGCTGCAGCATTGGGGTGAGCGTTACAGTACTATAACACAGTCACAGTCGATCCACCATTACCCTTCCCTTCGTAGTCTAGGTCTGTGAGGCAGCGCACCATCACCCAGGGTTCCCCGTCCCCACTATAATAAAAGGACTCGAAATGACTCGAAACTAAAATGGTACGACTTGTGACTCGACTTGAGACTTGTTGGCTTTGACTTGTGACTCGACTTGGGACTTGCTTCGTCTTTGACTCGACTTGACTCGGGACTCGAGGGCAATGACTTGAGACTTGCTTGTGACTTGCATAACAGTGACTTGTTCCCACCTCTGCCAACTAACATGTAGCTAATGTTGCCAACACGTAGCTAAAATTACCAACACGTAGCTAATGATACCAACACGTAGCTAATGTTACCAACTCGTAGCTAACATTACCAACGCGTAGCTAACGTTACCAACACATGGCTAACGTTAGCAACATGGAGCTAACGGTACAAACACGTAGCTAACGTTACCAACATGTAGCTAACGTTACCAACACGTGGCTAACATTACCAACGCGTAGCTAACGGTACTAACACGTAGCTAACGTTACCAACACGTGGCTAACATTACCAACGCGTAGCTAACGGTACTAACACGTAGCTAACGTTACCAACACGTGGGTAACATTACTAACACGTGGCTAACATTACCAACGCGTAGCTAACGGTACTAACACGTAGCTAACGTTACCAACATGTAGCTAACGTTACCAACACGTGGCTAACATTACCAACGCGTAGCTAACGGTACTAACACGTAGCTAACGTTACCAACACGTGGCTAACATTACCAACGCGTAGCTAACGGTACTAACACGTAGCTAACGTTACCAACACGTGGGTAACATTACTAACACGTGGCTAACATTACCAACACGTAGCTAACATTACTAACATGTAGCTAATGTTACCAACATGCAGCTAACATTACCAACACGTGGGTAACATTACCAACATGTGGCTAACATTACCAACATGTGGCTAACATTACCAACACGTGGGTAACATTACTAATAGGTGGCTAACATTACCAATACAACACGTGGGTGTTAGCTAACGTTACCAACATGTAGCTAACATTACCAACATGTAGCTAACGTTACCAACACATGGCTAACATTACCGACATGTAGCTACGTTACCAACACGTGGGTAACAATACCAACACGTAGCTAACATGGCCAACATGTAGCTAACATTTCCAACACGTGGGTAACGTTACCAGCACGTGGCTAAAATTACCAACACTTAGCTAACGTTACCAACATGTGGCTAACATTACTAACACGTAGCTAACGTTACCAACACATGGCTAACGTTACCAAAACGTGGCTAACATTACTAACACGTAGCTAACGTTACCAACACATGGCTAACGTTACCAAAACGTGGCTAACATTACCAACACGTAGCTAACATTACCAACACGTACCTAACGATACCAACACGTGGCTAACGTTACCAACATGTAGCTAACGTTACCAACACATGGGTAACGTTACCAGCACGTGGCTAAAATTACCAACACTTAGCTAACGTTACCAACATGTGGCTAACATTACTAACACGTAGCTAACGTTACCAACACATGGCTAACGTTACCAAAATGTGGCTAACATTACCAACACGTAGCTAATGATACCAACACGTGGCTAACATTACCAACATGTAGCTACGTTACCAACACGTGGGTAACAATACCAACACGTAGCTAAAATTACCAACACGTAGCTAATGATACCAACACATAGCTAATGTTACCAACACGTAGATAACATTACCAACGCGTAGCTAATGATACCAACACGTAGCTAACATTACCAACATGTAGCTAACGTTACCAACACGTGGGTAACATTACCAACACATAGCTAACGTTACCAACATGTGGCTAACATTACTAACACGTAGCTAACGATACCAACACATGGCTAACGTTACCAAAATGTGGCTAACATTACCAACACGTAGCTAACATTACCAACACGTAGCTAATGATACCAACACGTAGCTAATGATACCAACACGTAGCTAATGTTACCAACACGTAGCTAACATTACCAACGCGTAGCTAATGATACCAACACGTAGCTAACATTACCAACATGTAGCTAACGTTACCAACACGTGGGTAACATTACCAACACGTAGCTAACGTTACCAACACATGGCTAACGTTACCAAAACGTAGCTAAAATGACCAACACGTGGCTAACATTACCAACACGTACCTAACGATACCAACACAAGGCTAACGTTACCAACACGTAGCTAACATGGCCAACATGTAGCTAACATTTCCAACACGTGGGTAACGTTACCAGCACGTGGCTAAAATTACCAACACTTAGCTAACGTTACCAACATGTGGCTAACATTACTAACACGTAGCTAACGTTACCAACACATGGCTAACGTTACCAAAACGTGGCTAACATTACCAACACGTAGCTAACATTACCAACACGTACCTAACGTTACCAACATGTAGCTAACGTTACCATGTAGCTAACGTTACCAACACGTGGGTAACATTACCAACACATAGCTAACGTTACCAACATGTGGCTAACATTACTAACACGTAGCTAACGTTACCAACACATTGCTAACGTTACCAAAATGTGGCTAACATTACCAACACGTAGCTAAAATTACCAACACGTAGCTAATGATACCAACACGTAGCTAATGTTACCAACACTTAGCTAACATTACCAACGCGTAGCTAATGATACCAACACGTAGCTAACATTACCAACATGTAGCTAACGTTACCAACACGTGGGTAACATTACCAACATGTGGCTGAAATTACCAACACGTGGGTAACATTACTAATAGGTGGCTAACATTACCAATACATGTCTAACGTTACCAACTAACATGTAGCTAATGTTGCCAACACGTAGCTAAAATTACCAACACGTAGCTAATGATACCAACACGTAGCTAATGTTACCAACTCGTAGCTAACATTACCAACGCGTAGCTAACGTTACCAACACATGGCTAACGTTAGCAACATGGAGCTAACGGTACTAACACGTAGCTAACGTTACCAACATGTAGCTAACGTTACCAACACGTGGCTAACATTACCAACGCGTAGCTAACGGTACTAACACGTAGCTAACGTTACCAACACGTGGGTAACATTACTAACACGTGGCTAACATTACCAACACGTAGCTAACATTACTAACATGTAGCTAATGTTACCAACATGCAGCTAACATTACCAACACGTGGGTAACATTACCAACATGTGGCTAACATTACCAACATGTGGCTAACATTACCAACACGTGGGTAACATTACTATTAGGTGGCTAACATTACCAATACAACACGTGGGTGTTAGCTAACGTTACCAACATGTAGCTAACATTACCAACATGTAGCTAACGTTACCAACACATGGCTAACATTACCAACATGTAGCTACGTTACCAACACGTGGGTAACAATACCAACACGTAGCTAACATGGCCAACATGTAGCTAACATTTCCAACACGTGGGTAACGTTACCAGCACGTGGCTAAAATTACCAACACTTAGCTAACGTTACCAACATGTGGCTAACATTACTAACACGTAGCTAACGTTACCAACACATGGCTAACGTTACCAAAACGTGGCTAACATTACCAACACGTAGCTAACATTACCAACACGTACCTAACGATACCAACACGTGGCTAACGTTACCAACATGTAGCTAACGTTACCAACATGTAGCTAACGTTATCAACACGTGGGTAACGTTACCAGCACGTGGCTAAAATTACCAACACTTAGCTAACGTTACCAACATGTGGCTAACATTACTAACACGTAGCTAACGTTACCAACACATGGCTAACGTTACCAAAATGTGGCTAACATTACCAACACGTAGCTAACATTACCAACACGTAGCTAATGATACCAACACGTGGCTAACATTACCAACATGTAGCTACGTTACCAACACGTGGGTAACAATACCAACACGTAGCTAAAATTACCAACACGTAGCTAATGATACCAACACATAGCTAATGTTACCAACACGTAGCTAACATTACCAACGCGTAGCTAATGATACCAACACGTAGCTAACATTACCAACATGTAGCTAACGTTACCAACACGTGGGTAACATTACCAACATGTGGCTAACATTACCAAAATGTGGCTAACATTACCAACATGTAGCTACGTTACCAACACGTGGGTAACAATACCAACACGTAGCTAAAATTACCAACACGTAGCTAATGATACCAACACATAGCTAATGTTACCAACACGTAGATAACATTACCAACGCGTAGCTAATGATACCAACACGTAGCTAACATTACCAACATGTAGCTAACGTTACCAACACGTGGGTAACATTACCAACACATAGCTAACGTTACCAAAACGTGGCTAACATTACCAACACGTAGCTAACATTACCAACACGTACCTAACGTTACCAACATGTAGCTAACGTTACCATGTAGCTAACGTTACCAACACGTGGGTAACATTACCAACACATAGCTAACGTTACCAACATGTGGCTAACATTACTAACACGTAGCTAACGTTACCAACACATTGCTAACGTTACCAAAATGTGGCTAACATTACCAACACGTAGCTAAAATTACCAACACGTAGCTAATGATACCAACACGTAGCTAATGTTACCAACACGTAGCTAACATTACCAACGCGTAGCTAATGATACCAACACGTAGCTAACATTACCAACATGTAGCTAACGTTACCAACACGTGGGTAACATTACCAACATGTGGCTGACATTACCAACACGTGGGTAACATTACTAATAGGTGGCTAACATTACCAATACATGTCTAACGTTACCAACTAACAGAGGTGTGGACTCGAGTCATGTGACTTGGACTCTAGTCAGAATCGAGTCATGAATTTGATGACTTGAGACTCGACTCGACAAAACGTACAAAGACTTGCAACTCGACTTGGACTTGAACACCGATGACTCGTGCCTTGACTTGGACTCGAGCCCTTTGACTCGAGAAGACTTGCTACTTCCCATGAAAACTGGGGGAAAACATTTTCACACCACCGCGCCGCTCTGTTTATCTGCATCTGTCAAAAAATGTGCGCCACCTGTATGCAGAGAGCGCGCGCTGCCTGAACAACATCCAATCACTGCAGTCCATTTGACCGTATCAACGAGACAGCTCGTTCATGGTTACAAAAATCGGGATTTTTGAACCCGGATTCAGACTCCGATGGAAATCCTCACCAACATTATGTCAACGTCCGTTTTAAAGTAGTGTAATGAGCTGAGTTAAAGTTATTAGTTAATCAGTTATGCAGATGTTGCATGTGTTCACGTTATGCGCTGTTACCAGCTGTAGTTACGCGAGACAACCCGAGTTTTGGGGGTCCGTGTATGCGGAAGTGTTTGTTCGGCGTGGTGACGGCCAACAGTGACCGAAGTTGAGTTGTTTTATATAAATAAATGCAGCGGAGTTGCAAGCCAGTCATCGCCTCCTTCTTTACGCTGCAGCATTGGGGTGAGCGTTACAGTACTATAACACAGTCACAGTCGATCCACCATTACCCTTCCCTTCGTAGTCTAGGTCTGTGAGGCAGCGCACCATCACCCAGGGTTCCCCGTCCCCACTATAATAAAAGGACTCGAAATGACTCGAAACTAAAATGGTACGACTTGTGACTCGACTTGAGACTTGTTGGCTTTGACTTGTGACTCGACTTGGGACTTGCTTCGTCTTTGACTCGACTTGACTCGGGACTCGAGGGCAATGACTTGAGACTTGCTTGTGACTTGCATAACAGTGACTTGTTCCCACCTCTGCCAACTAACATGTAGCTAATGTTGCCAACACGTAGCTAAAATTACCAACACGTAGCTAATGATACCAACACGTAGCTAATGTTACCAACTCGTAGCTAACATTACCAACGCGTAGCTAACGTTACCAACACATGGCTAACGTTAGCAACATGGAGCTAACGGTACAAACACGTAGCTAACGTTACCAACATGTAGCTAACGTTACCAACACGTGGCTAACATTACCAACGCGTAGCTAACGGTACTAACACGTAGCTAACGTTACCAACACGTGGCTAACATTACCAACGCGTAGCTAACGGTACTAACACGTAGCTAACGTTACCAACACGTGGGTAACATTACTAACACGTGGCTAACATTACCAACACGTAGCTAACATTACTAACATGTAGCTAATGTTACCAACATGCAGCTAACATTACCAACACGTGGGTAACATTACCAACATGTGGCTAACATTACCAACATGTGGCTAACATTACCAACACGTGGGTAACATTACTAATAGGTGGCTAACATTACCAATACAACACGTGGGTGTTAGCTAACGTTACCAACATGTAGCTAACATTACCAACATGTAGCTAACGTTACCAACACATGGCTAACATTACCGACATGTAGCTACGTTACCAACACGTGGGTAACAATACCAACACGTAGCTAACATGGCCAACATGTAGCTAACATTTCCAACACGTGGGTAACGTTACCAGCACGTGGCTAAAATTACCAACACTTAGCTAACGTTACCAACATGTGGCTAACATTACTAACACGTAGCTAACGTTACCAACACATGGCTAACGTTACCAAAACGTGGCTAACATTACCAACACGTAGCTAACATTACCAACACGTACCTAACGATACCAACACGTGGCTAACGTTACCAACATGTAGCTAACGTTACCAACACATGGGTAACGTTACCAGCACGTGGCTAAAATTACCAACACTTAGCTAACGTTACCAACATGTGGCTAACATTACTAACACGTAGCTAACGTTACCAACACATGGCTAACGTTACCAAAATGTGGCTAACATTACCAACACGTAGCTAATGATACCAACACGTGGCTAACATTACCAACATGTAGCTACGTTACCAACACGTGGGTAACAATACCAACACGTAGCTAAAATTACCAACACGTAGCTAATGATACCAACACATAGCTAATGTTACCAACACGTAGATAACATTACCAACGCGTAGCTAATGATACCAACACGTAGCTAACATTACCAACATGTAGCTAACGTTACCAACACGTGGGTAACATTACCAACACATAGCTAACGTTACCAACATGTGGCTAACATTACTAACACGTAGCTAACGATACCAACACATGGCTAACGTTACCAAAATGTGGCTAACATTACCAACACGTAGCTAACATTACCAACACGTAGCTAATGATACCAACACGTAGCTAATGATACCAACACGTAGCTAATGTTACCAACACGTAGCTAACATTACCAACGCGTAGCTAATGATACCAACACGTAGCTAACATTACCAACATGTAGCTAACGTTACCAACACGTGGGTAACATTACCAACACGTAGCTAACGTTACCAACACATGGCTAACGTTACCAAAACGTAGCTAAAATGACCAACACGTGGCTAACATTACCAACACGTACCTAACGATACCAACACGTGGCTAACGTTACCAACACGTAGCTAACATGGCCAACATGTAGCTAACATTTCCAACACGTGGGTAACGTTACCAGCACGTGGCTAAAATTACCAACACTTAGCTAACGTTACCAACATGTGGCTAACATTACTAACACGTAGCTAACGTTACCAACACATGGCTAACGTTACCAAAACGTGGCTAACATTACCAACACGTAGCTAATGTTACCAACACGTGGCTAACATTACCAACGCGTAGCTAACGGTACTAACACGTAGCTAACGTTACCAACACGTGGGTAACATTACTAACACGTGGCTAACATTACCAACACGTAGCTAACATTACTAACATGTAGCTAATGTTACCAACATGCAGCTAACATTACCAACACGTGGGTAACATTACCAACATGTGGCTAACATTACCAACATGTGGCTAACATTACCAACACGTGGGTAACATTACTATTAGGTGGCTAACATTACCAATACAACACGTGGGTGTTAGCTAACGTTACCAACATGTAGCTAACATTACCAACATGTAGCTAACGTTACCAACACATGGCTAACATTACCAACATGTAGCTACGTTACCAACACGTGGGTAACAATACCAACACGTAGCTAACATGGCCAACATGTAGCTAACATTTCCAACACGTGGGTAACGTTACCAGCACGTGGCTAAAATTACCAACACTTAGCTAACGTTACCAACATGTGGCTAACATTACTAACACGTAGCTAACGTTACCAACACATGGCTAACGTTACCAAAACGTGGCTAACATTACCAACACGTAGCTAACATTACCAACACGTACCTAACGATACCAACACGTGGCTAACGTTACCAACATGTAGCTAACGTTACCAACATGTAGCTAACGTTACCAACACGTGGGTAACGTTACCAGCACGTGGCTAAAATTACCAACACTTAGCTAACGTTACCAACATGTGGCTAACATTACTAACACGTAGCTAACGTTACCAACACATGGCTAACGTTACCAAAATGTGGCTAACATTACCAACACGTAGCTAACATTACCAACACGTAGCTAATGATACCAACACGTGGCTAACATTACCAACATGTAGCTACGTTACCAACACGTGGGTAACAATACCAACACGTAGCTAAAATTACCAACACGTAGCTAATGATACCAACACATAGCTAATGTTACCAACACGTAGCTAACATTACCAACGCGTAGCTAATGATACCAACACGTAGCTAACATTACCAACATGTAGCTAACGTTACCAACACGTGGGTAACATTACCAACATGTGGCTAACATTACCAAAATGTGGCTAACATTACCAACACGTAGCTAATGATACCAACACGTGGCTAACATTACCAACATGTAGCTACGTTACCAACACGTGGGTAACAATACCAACACGTAGCTAAAATTACCAACACGTAGCTAATGATACCAACACATAGCTAATGTTACCAACACGTAGATAACATTACCAACGCGTAGCTAATGATACCAACACGTAGCTAACATTACCAACATGTAGCTAACGTTACCAACACGTGGGTAACATTACCAACACATAGCTAACGTTACCAAAACGTGGCTAACATTACCAACACGTAGCTAACATTACCAACACGTACCTAACGTTACCAACATGTAGCTAACATTACCAACACGTAGCTAATGATACCAACACGTAGCTAATGATACCAACACGTAGCTAATGTTACCAACACGTAGCTAACATTACCAACGCGTAGCTAATGATACCAACACGTAGCTAACATTACCAACATGTAGCTAACGTTACCAACACATGGCTAACGTTACCAACACGTAGCTAATGATACCAACACGTGGCTAACATTACCAACATGTAGCTACGTTACCAACACGTGGGTAACAATACCAACACGTAGATAACATTACCAACACGTAGCTAATGATACCAACACATAGCTAACATTACCAACATGTAGCTAACGTTACCAACACGTGGGTAACATTACCAACACATAGCTAACGTTACCAACATGTGGCTAACATTACTAACACGTAGCTAACGATACCAACACATGGCTAACGTTACCAAAATGTAGCTAACATTACCAACACGTAGCTAACATTACCAACACGTAGCTAATGATACCAACACGTAGCTAATGATACCAACACGTAGCTAATGTTACCAACACGTAGCTAACATTACCAACGCGTAGCTAATGATACCAACACGTAGCTAACATTACCAACATGTAGCTAACGTTACCAACACGTGGGTAACATTACCAACACGTAGCTAACGTTACCAACACATGGCTAACGTTACCAAAACGTAGCTAAAATGACCAACACGTGGCTAACATTACCAACACGTACCTAACGATACCAACACGTGGCTAACGTTACCAACACGTAGCTAACATTACTAACATGTAGCTAACGTTACCAACACGTGGGTAACATTACCAACATGTGGCTAATGATACCAACACGTAGCTAATGATACCAACACGTAGCTAATGTTACCAACACGTAGCTAACATTACCAACGCGTAGCTAATGATACCAACACGTAGCTAACATTACCAACATGTAGCTAACGTTACCAACACATGGCTAACGTTACCAACACGTAGCTAATGATACCAACACGTGGCTAACATTACCAACATGTAGCTACGTTACCAACACGTGGGTAACAATACCAACACGTAGATAACATTACCAACACGTAGCTAATGATACCAACACATAGCTAACATTACCAACATGTAGCTAACGTTACCAACACGTGGGTAACATTACCAACACATAGCTAACGTTACCAACATGTGGCTAACATTACTAACACGTAGCTAACGATACCAACACATGGCTAACGTTACCAAAATGTAGCTAACATTACCAACACGTAGCTAACATTACCAACACGTAGCTAATGATACCAACACGTAGCTAATGATACCAACACGTAGCTAATGTTACCAACACGTAGCTAACATTACCAACGCGTAGCTAATGATACCAACACGTAGCTAACATTACCAACATGTAGCTAACGTTACCAACACGTGGGTAACATTACCAACACGTAGCTAACGTTACCAACACATGGCTAACGTTACCAAAACGTAGCTAAAATGACCAACACGTGGCTAACATTACCAACACGTACCTAACGATACCAACACGTGGCTAACGTTACCAACACGTAGCTAACATTACTAACATGTAGCTAACGTTACCAACACGTGGGTAACATTACCAACATGTGGCTGACATTACCAACACGTGGGTAACATTACTAATAGGTGGCTAACATTACCAATACATGTCTAACAGTACCAACTAACATGTAGCTAATGTTGCCAACACGTAGCTAAAATTACCAACACGTAGCTAATGATACCAACACGTAGCTAATGTTACCAACTCGTAGCTAACATTACCAACGCGTAGCTAACGTTACCAACACATGGCTAACGTTAGCAACATGGAGCTAACGGTACTAACACGTAGCTAACGTTACCAACATGTAGCTAACGTTACCAACACGTGGCTAACATTACCAACGCGTAGCTAACGGTACTAACACGTAGCTAACGTTTACCAACACGTGGGTAACATTACTAACACGTGGCTAACATTACCAACACGTAGCTAACATTACTAACATGTAGCTAATGTTACCAACATGCAGCTAACATTACCAACACGTGGGTAACATTACCAACATGTGGCTAACATTACCAACATGTGGCTAACATTACCAACACGTGGGTAACATTACTATTAGGTGGCTAACATTACCAATACAACACGTGGGTGTTAGCTAACGTTACCAACATGTAGCTAACATTACCAACATGTAGCTAACGTTACCAACACATGGCTAACATTACCAACATGTAGCTACGTTACCAACACGTGGGTAACAATACCAACACGTAGCTAACATGGCCAACATGTAGCTAACATTTCCAACACGTGGGTAACGTTACCAGCACGTGGCTAAAATTACCAACACTTAGCTAACGTTACCAACATGTGGCTAACATTACTAACACGTAGCTAACGTTACCAACACATGGCTAACGTTACCAAAACGTGGCTAACATTACCAACACGTAGCTAACATTACCAACACGTACCTAACGATACCAACACGTGGCTAACGTTACCAACATGTAGCTAACGTTACCAACATGTAGCTAACGTTACCAACACGTGGGTAACGTTACCAGCACGTGGCTAAAATTACCAACACTTAGCTAACGTTACCAACATGTGGCTAACATTACTAACACGTAGCTAACGTTACCAACACATGGCTAACGTTACCAAAATGTGGCTAACATTACCAACACGTAGCTAACATTACCAACACGTAGCTAATGATACCAACACGTGGCTAACATTACCAACATGTAGCTACGTTACCAACACGTGGGTAACAATACCAACACGTAGCTAAAATTACCAACACGTAGCTAATGATACCAACACATAGCTAATGTTACCAACACGTAGCTAACATTACCAACGCGTAGCTAATGATACCAACACGTAGCTAACATTACCAACATGTAGCTAACGTTACCAACACGTGGGTAACATTACCAACATGTGGCTAACATTACCAAAATGTGGCTAACATTACCAACACGTAGCTAATGATACCAACACGTGGCTAACATTACCAACATGTAGCTACGTTACCAACACGTGGGTAACAATACCAACACGTAGCTAAAATTACCAACACGTAGCTAATGATACCAACACATAGCTAACATTACCAACATGTAGCTAACGTTACCAACACGTGGGTAACATTACCAACACATAGCTAACGTTACCAACATGTGGCTAACATTACTAACACGTAGCTAACGATACCAACACATGGCTAACGTTACCAAAATGTAGCTAACATTACCAACACGTAGCTAACATTACCAACACGTAGCTAATGATACCAACACGTAGCTAATGATACCAACACGTAGCTAATGTTACCAACACGTAGCTAACATTACCAACGCGTAGCTAATGATACCAACACGTAGCTAACATTACCAACATGTAGCTAACGTTACCAACACGTGGGTAACATTACCAACACGTAGCTAACGTTACCAACACATGGCTAACGTTACCAACACGTAGCTAATGATACCAACACGTGGCTAACATTACCAACATGTAGCTACGTTACCAACACGTGGGTAACAATACCAACACGTAGATAACATTACCAACACGTAGCTAATGATACCAACACATAGCTAACATTACCAACATGTAGCTAACGTTACCAACACGTGGGTAACATTACCAACACATAGCTAACGTTACCAACATGTGGCTAACATTACTAACACGTAGCTAACGATACCAACACATGGCTAACGTTACCAAAATGTAGCTAACATTACCAACACGTAGCTAACATTACCAACACGTAGCTAATGATACCAACACGTAGCTAATGATACCAACACGTAGCTAATGTTACCAACACGTAGCTAACATTACCAACGCGTAGCTAATGATACCAACAAGTAGCTAACATTACCAACATGTAGCTAACGTTACCAACACGTGGGTAACATTACCAACACGTAGCTAACGTTACCAACACATGGCTAACGTTACCAAAACGTAGCTAAAATGACCAACACGTGGCTAACATTACCAACACGTACCTAACGATACCAACACGTGGCTAACGTTACCAACACGTAGCTAACATGGCCAACATGTAGCTAACATTTCCAACACGTGGGTAACGTTACCAGCACGTGGCTAAAATTACCAACACTTAGCTAACGTTACCAACACGTAGCTAACATTACCAACATGTAGCTAACGTTACCAACACGTGGGTAACATTACCAACACATAGCTAACGTTACCAACATGTGGCTAACATTACTAACACGTAGCTAACGTTACCAACACATTGCTATTGTTACCAAAATGTGGCTAACATTACCAACACGTAGCTAAAATTACCAACACGTAGCTAATGATACCAACACGTAGCTAATGTTACCAACACGTAGCTAACATTACCAACGCGTAGCTAATGATACCAACACGTAGCTAACATTACCAACATGTAGCTAACGTTACCAACACGTGGGTAACATTACCAACATGTGGCTGACATTACCAACACGTGGGTAACATTACTAATAGGTGGCTAACATTACCAATACATGTCTAACGTTACCAACTAACAGAGGTGTGGACTCGAGTCATGTGACTTGGACTCTAGTCAGACTCGAGTCATGAATTTGATGACTTGAGACTCGACTCGACAAAACGTACAAAGACTTGCAACTCGACTTGGACTTGAACACCGATGACTCGTGCCTTGACTTGGACTCGAGCCCTTTGACTCGAGAAGACTTGCTACTTCCCATGAAAACTGGGGGAAAACATTTTCACACCACCGCGCCGCTCTGTTTATCTGCATCTGTCAAAAAATGTGCGCCACCTGTATGCAGAGAGCGCGCGCTGCCTGAACAACATCCAATCACTGCAGTCCATTTGACCGTATCAACGAGACAGCTCGTTCATGGTTACAAAAATCGGGATTTTTGAACCCGGATTCAGACTCCGATGGAAATCCTCACCAACATTATGTCAACGTCCGTTTTAAAGTAGTGTAATGAGCTGAGTTAAAGTTATTAGTTAATCAGTTATGCAGATGTTGCATGTGTTCACGTTATGCGCTGTTACCAGCTGTAGTTACGCGAGACAACCCGAGTTTTGGGGGTCCGTGTATGCGGAAGTGTTTGTTCGGCGTGGTGACGGCCAACAGTGACCGAAGTTGAGTTGTTTTATATAAATAAATGCAGCGGAGTTGCAAGCCAGTCATCGCCTCCTTCTTTACGCTGCAGCATTGGGGTGAGCGTTACAGTACTATAACACAGTCACAGTCGATCCACCATTACCCTTCCCTTCGTAGTCTAGGTCTGTGAGGCAGCGCACCATCACCCAGGGTTCCCCGTCCCCACTATAATAAAAGGACTCGAAATGACTCGAAACTAAAATGGTACGACTTGTGACTCGACTTGAGACTTGTTGGCTTTGACTTGTGACTCGACTTGGGACTTGCTTCGTCTTTGACTCGACTTGACTCGGGACTCGAGGGCAATGACTTGAGACTTGCTTGTGACTTGCATAACAGTGACTTGTTCCCACCTCTGCCAACTAACATGTAGCTAATGTTGCCAACACGTAGCTAAAATTACCAACACGTAGCTAATGATACCAACACGTAGCTAATGTTACCAACTCGTAGCTAACATTACCAACGCGTAGCTAACGTTACCAACACATGGCTAACGTTAGCAACATGGAGCTAACGGTACAAACACGTAGCTAACGTTACCAACATGTAGCTAACGTTACCAACACGTGGCTAACATTACCAACGCGTAGCTAACGGTACTAACACGTAGCTAACGTTACCAACACGTGGCTAACATTACCAACGCGTAGCTAACGGTACTAACACGTAGCTAACGTTACCAACACGTGGGTAACATTACTAACACGTGGCTAACATTACCAACACGTAGCTAACATTACTAACATGTAGCTAATGTTACCAACATGCAGCTAACATTACCAACACGTGGGTAACATTACCAACATGTGGCTAACATTACCAACATGTGGCTAACATTACCAACACGTGGGTAACATTACTAATAGGTGGCTAACATTACCAATACAACACGTGGGTGTTAGCTAACGTTACCAACATGTAGCTAACATTACCAACATGTAGCTAACGTTACCAACACATGGCTAACATTAACGACATGTAGCTACGTTACCAACACGTGGCTAACATTACCAACGCGTAGCTAACGGTACTAACACGTAGCTAACGTTACCAACACGTGGGTAACATTACTAACACGTGGCTAACATTACCAACGCGTAGCTAACGGTACTAACACGTAGCTAACGTTACCAACATGTAGCTAACGTTACCAACACGTGGCTAACATTACCAACGCGTAGCTAACGGTACTAACACGTAGCTAACGTTACCAACACGTGGCTAACATTACCAACGCGTAGCTAACGGTACTAACACGTAGCTAACGTTACCAACACGTGGGTAACATTACTAACACGTGGCTAACATTACCAACACGTAGCTAACATTACTAACATGTAGCTAATGTTACCAACATGCAGCTAACATTACCAACACGTGGGTAACATTACCAACATGTGGCTAACATTACCAACATGTGGCTAACATTACCAACACGTGGGTAACATTACTAATAGGTGGCTAACATTACCAATACAACACGTGGGTGTTAGCTAACGTTACCAACATGTAGCTAACATTACCAACATGTAGCTAACGTTACCAACACATGGCTAACATTACCGACATGTAGCTACGTTACCAACACGTGGGTAACAATACCAACACGTAGCTAACATGGCCAACATGTAGCTAACATTTCCAACACGTGGGTAACGTTACCAGCACGTGGCTAAAATTACCAACACTTAGCTAACGTTACCAACATGTGGCTAACATTACTAACACGTAGCTAACGTTACCAACACATGGCTAACGTTACCAAAACGTGGCTAACATTACCAACACGTAGCTAACATTACCAACACGTACCTAACGATACCAACACGTGGCTAACGTTACCAACATGTAGCTAACGTTACCAACACATGGGTAACGTTACCAGCACGTGGCTAAAATTACCAACACTTAGCTAACGTTACCAACATGTGGCTAACATTACTAACACGTAGCTAACGTTACCAACACATGGCTAACGTTACCAAAATGTGGCTAACATTACCAACACGTAGCTAATGATACCAACACGTGGCTAACATTACCAACATGTAGCTACGTTACCAACACGTGGGTAACAATACCAACACGTAGCTAAAATTACCAACACGTAGCTAATGATACCAACACATAGCTAATGTTACCAACACGTAGATAACATTACCAACGCGTAGCTAATGATACCAACACGTAGCTAACATTACCAACATGTAGCTAACGTTACCAACACGTGGGTAACATTACCAACACATAGCTAACGTTACCAACATGTGGCTAACATTACTAACACGTAGCTAACGATACCAACACATGGCTAACGTTACCAAAATGTGGCTAACATTACCAACACGTAGCTAACATTACCAACACGTAGCTAATGATACCAACACGTAGCTAATGATACCAACACGTAGCTAATGTTACCAACACGTAGCTAACATTACCAACGCGTAGCTAATGATACCAACACGTAGCTAACATTACCAACATGTAGCTAACGTTACCAACACGTGGGTAACATTACCAACACGTAGCTAACGTTACCAACACATGGCTAACGTTACCAAAACGTAGCTAAAATGACCAACACGTGGCTAACATTACCAACACGTACCTAACGATACCAACACAAGGCTAACGTTACCAACACGTAGCTAACATGGCCAACATGTAGCTAACATTTCCAACACGTGGGTAACGTTACCAGCACGTGGCTAAAATTACCAACACTTAGCTAACGTTACCAACATGTGGCTAACATTACTAACACGTAGCTAACGTTACCAACACATGGCTAACGTTACCAAAACGTGGCTAACATTACCAACACGTAGCTAACATTACCAACACGTACCTAACGTTACCAACATGTAGCTAACGTTACCATGTAGCTAACGTTACCAACACGTGGGTAACATTACCAACACATAGCTAACGTTACCAACATGTGGCTAACATTACTAACACGTAGCTAACGTTACCAACACATTGCTAACGTTACCAAAATGTGGCTAACATTACCAACACGTAGCTAAAATTACCAACACGTAGCTAATGATACCAACACGTAGCTAATGTTACCAACACTTAGCTAACATTACCAACGCGTAGCTAATGATACCAACACGTAGCTAACATTACCAACATGTAGCTAACGTTACCAACACGTGGGTAACATTACCAACATGTGGCTGAAATTACCAACACGTGGGTAACATTACTAATAGGTGGCTAACATTACCAATACATGTCTAACGTTACCAACTAACATGTAGCTAATGTTGCCAACACGTAGCTAAAATTACCAACACGTAGCTAATGATACCAACACGTAGCTAATGTTACCAACTCGTAGCTAACATTACCAACGCGTAGCTAACGTTACCAACACATGGCTAACGTTAGCAACATGGAGCTAACGGTACTAACACGTAGCTAACGTTACCAACATGTAGCTAACGTTACCAACACGTGGCTAACATTACCAACGCGTAGCTAACGGTACTAACACGTAGCTAACGTTACCAACACGTGGGTAACATTACTAACACGTGGCTAACATTACCAACACGTAGCTAACATTACTAACATGTAGCTAATGTTACCAACATGCAGCTAACATTACCAACACGTGGGTAACATTACCAACATGTGGCTAACATTACCAACATGTGGCTAACATTACCAACACGTGGGTAACATTACTATTAGGTGGCTAACATTACCAATACAACACGTGGGTGTTAGCTAACGTTACCAACATGTAGCTAACATTACCAACATGTAGCTAACGTTACCAACACATGGCTAACATTACCAACATGTAGCTACGTTACCAACACGTGGGTAACAATACCAACACGTAGCTAACATGGCCAACATGTAGCTAACATTTCCAACACGTGGGTAACGTTACCAGCACGTGGCTAAAATTACCAACACTTAGCTAACGTTACCAACATGTGGCTAACATTACTAACACGTAGCTAACGTTACCAACACATGGCTAACGTTACCAAAACGTGGCTAACATTACCAACACGTAGCTAACATTACCAACACGTACCTAACGATACCAACACGTGGCTAACGTTACCAACATGTAGCTAACGTTACCAACATGTAGCTAACGTTATCAACACGTGGGTAACGTTACCAGCACGTGGCTAAAATTACCAACACTTAGCTAACGTTACCAACATGTGGCTAACATTACTAACACGTAGCTAACGTTACCAACACATGGCTAACGTTACCAAAATGTGGCTAACATTACCAACACGTAGCTAACATTACCAACACGTAGCTAATGATACCAACACGTGGCTAACATTACCAACATGTAGCTACGTTACCAACACGTGGGTAACAATACCAACACGTAGCTAAAATTACCAACACGTAGCTAATGATACCAACACATAGCTAATGTTACCAACACGTAGCTAACATTACCAACGCGTAGCTAATGATACCAACACGTAGCTAACATTACCAACATGTAGCTAACGTTACCAACACGTGGGTAACATTACCAACATGTGGCTAACATTACCAAAATGTGGCTAACATTACCAACATGTAGCTACGTTACCAACACGTGGGTAACAATACCAACACGTAGCTAAAATTACCAACACGTAGCTAATGATACCAACACATAGCTAATGTTACCAACACGTAGATAACATTACCAACGCGTAGCTAATGATACCAACACGTAGCTAACATTACCAACATGTAGCTAACGTTACCAACACGTGGGTAACATTACCAACACATAGCTAACGTTACCAAAACGTGGCTAACATTACCAACACGTAGCTAACATTACCAACACGTACCTAACGTTACCAACATGTAGCTAACGTTACCATGTAGCTAACGTTACCAACACGTGGGTAACATTACCAACACATAGCTAACGTTACCAACATGTGGCTAACATTACTAACACGTAGCTAACGTTACCAACACATTGCTAACGTTACCAAAATGTGGCTAACATTACCAACACGTAGCTAAAATTACCAACACGTAGCTAATGATACCAACACGTAGCTAATGTTACCAACACGTAGCTAACATTACCAACGCGTAGCTAATGATACCAACACGTAGCTAACATTACCAACATGTAGCTAACGTTACCAACACGTGGGTAACATTACCAACATGTGGCTGACATTACCAACACGTGGGTAACATTACTAATAGGTGGCTAACATTACCAATACATGTCTAACGTTACCAACTAACAGAGGTGTGGACTCGAGTCATGTGACTTGGACTCTAGTCAGAATCGAGTCATGAATTTGATGACTTGAGACTCGACTCGACAAAACGTACAAAGACTTGCAACTCGACTTGGACTTGAACACCGATGACTCGTGCCTTGACTTGGACTCGAGCCCTTTGACTCGAGAAGACTTGCTACTTCCCATGAAAACTGGGGGAAAACATTTTCACACCACCGCGCCGCTCTGTTTATCTGCATCTGTCAAAAAATGTGCGCCACCTGTATGCAGAGAGCGCGCGCTGCCTGAACAACATCCAATCACTGCAGTCCATTTGACCGTATCAACGAGACAGCTCGTTCATGGTTACAAAAATCGGGATTTTTGAACCCGGATTCAGACTCCGATGGAAATCCTCACCAACATTATGTCAACGTCCGTTTTAAAGTAGTGTAATGAGCTGAGTTAAAGTTATTAGTTAATCAGTTATGCAGATGTTGCATGTGTTCACGTTATGCGCTGTTACCAGCTGTAGTTACGCGAGACAACCCGAGTTTTGGGGGTCCGTGTATGCGGAAGTGTTTGTTCGGCGTGGTGACGGCCAACAGTGACCGAAGTTGAGTTGTTTTATATAAATAAATGCAGCGGAGTTGCAAGCCAGTCATCGCCTCCTTCTTTACGCTGCAGCATTGGGGTGAGCGTTACAGTACTATAACACAGTCACAGTCGATCCACCATTACCCTTCCCTTCGTAGTCTAGGTCTGTGAGGCAGCGCACCATCACCCAGGGTTCCCCGTCCCCACTATAATAAAAGGACTCGAAATGACTCGAAACTAAAATGGTACGACTTGTGACTCGACTTGAGACTTGTTGGCTTTGACTTGTGACTCGACTTGGGACTTGCTTCGTCTTTGACTCGACTTGACTCGGGACTCGAGGGCAATGACTTGAGACTTGCTTGTGACTTGCATAACAGTGACTTGTTCCCACCTCTGCCAACTAACATGTAGCTAATGTTGCCAACACGTAGCTAAAATTACCAACACGTAGCTAATGATACCAACACGTAGCTAATGTTACCAACTCGTAGCTAACATTACCAACGCGTAGCTAACGTTACCAACACATGGCTAACGTTAGCAACATGGAGCTAACGGTACAAACACGTAGCTAACGTTACCAACATGTAGCTAACGTTACCAACACGTGGCTAACATTACCAACGCGTAGCTAACGGTACTAACACGTAGCTAACGTTACCAACACGTGGCTAACATTACCAACGCGTAGCTAACGGTACTAACACGTAGCTAACGTTACCAACACGTGGGTAACATTACTAACACGTGGCTAACATTACCAACACGTAGCTAACATTACTAACATGTAGCTAATGTTACCAACATGCAGCTAACATTACCAACACGTGGGTAACATTACCAACATGTGGCTAACATTACCAACATGTGGCTAACATTACCAACACGTGGGTAACATTACTAATAGGTGGCTAACATTACCAATACAACACGTGGGTGTTAGCTAACGTTACCAACATGTAGCTAACATTACCAACATGTAGCTAACGTTACCAACACATGGCTAACATTAACGACATGTAGCTACGTTACCAACACGTGGCTAACATTACCAACGCGTAGCTAACGGTACTAACACGTAGCTAACGTTACCAACACGTGGGTAACATTACTAACACGTGGCTAACATTACCAACGCGTAGCTAACGGTACTAACACGTAGCTAACGTTACCAACATGTAGCTAACGTTACCAACACGTGGCTAACATTACCAACGCGTAGCTAACGGTACTAACACGTAGCTAACGTTACCAACACGTGGCTAACATTACCAACGCGTAGCTAACGGTACTAACACGTAGCTAACGTTACCAACACGTGGGTAACATTACTAACACGTGGCTAACATTACCAACACGTAGCTAACATTACTAACATGTAGCTAATGTTACCAACATGCAGCTAACATTACCAACACGTGGGTAACATTACCAACATGTGGCTAACATTACCAACATGTGGCTAACATTACCAACACGTGGGTAACATTACTAATAGGTGGCTAACATTACCAATACAACACGTGGGTGTTAGCTAACGTTACCAACATGTAGCTAACATTACCAACATGTAGCTAACGTTACCAACACATGGCTAACATTACCGACATGTAGCTACGTTACCAACACGTGGGTAACAATACCAACACGTAGCTAACATGGCCAACATGTAGCTAACATTTCCAACACGTGGGTAACGTTACCAGCACGTGGCTAAAATTACCAACACTTAGCTAACGTTACCAACATGTGGCTAACATTACTAACACGTAGCTAACGTTACCAACACATGGCTAACGTTACCAAAACGTGGCTAACATTACCAACACGTAGCTAACATTACCAACACGTACCTAACGATACCAACACGTGGCTAACGTTACCAACATGTAGCTAACGTTACCAACACATGGGTAACGTTACCAGCACGTGGCTAAAATTACCAACACTTAGCTAACGTTACCAACATGTGGCTAACATTACTAACACGTAGCTAACGTTACCAACACATGGCTAACGTTACCAAAATGTGGCTAACATTACCAACACGTAGCTAATGATACCAACACGTGGCTAACATTACCAACATGTAGCTACGTTACCAACACGTGGGTAACAATACCAACACGTAGCTAAAATTACCAACACGTAGCTAATGATACCAACACATAGCTAATGTTACCAACACGTAGATAACATTACCAACGCGTAGCTAATGATACCAACACGTAGCTAACATTACCAACATGTAGCTAACGTTACCAACACGTGGGTAACATTACCAACACATAGCTAACGTTACCAACATGTGGCTAACATTACTAACACGTAGCTAACGATACCAACACATGGCTAACGTTACCAAAATGTGGCTAACATTACCAACACGTAGCTAACATTACCAACACGTAGCTAATGATACCAACACGTAGCTAATGATACCAACACGTAGCTAATGTTACCAACACGTAGCTAACATTACCAACGCGTAGCTAATGATACCAACACGTAGCTAACATTACCAACATGTAGCTAACGTTACCAACACGTGGGTAACATTACCAACACGTAGCTAACGTTACCAACACATGGCTAACGTTACCAAAACGTAGCTAAAATGACCAACACGTGGCTAACATTACCAACACGTACCTAACGATACCAACACAAGGCTAACGTTACCAACACGTAGCTAACATGGCCAACATGTAGCTAACATTTCCAACACGTGGGTAACGTTACCAGCACGTGGCTAAAATTACCAACACTTAGCTAACGTTACCAACATGTGGCTAACATTACTAACACGTAGCTAACGTTACCAACACATGGCTAACGTTACCAAAACGTGGCTAACATTACCAACACGTAGCTAACATTACCAACACGTACCTAACGTTACCAACATGTAGCTAACGTTACCATGTAGCTAACGTTACCAACACGTGGGTAACATTACCAACACATAGCTAACGTTACCAACATGTGGCTAACATTACTAACACGTAGCTAACGTTACCAACACATTGCTAACGTTACCAAAATGTGGCTAACATTACCAACACGTAGCTAAAATTACCAACACGTAGCTAATGATACCAACACGTAGCTAATGTTACCAACACTTAGCTAACATTACCAACGCGTAGCTAATGATACCAACACGTAGCTAACATTACCAACATGTAGCTAACGTTACCAACACGTGGGTAACATTACCAACATGTGGCTGAAATTACCAACACGTGGGTAACATTACTAATAGGTGGCTAACATTACCAATACATGTCTAACGTTACCAACTAACATGTAGCTAATGTTGCCAACACGTAGCTAAAATTACCAACACGTAGCTAATGATACCAACACGTAGCTAATGTTACCAACTCGTAGCTAACATTACCAACGCGTAGCTAACGTTACCAACACATGGCTAACGTTAGCAACATGGAGCTAACGGTACTAACACGTAGCTAACGTTACCAACATGTAGCTAACGTTACCAACACGTGGCTAACATTACCAACGCGTAGCTAACGGTACTAACACGTAGCTAACGTTACCAACACGTGGGTAACATTACTAACACGTGGCTAACATTACCAACACGTAGCTAACATTACTAACATGTAGCTAATGTTACCAACATGCAGCTAACATTACCAACACGTGGGTAACATTACCAACATGTGGCTAACATTACCAACATGTGGCTAACATTACCAACACGTGGGTAACATTACTATTAGGTGGCTAACATTACCAATACAACACGTGGGTGTTAGCTAACGTTACCAACATGTAGCTAACATTACCAACATGTAGCTAACGTTACCAACACATGGCTAACATTACCAACATGTAGCTACGTTACCAACACGTGGGTAACAATACCAACACGTAGCTAACATGGCCAACATGTAGCTAACATTTCCAACACGTGGGTAACGTTACCAGCACGTGGCTAAAATTACCAACACTTAGCTAACGTTACCAACATGTGGCTAACATTACTAACACGTAGCTAACGTTACCAACACATGGCTAACGTTACCAAAACGTGGCTAACATTACCAACACGTAGCTAACATTACCAACACGTACCTAACGATACCAACACGTGGCTAACGTTACCAACATGTAGCTAACGTTACCAACATGTAGCTAACGTTATCAACACGTGGGTAACGTTACCAGCACGTGGCTAAAATTACCAACACTTAGCTAACGTTACCAACATGTGGCTAACATTACTAACACGTAGCTAACGTTACCAACACATGGCTAACGTTACCAAAATGTGGCTAACATTACCAACACGTAGCTAACATTACCAACACGTAGCTAATGATACCAACACGTGGCTAACATTACCAACATGTAGCTACGTTACCAACACGTGGGTAACAATACCAACACGTAGCTAAAATTACCAACACGTAGCTAATGATACCAACACATAGCTAATGTTACCAACACGTAGCTAACATTACCAACGCGTAGCTAATGATACCAACACGTAGCTAACATTACCAACATGTAGCTAACGTTACCAACACGTGGGTAACATTACCAACATGTGGCTAACATTACCAAAATGTGGCTAACATTACCAACATGTAGCTACGTTACCAACACGTGGGTAACAATACCAACACGTAGCTAAAATTACCAACACGTAGCTAATGATACCAACACATAGCTAATGTTACCAACACGTAGATAACATTACCAACGCGTAGCTAATGATACCAACACGTAGCTAACATTACCAACATGTAGCTAACGTTACCAACACGTGGGTAACATTACCAACACATAGCTAACGTTACCAAAACGTGGCTAACATTACCAACACGTAGCTAACATTACCAACACGTACCTAACGTTACCAACATGTAGCTAACGTTACCATGTAGCTAACGTTACCAACACGTGGGTAACATTACCAACACATAGCTAACGTTACCAACATGTGGCTAACATTACTAACACGTAGCTAACGTTACCAACACATTGCTAACGTTACCAAAATGTGGCTAACATTACCAACACGTAGCTAAAATTACCAACACGTAGCTAATGATACCAACACGTAGCTAATGTTACCAACACGTAGCTAACATTACCAACGCGTAGCTAATGATACCAACACGTAGCTAACATTACCAACATGTAGCTAACGTTACCAACACGTGGGTAACATTACCAACATGTGGCTGACATTACCAACACGTGGGTAACATTACTAATAGGTGGCTAACATTACCAATACATGTCTAACGTTACCAACTAACAGAGGTGTGGACTCGAGTCATGTGACTTGGACTCTAGTCAGAATCGAGTCATGAATTTGATGACTTGAGACTCGACTCGACAAAACGTACAAAGACTTGCAACTCGACTTGGACTTGAACACCGATGACTCGTGCCTTGACTTGGACTCGAGCCCTTTGACTCGAGAAGACTTGCTACTTCCCATGAAAACTGGGGGAAAACATTTTCACACCACCGCGCCGCTCTGTTTATCTGCATCTGTCAAAAAATGTGCGCCACCTGTATGCAGAGAGCGCGCGCTGCCTGAACAACATCCAATCACTGCAGTCCATTTGACCGTATCAACGAGACAGCTCGTTCATGGTTACAAAAATCGGGATTTTTGAACCCGGATTCAGACTCCGATGGAAATCCTCACCAACATTATGTCAACGTCCGTTTTAAAGTAGTGTAATGAGCTGAGTTAAAGTTATTAGTTAATCAGTTATGCAGATGTTGCATGTGTTCACGTTATGCGCTGTTACCAGCTGTAGTTACGCGAGACAACCCGAGTTTTGGGGGTCCGTGTATGCGGAAGTGTTTGTTCGGCGTGGTGACGGCCAACAGTGACCGAAGTTGAGTTGTTTTATATAAATAAATGCAGCGGAGTTGCAAGCCAGTCATCGCCTCCTTCTTTACGCTGCAGCATTGGGGTGAGCGTTACAGTACTATAACACAGTCACAGTCGATCCACCATTACCCTTCCCTTCGTAGTCTAGGTCTGTGAGGCAGCGCACCATCACCCAGGGTTCCCCGTCCCCACTATAATAAAAGGACTCGAAATGACTCGAAACTAAAATGGTACGACTTGTGACTCGACTTGAGACTTGTTGGCTTTGACTTGTGACTCGACTTGGGACTTGCTTCGTCTTTGACTCGACTTGACTCGGGACTCGAGGGCAATGACTTGAGACTTGCTTGTGACTTGCATAACAGTGACTTGTTCCCACCTCTGCCAACTAACATGTAGCTAATGTTGCCAACACGTAGCTAAAATTACCAACACGTAGCTAATGATACCAACACGTAGCTAATGTTACCAACTCGTAGCTAACATTACCAACGCGTAGCTAACGTTACCAACACATGGCTAACGTTAGCAACATGGAGCTAACGGTACAAACACGTAGCTAACGTTACCAACATGTAGCTAACGTTACCAACACGTGGCTAACATTACCAACGCGTAGCTAACGGTACTAACACGTAGCTAACGTTACCAACACGTGGCTAACATTACCAACGCGTAGCTAACGGTACTAACACGTAGCTAACGTTACCAACACGTGGGTAACATTACTAACACGTGGCTAACATTACCAACACGTAGCTAACATTACTAACATGTAGCTAATGTTACCAACATGCAGCTAACATTACCAACACGTGGGTAACATTACCAACATGTGGCTAACATTACCAACATGTGGCTAACATTACCAACACGTGGGTAACATTACTAATAGGTGGCTAACATTACCAATACAACACGTGGGTGTTAGCTAACGTTACCAACATGTAGCTAACATTACCAACATGTAGCTAACGTTACCAACACATGGCTAACATTACCGACATGTAGCTACGTTACCAACACGTGGGTAACAATACCAACACGTAGCTAACATGGCCAACATGTAGCTAACATTTCCAACACGTGGGTAACGTTACCAGCACGTGGCTAAAATTACCAACACTTAGCTAACGTTACCAACATGTGGCTAACATTACTAACACGTAGCTAACGTTACCAACACATGGCTAACGTTACCAAAACGTGGCTAACATTACCAACACGTAGCTAACATTACCAACACGTACCTAACGATACCAACACGTGGCTAACGTTACCAACATGTAGCTAACGTTACCAACACATGGGTAACGTTACCAGCACGTGGCTAAAATTACCAACACTTAGCTAACGTTACCAACATGTGGCTAACATTACTAACACGTAGCTAACGTTACCAACACATGGCTAACGTTACCAAAATGTGGCTAACATTACCAACACGTAGCTAATGATACCAACACGTGGCTAACATTACCAACATGTAGCTACGTTACCAACACGTGGGTAACAATACCAACACGTAGCTAAAATTACCAACACGTAGCTAATGATACCAACACATAGCTAATGTTACCAACACGTAGATAACATTACCAACGCGTAGCTAATGATACCAACACGTAGCTAACATTACCAACATGTAGCTAACGTTACCAACACGTGGGTAACATTACCAACACATAGCTAACGTTACCAACATGTGGCTAACATTACTAACACGTAGCTAACGATACCAACACATGGCTAACGTTACCAAAATGTGGCTAACATTACCAACACGTAGCTAACATTACCAACACGTAGCTAATGATACCAACACGTAGCTAATGATACCAACACGTAGCTAATGTTACCAACACGTAGCTAACATTACCAACGCGTAGCTAATGATACCAACACGTAGCTAACATTACCAACATGTAGCTAACGTTACCAACACGTGGGTAACATTACCAACACGTAGCTAACGTTACCAACACATGGCTAACGTTACCAAAACGTAGCTAAAATGACCAACACGTGGCTAACATTACCAACACGTACCTAACGATACCAACACGTGGCTAACGTTACCAACACGTAGCTAACATGGCCAACATGTAGCTAACATTTCCAACACGTGGGTAACGTTACCAGCACGTGGCTAAAATTACCAACACTTAGCTAACGTTACCAACATGTGGCTAACATTACTAACACGTAGCTAACGTTACCAACACATGGCTAACGTTACCAAAACGTGGCTAACATTACCAACACGTAGCTAACGTTACCAACACGTGGCTAACATTACCAACGCGTAGCTAACGGTACTAACACGTAGCTAACGTTACCAACACGTGGGTAACATTACTAACACGTGGCTAACATTACCAACACGTAGCTAACATTACTAACATGTAGCTAATGTTACCAACATGCAGCTAACATTACCAACACGTGGGTAACATTACCAACATGTGGCTAACATTACCAACATGTGGCTAACATTACCAACACGTGGGTAACATTACTATTAGGTGGCTAACATTACCAATACAACACGTGGGTGTTAGCTAACGTTACCAACATGTAGCTAACATTACCAACATGTAGCTAACGTTACCAACACATGGCTAACATTACCAACATGTAGCTACGTTACCAACACGTGGGTAACAATACCAACACGTAGCTAACATGGCCAACATGTAGCTAACATTTCCAACACGTGGGTAACGTTACCAGCACGTGGCTAAAATTACCAACACTTAGCTAACGTTACCAACATGTGGCTAACATTACTAACACGTAGCTAACGTTACCAACACATGGCTAACGTTACCAAAACGTGGCTAACATTACCAACACGTAGCTAACATTACCAACACGTACCTAACGATACCAACACGTGGCTAACGTTACCAACATGTAGCTAACGTTACCAACATGTAGCTAACGTTACCAACACGTGGGTAACGTTACCAGCACGTGGCTAAAATTACCAACACTTAGCTAACGTTACCAACATGTGGCTAACATTACTAACACGTAGCTAACGTTACCAACACATGGCTAACGTTACCAAAATGTGGCTAACATTACCAACACGTAGCTAACATTACCAACACGTAGCTAATGATACCAACACGTGGCTAACATTACCAACATGTAGCTACGTTACCAACACGTGGGTAACAATACCAACACGTAGCTAAAATTACCAACACGTAGCTAATGATACCAACACATAGCTAATGTTACCAACACGTAGCTAACATTACCAACGCGTAGCTAATGATACCAACACGTAGCTAACATTACCAACATGTAGCTAACGTTACCAACACGTGGGTAACATTACCAACATGTGGCTAACATTACCAAAATGTGGCTAACATTACCAACACGTAGCTAATGATACCAACACGTGGCTAACATTACCAACATGTAGCTACGTTACCAACACGTGGGTAACAATACCAACACGTAGCTAAAATTACCAACACGTAGCTAATGATACCAACACATAGCTAATGTTACCAACACGTAGATAACATTACCAACGCGTAGCTAATGATACCAACACGTAGCTAACATTACCAACATGTAGCTAACGTTACCAACACGTGGGTAACATTACCAACACATAGCTAACGTTACCAAAACGTGGCTAACATTACCAACACGTAGCTAACATTACCAACACGTACCTAACGTTACCAACATGTAGCTAACATTACCAACACGTAGCTAATGATACCAACACGTAGCTAATGATACCAACACGTAGCTAATGTTACCAACACGTAGCTAACATTACCAACGCGTAGCTAATGATACCAACACGTAGCTAACATTACCAACATGTAGCTAACGTTACCAACACGTGGGTAACATTACCAACACGTAGCTAACGTTACCAACACATGGCTAACGTTACCAACACGTAGCTAATGATACCAACACGTGGCTAACATTACCAACATGTAGCTACGTTACCAACACGTGGGTAACAATACCAACACGTAGATAACATTACCAACACGTAGCTAATGATACCAACACATAGCTAACATTACCAACATGTAGCTAACGTTACCAACACGTGGGTAACATTACCAACACATAGCTAACGTTACCAACATGTGGCTAACATTACTAACACGTAGCTAACGATACCAACACATGGCTAACGTTACCAAAATGTAGCTAACATTACCAACACGTAGCTAACATTACCAACACGTAGCTAATGATACCAACACGTAGCTAATGATACCAACACGTAGCTAATGTTACCAACACGTAGCTAACATTACCAACGCGTAGCTAATGATACCAACACGTAGCTAACATTACCAACATGTAGCTAACGTTACCAACACGTGGGTAACATTACCAACACGTAGCTAACGTTACCAACACATGGCTAACGTTACCAAAACGTAGCTAAAATGACCAACACGTGGCTAACATTACCAACACGTACCTAACGATACCAACACGTGGCTAACGTTACCAACACGTAGCTAACATTACTAACATGTAGCTAACGTTACCAACACGTGGGTAACATTACCAACATGTGGCTGACATTACCAACACGTGGGTAACATTACTAATAGGTGGCTAACATTACCAATACATGTCTAACAGTACCAACTAACATGTAGCTAATGTTGCCAACACGTAGCTAAAATTACCAACACGTAGCTAATGATACCAACACGTAGCTAATGTTACCAACTCGTAGCTAACATTACCAACGCGTAGCTAACGTTACCAACACATGGCTAACGTTAGCAACATGGAGCTAACGGTACTAACACGTAGCTAACGTTACCAACATGTAGCTAACGTTACCAACACGTGGCTAACATTACCAACGCGTAGCTAACGGTACTAACACGTAGCTAACGTTTACCAACACGTGGGTAACATTACTAACACGTGGCTAACATTACCAACACGTAGCTAACATTACTAACATGTAGCTAATGTTACCAACATGCAGCTAACATTACCAACACGTGGGTAACATTACCAACATGTGGCTAACATTACCAACATGTGGCTAACATTACCAACACGTGGGTAACATTACTATTAGGTGGCTAACATTACCAATACAACACGTGGGTGTTAGCTAACGTTACCAACATGTAGCTAACATTACCAACATGTAGCTAACGTTACCAACACATGGCTAACATTACCAACATGTAGCTACGTTACCAACACGTGGGTAACAATACCAACACGTAGCTAACATGGCCAACATGTAGCTAACATTTCCAACACGTGGGTAACGTTACCAGCACGTGGCTAAAATTACCAACACTTAGCTAACGTTACCAACATGTGGCTAACATTACTAACACGTAGCTAACGTTACCAACACATGGCTAACGTTACCAAAACGTGGCTAACATTACCAACACGTAGCTAACATTACCAACACGTACCTAACGATACCAACACGTGGCTAACGTTACCAACATGTAGCTAACGTTACCAACATGTAGCTAACGTTACCAACACGTGGGTAACGTTACCAGCACGTGGCTAAAATTACCAACACTTAGCTAACGTTACCAACATGTGGCTAACATTACTAACACGTAGCTAACGTTACCAACACATGGCTAACGTTACCAAAATGTGGCTAACATTACCAACACGTAGCTAACATTACCAACACGTAGCTAATGATACCAACACGTGGCTAACATTACCAACATGTAGCTACGTTACCAACACGTGGGTAACAATACCAACACGTAGCTAAAATTACCAACACGTAGCTAATGATACCAACACATAGCTAATGTTACCAACACGTAGCTAACATTACCAACGCGTAGCTAATGATACCAACACGTAGCTAACATTACCAACATGTAGCTAACGTTACCAACACGTGGGTAACATTACCAACATGTGGCTAACATTACCAAAATGTGGCTAACATTACCAACACGTAGCTAATGATACCAACACGTGGCTAACATTACCAACACGTGGGTAACAATACCAACACGTAGCTAAAATTACCAACACGTAGCTAATGATACCAACACATAGCTAACATTACCAACATGTAGCTAACGTTACCAACACGTGGGTAACATTACCAACACATAGCTAACGTTACCAACATGTGGCTAACATTACTAACACGTAGCTAACGATACCAACACATGGCTAACGTTACCAAAATGTAGCTAACATTACCAACACGTAGCTAACATTACCAACACGTAGCTAATGATACCAACACGTAGCTAATGATACCAACACGTAGCTAATGTTACCAACACGTAGCTAACATTACCAACGCGTAGCTAATGATACCAACACGTAGCTAACATTACCAACATGTAGCTAACGTTACCAACACGTGGGTAACATTACCAACACGTAGCTAACGTTACCAACACATGGCTAACGTTACCAACACGTAGCTAATGATACCAACACGTGGCTAACATTACCAACATGTAGCTACGTTACCAACACGTGGGTAACAATACCAACACGTAGATAACATTACCAACACGTAGCTAATGATACCAACACATAGCTAACATTACCAACATGTAGCTAACGTTACCAACACGTGGGTAACATTACCAACACATAGCTAACGTTACCAACATGTGGCTAACATTACTAACACGTAGCTAACGATACCAACACATGGCTAACGTTACCAAAATGTAGCTAACATTACCAACACGTAGCTAACATTACCAACACGTAGCTAATGATACCAACACGTAGCTAATGATACCAACACGTAGCTAATGTTACCAACACGTAGCTAACATTACCAACGCGTAGCTAATGATACCAACACGTAGCTAACATTACCAACATGTAGCTAACGTTACCAACACGTGGGTAACATTACCAACACGTAGCTAACGTTACCAACACATGGCTAACGTTACCAAAACGTAGCTAAAATGACCAACACGTGGCTAACATTACCAACACGTACCTAACGATACCAACACGTGGCTAACGTTACCAACACGTAGCTAACATTACTAACATGTAGCTAACGTTACCAACACGTGGGTAACATTACCAACATGTGGCTGACATTACCAACACGTGGGTAACATTACTAATAGGTGGCTAACATTACCAATACATGTCTAACAGTACCAACTAACATGTAGCTAATGTTGCCAACACGTAGCTAAAATTACCAACACGTAGCTAATGATACCAACACGTAGCTAATGTTACCAACTCGTAGCTAACATTACCAACGCGTAGCTAACGTTACCAACACATGGCTAACGTTAGCAACATGGAGCTAACGGTACTAACACGTAGCTAACGTTACCAACATGTAGCTAACGTTACCAACACGTGGCTAACATTACCAACGCGTAGCTAACGGTACTAACACGTAGCTAACGTTTACCAACACGTGGGTAACATTACTAACACGTGGCTAACATTACCAACACGTAGCTAACATTACTAACATGTAGCTAATGTTACCAACATGCAGCTAACATTACCAACACGTGGGTAACATTACCAACATGTGGCTAACATTACCAACATGTGGCTAACATTACCAACACGTGGGTAACATTACTATTAGGTGGCTAACATTACCAATACAACACGTGGGTGTTAGCTAACGTTACCAACATGTAGCTAACATTACCAACATGTAGCTAACGTTACCAACACATGGCTAACATTACCAACATGTAGCTACGTTACCAACACGTGGGTAACAATACCAACACGTAGCTAACATGGCCAACATGTAGCTAACATTTCCAACACGTGGGTAACGTTACCAGCACGTGGCTAAAATTACCAACACTTAGCTAACGTTACCAACATGTGGCTAACATTACTAACACGTAGCTAACGTTACCAACACATGGCTAACGTTACCAAAACGTGGCTAACATTACCAACACGTAGCTAACATTACCAACACGTACCTAACGATACCAACACGTGGCTAACGTTACCAACATGTAGCTAACGTTACCAACATGTAGCTAACGTTACCAACACGTGGGTAACGTTACCAGCACGTGGCTAAAATTACCAACACTTAGCTAACGTTACCAACATGTGGCTAACATTACTAACACGTAGCTAACGTTACCAACACATGGCTAACGTTACCAAAATGTGGCTAACATTACCAACACGTAGCTAACATTACCAACACGTAGCTAATGATACCAACACGTGGCTAACATTACCAACATGTAGCTACGTTACCAACACGTGGGTAACAATACCAACACGTAGCTAAAATTACCAACACGTAGCTAATGATACCAACACATAGCTAATGTTACCAACACGTAGCTAACATTACCAACGCGTAGCTAATGATACCAACACGTAGCTAACATTACCAACATGTAGCTAACGTTACCAACACGTGGGTAACATTACCAACATGTGGCTAACATTACCAAAATGTGGCTAACATTACCAACACGTAGCTAATGATACCAACACGTGGCTAACATTACCAACATGTAGCTACGTTACCAACACGTGGGTAACAATACCAACACGTAGCTAAAATTACCAACACGTAGCTAATGATACCAACACATAGCTAACATTACCAACATGTAGCTAACGTTACCAACACGTGGGTAACATTACCAACACATAGCTAACGTTACCAACATGTGGCTAACATTACTAACACGTAGCTAACGATACCAACACATGGCTAACGTTACCAAAATGTAGCTAACATTACCAACACGTAGCTAACATTACCAACACGTAGCTAATGATACCAACACGTAGCTAATGATACCAACACGTAGCTAATGTTACCAACACGTAGCTAACATTACCAACGCGTAGCTAATGATACCAACACGTAGCTAACATTACCAACATGTAGCTAACGTTACCAACACGTGGGTAACATTACCAACACGTAGCTAACGTTACCAACACATGGCTAACGTTACCAACACGTAGCTAATGATACCAACACGTGGCTAACATTACCAACATGTAGCTACGTTACCAACACGTGGGTAACAATACCAACACGTAGATAACATTACCAACACGTAGCTAATGATACCAACACATAGCTAACATTACCAACATGTAGCTAACGTTACCAACACGTGGGTAACATTACCAACACATAGCTAACGTTACCAACATGTGGCTAACATTACTAACACGTAGCTAACGATACCAACACATGGCTAACGTTACCAAAATGTAGCTAACATTACCAACACGTAGCTAACATTACCAACACGTAGCTAATGATACCAACACGTAGCTAATGATACCAACACGTAGCTAATGTTACCAACACGTAGCTAACATTACCAACGCGTAGCTAATGATACCAACAAGTAGCTAACATTACCAACATGTAGCTAACGTTACCAACACGTGGGTAACATTACCAACACGTAGCTAACGTTACCAACACATGGCTAACGTTACCAAAACGTAGCTAAAATGACCAACACGTGGCTAACATTACCAACACGTACCTAACGATACCAACACGTGGCTAACGTTACCAACACGTAGCTAACATGGCCAACATGTAGCTAACATTTCCAACACGTGGGTAACGTTACCAGCACGTGGCTAAAATTACCAACACTTAGCTAACGTTACCAACACGTAGCTAACATTACCAACATGTAGCTAACGTTACCAACACGTGGGTAACATTACCAACACATAGCTAACGTTACCAACATGTGGCTAACATTACTAACACGTAGCTAACGTTACCAACACATTGCTATTGTTACCAAAATGTGGCTAACATTACCAACACGTAGCTAAAATTACCAACACGTAGCTAATGATACCAACACGTAGCTAATGTTACCAACACGTAGCTAACATTACCAACGCGTAGCTAATGATACCAACACGTAGCTAACATTACCAACATGTAGCTAACGTTACCAACACGTGGGTAACATTACCAACATGTGGCTGACATTACCAACACGTGGGTAACATTACTAATAGGTGGCTAACATTACCAATACATGTCTAACGTTACCAACTAACAGAGGTGTGGACTCGAGTCATGTGACTTGGACTCTAGTCAGACTCGAGTCATGAATTTGATGACTTGAGACTCGACTCGACAAAACGTACAAAGACTTGCAACTCGACTTGGACTTGAACACCGATGACTCGTGCCTTGACTTGGACTCGAGCCCTTTGACTCGAGAAGACTTGCTACTTCCCATGAAAACTGGGGGAAAACATTTTCACACCACCGCGCCGCTCTGTTTATCTGCATCTGTCAAAAAATGTGCGCCACCTGTATGCAGAGAGCGCGCGCTGCCTGAACAACATCCAATCACTGCAGTCCATTTGACCGTATCAACGAGACAGCTCGTTCATGGTTACAAAAATCGGGATTTTTGAACCCGGATTCAGACTCCGATGGAAATCCTCACCAACATTATGTCAACGTCCGTTTTAAAGTAGTGTAATGAGCTGAGTTAAAGTTATTAGTTAATCAGTTATGCAGATGTTGCATGTGTTCACGTTATGCGCTGTTACCAGCTGTAGTTACGCGAGACAACCCGAGTTTTGGGGGTCCGTGTATGCGGAAGTGTTTGTTCGGCGTGGTGACGGCCAACAGTGACCGAAGTTGAGTTGTTTTATATAAATAAATGCAGCGGAGTTGCAAGCCAGTCATCGCCTCCTTCTTTACGCTGCAGCATTGGGGTGAGCGTTACAGTACTATAACACAGTCACAGTCGATCCACCATTACCCTTCCCTTCGTAGTCTAGGTCTGTGAGGCAGCGCACCATCACCCAGGGTTCCCCGTCCCCACTATAATAAAAGGACTCGAAATGACTCGAAACTAAAATGGTACGACTTGTGACTCGACTTGAGACTTGTTGGCTTTGACTTGTGACTCGACTTGGGACTTGCTTCGTCTTTGACTCGACTTGACTCGGGACTCGAGGGCAATGACTTGAGACTTGCTTGTGACTTGCATAACAGTGACTTGTTCCCACCTCTGCCAACTAACATGTAGCTAATGTTGCCAACACGTAGCTAAAATTACCAACACGTAGCTAATGATACCAACACGTAGCTAATGTTACCAACTCGTAGCTAACATTACCAACGCGTAGCTAACGTTACCAACACATGGCTAACGTTAGCAACATGGAGCTAACGGTACAAACACGTAGCTAACGTTACCAACATGTAGCTAACGTTACCAACACGTGGCTAACATTACCAACGCGTAGCTAACGGTACTAACACGTAGCTAACGTTACCAACACGTGGCTAACATTACCAACGCGTAGCTAACGGTACTAACACGTAGCTAACGTTACCAACACGTGGGTAACATTACTAACACGTGGCTAACATTACCAACACGTAGCTAACATTACTAACATGTAGCTAATGTTACCAACATGCAGCTAACATTACCAACACGTGGGTAACATTACCAACATGTGGCTAACATTACCAACATGTGGCTAACATTACCAACACGTGGGTAACATTACTAATAGGTGGCTAACATTACCAATACAACACGTGGGTGTTAGCTAACGTTACCAACATGTAGCTAACATTACCAACATGTAGCTAACGTTACCAACACATGGCTAACATTAACGACATGTAGCTACGTTACCAACACGTGGGTAACAATACCAACACGTAGCTAACATGGCCAACATGTAGCTAACATTTCCAACACGTGGGTAACGTTACCAGCACGTGGCTAAAATTACCAACACGTAGCTAACATTACCAACACGTAGCTAATGATACCAACACGTAGCTAATGATACCAACACGTAGCTAATGTTACCAACACGTAGCTAACATTACCAACGCGTAGCTAATGATACCAACACGTAGCTAACATTACCAACATGTAGCTAACGTTACCAACACGTGGGTAACATTACCAACACGTAGCTAACATTACCAACACGTACCTAACGATACCAACACGTGGCTAACGTTACAAACATGTGGCTAACATTACTAACACGTAGCTAACATTACCAACACATGGCTAACGTTACCAAAATGTGGCTAACATTACCAACACGTAGCTAACATTACCAACACGTAGCTAATGATACCAACACGTAGCTAATGATACCAACACGTAGCTAATGTTACCAACACGTAGCTAACATTACCAACGCGTAGCTAATGATACCAACACGTAGCTAACATTACCAACATGTAGCTAACGTTACCAACACGTGGGTAACATTACCAACATGTGGCTAACATTACCAACACGTGGGTAACATTACTAACAAGTAGCTAACGTTACCAACACATGGCTAACCTTACCAAAACGTGGCTAACATTACCAACACGTAGCTAATGATACCAACACGTGGGTAACAATACCAACACGTAGCTAAAATTACCAACACGTAGCTAATGATACCAACACGTAGCTAACATTACCAACGCGTAGCTAATGATACCAACACGTAGCTAACATTACCAACATGTAGCTAACGTTACCAACACGTGGGTAACATTACCAACATGTGGCTAACATTACCAACACATGGGTAACATTACTAACACGTAGCTAACGTTACCAACACATGGCTAACGTTACCAAAATGTGGCTAACATTACCAACACGTAGCTAACATTACCAACACGTAGCTAACATTACCAACACGTGGGTTACATTACTAATAGGTGGCTAACATTACCAATACATTTCTAACGTTACCAACATGTAGCTAATGTTACCAACTCGTGGGTAACGTTACCAACAAATGGCTAAAATTACCAACACGTAGCTAAAATGACCAACACGTGGCTAACATTACCAACACGTACCTAACGATACCAACACGTGGCTAACGTTACCAACACGTAGCTAACATGGCCAACATGTAGCTAACATTTCCAACACGTGGGTAACGTTACCAGCACGTGGCTAAAATTACCAACACGTAGCTAACGTTACCAACACATAGCTAACGTTACCAACACGTGGGGAACATTACCAACACTTAGCTAACGTTACCAACATGTGGCTAACATTACTAACACGTAGCTAACGTTACCAACACATGGCTAACGTTACCAAAACGTGGCTAACATTACCAACACGTAGCTAACATTACCAACACGTACCTAACGATACCAACACGTGGCTAACGTTACCAACATGTAGCTAACGTTACCAACACGTGGGTAACATTACCAACACATAGCTAACGTTACCAACATGTGGCTAACATTACTAACACGTAGCTAACGTTACCAACACATGGCTAACGTTACCAAAATGTGGCTAACATTACCAACACGTAGCTAACATTACCAACACGTAGCTAATGATACCAACACGTAGCTAATGATACCAACACGTAGCTAATGTTACCAACACGTAGCTAACATTACCAACGCGTAGCTAATGATACCAACACGTAGCTAACATTACCAACATGTAGCTAACGTTACCAACACGTGGGTAACATTACCAACATGTGGCTAACATTACCAACACGTGGGTAACATTACTAACACGTAGCTAACGTTACCAACACATGGCTAACCTTACCAAAACGTGGCTAACATTACCAACACGTAGCTAATGATACCAACACGTGGCTAACATTACCAACATGTAGCTACGTTACCAACACGTGGGTAACAATACCAACACGTAGCTAAAATTACCAACACGTAGCTAATGATACCAACACATAGCTAATCTTACCAACACGTAGCTAACATTACCAACGCGTAGCTAATGATACCAACACGTAGCTAACATTACCAACATGTAGCTAACGTTACCAACACGTGGGTAACATTACCAACATGTGGCTAACATTACCAACACATGGGTAACATTACTAACACGTAGCTAACGTTACCAACACATGGCTAACGTTACCAAAATGTGGCTAACATTACCAACACGTAGCTAACATTACCAACACGTAGCTAACATTACCAACACGTGGGTTACATTACTAATAGGTGGCTAAGGGCGAGCAAGTCAACTTTCCTTAAAGTTTGAAGGCCGCTAAGACCAATATTTTAATATGAGACGTTTTTTTTTTTCCTCCTGAATCTTAAGTGCACAAAAACTGCCATTCCCATCAGCCTAGTGTTGAACCTCATCCTCTCTGTCTGTTGCTGTTATTGGACACATCACAGCTCAGCAGAATGGCGGTATCCTGCCGAGGTATTTCCCGGCACTGTTGTAACGACAAACCTCGCTCTGCCCTCCGACCCGCAGCGCTCGGTCCCCAGACACACGGTAGCAGAGTGATTCCAGATGAAGGGAGTCTGTGGAAGAAAGAGGCGTCGCCGTCATCGCCTCCGTTCTGGGTTCCAATCCCAGGAAAACCAGTAACCGTAGGAGTCATGAGCACCCGTGCAGATTGTTGAGTGGCGTGCACCAAGCTTGCAATTATCGGTGTCTGGTTAAAAAGTGGTTTCCGTACTTCATGGTCACCCGTATGATGCATGCAGATTTGCTGACAATCAAATCGTTATTCGCTCTATGTTCGGGAGGAGAAATCCAGATGAGAAGGTGTCAACACCTGTGAGGGCCCATAAGCTCAACAAGTTATACAATATTACTTTCTCCTAAAATTTGTCAATGAAAACGATTGGCACACTTTTTCAAGGCGTTTCTTAAGGCGCTGTGAGGTACCAATGTTTCCACCACTCAGCTACATTACTTTTTGTTGCTGGGCGGGCTGAGTCGGCCTGAGGTAAAAGTTAAAGAGGCTGTAGATTTTCTTCTGGGTAAAAGGAATAGTTCTATATTTTCAGATATTTTCTATTTACTATAGGAAGACAAACTTTTGAAATTTTTTGAAAAGAAAACTAATCATTGTTTACCCCAAAGTTTCAAACCATTCCTTTAAGAGTTAAGAGTTTTCAAAATGTTTGTCAGCACTACAGTAACATTTTTTTGCTTTTATCCAAAGCGACTCACAATAAGTGACTACATGATGGGTGCAACAATCCTTTCTTTAAATATCCCATCTAATCTTGTTTTGAAGAGGAAGAGAGTATATATGTATATGTATCTAACTAAAATAAACAAAAATATATTTGTATTATGGATTAAATGGATTAATTAATTATGGAACATTAGTACCAGCCTAGTCCGTACAATGTGAAGGGGAGATGTTTGTCAGTTGTGTTCAAGAAAAATAAGAATATATATATATATATATAATGTTTCTTTTTTTAAAGTTTCTTTTTTGAATTCTTGGCTCATACAAGTTTATCCTACAAATGTGGTGCAAAATCTTGGAAAAGTGCAGACACCACAGTATGTAAACACAGTCCAAGTGTACATAAATATCTCAATTTAGCATTCAGCTGCATCCAAGTGGCATCTAAGTGGGAATCCACAGCCTGCTGCTCTCTGTTTTAACTGGAGGACTTTCAGCTCTTGATTTGCCTCAAATCTCCTCCAGATGGGTACGGAGGAGGCGGCCGTTACACCGAGCACCGCCGGGTTTGAAATGGATTACTTAATAAAGATTTCTTTACTTTAGGTTTTCTGACTGAGGTTATCCCAGGCACAGAGATAATTGTGTACTATGGGAAAGAGTTAAAAGGTAATAATAGCATGTTTGGAAGTAATCTAAATTGTGGATTTTCAGGCTTGCAAAATGGATTTCATCGTGTTCGTCATATTTTGCAAAGTGTAAAACATTCACCTTCTTCTTCCTGTGAGCAGGAATGAAAAAAAAAAAAGATGAAATGATGAATCTGGTTGAACCCACGACCGTCCATCTGACACGACACTGACCTGAGTTCAAGGCTTAAGAAAACAAATTCAATTTTTGCGGTTTCATTTATTCATCTTGACTACAGAGTGTATAGTTTGACATTTTAGTAAATAGGCTTATTCATTCTCTTACACCCCACTTCGTAAGATCCCTCTCTTATGTCCGAAGCCTATGGAAAATATGAAGCTGGAGACTGTAATTAGCGAAGCATTACACATGTAAACAGGGAGAAACAGCTGGCTCTGTACGAAGATAATAAAATGAGCACCTAAAGCCAAATTATCCTCATGGTATAACTCCTTTGTCAATCTGAAAAAATAAACAGCATGTAAATGACACAGTGCGGTTTTAAAGGGGATTATTTGACACCCTAAGGTTTATTTCCATGCAGCCTTAAAGTGATTAGCAGACTATGAACTAGAACTTTTTCAGTTTTACAAAAAATAAACATAGCAATATACTGTATAGTGTTAATTATTTAGCTTTAGATGGATTTAGTTACCTTTGGACAGAACCAAGTTAGCCTTTTCAGTTTAGTAATGCATTTTGCAATACGCGTAAGTCTTCTAAACCATCCCTTTTTAAAATTGCAATTAACACGGCAAACGGTTGCTTTGTATTCCCTAAAAGTGCAAGATCAACAGAAAACCGGACCTTTGCAAATCAAACGCATCGACCGTGAAAACAGTGTCCATCCTTCCAGTTCTCTGCACCTCGAGTTGCCGGTCCGGCATGTGCAGTGCCGGTGAGGTGACCCATGTCATCAAGAACAGGCTGAGGAAACACATTCCTGGAACTCCACCATATGTGGAGGAAAAGCCGTGGGTGGTAGTGACGTAAAACACGCTTAAAGAAAATACTATTAAGACTCCCAGACAACATTCCCTTCCTCTCTGCCTTCCCTCTCATCCCCCGACTCGGGTCAGACATATCAGGAAGCCTTCAAAGCTTTTGAGTCCCTCTGAATGCCACTAAATATTGGTAAAGAATATTAGTTGGTTGGGATTCGATTCAGTTTTTCAAGTTGGGTTTCGGAGAAACAACTGCACGCAGTTCCTGGTAAGTTCTTTTAATGAGCACCGGTGTGCCCGCGACTGCTTGTTTTCCCAAAATCTGTGTGATTCCCAAAGGATGTAACTGACGTAACTCTGCCAGTGTTATTGCAAAGAGTCATTAGAGAGATGACGCAGCCTGGCACAAATGCCGGTTGGTGTAAAATGCGTGCAATCCACCGAGGGGCTGACACGCACATAACCATACAGCAGGGCACATTATGCACAGTGAGGAAGATAGATTGTTAAATAGGCCTGTGGGAGTTGTTGGCAGAGCTGCATTAAGCAGAACATTTTAAAAATGGATCACGTGTCAGATGATAAGCGTGTATGTGTGTGTGCGTGCAGAATTAAGAAATAACACATTTTGTGGTGTGAATTAGTGGATCCATGATTTGGTTTTAATTATGATGAGTTAGAAAAATTGTGAAGGTGACAGCTGAGTGCTGCTGGTTTCTTCATCCCTCTCACCGCAATAATTCCCATCTTTAAGCCACTTACCCTGCTCAGAGGTTTTGGGAACACTTGGATGATCTGTATTATTGTCGTTGTGGTAAAGAAAGAGCTTTGTGTAATGTTTGAGAGTTTTCAACAAACTTCTTGGTGGTTTTGTCATGGTTAAAAGCAAAATTTGTTAGAAAGCAGCTCATATGTGTACGCAAAGTGGAATCATTTTAGTTGTTGAAACTGGGACAGCGTGTTTGCAAATTAATTGCAGTCTTGATTCTTTGTACAGTTCAAGCCTGTTTAGGCCTCTTTCCTAAAGAAAGGGATGGACATGAAAAACAAAGGAATATTTTGGTTTGGTCGCTTCATACTTCATAGATCCTAACAATGGGAAGTAAGGGCCCACACCCCTACTTGAACATCACGTGGCAGCATCATGTATTCTCAAATTTGTGTTGTTGAGAATGTAAATTGCTTATCTTCTACTTACGCATATCAACTGTATTGTGTTTGTACCTTTCAGAAGTTACGGAGCTTGACATTTTCTCCCCGTTGTTTAAGCTCGACTAAACTTGCCAATGGCAGAGCGGATAACACAATGTGTGGAGACGGGGCTTAGATGGCAGTCGGAGAGGTCGGACTCACAGAAACGCCGCATTTGCAGTTTGCTGGTTTGAGTGCAAATCCACTTTGGTGCAAACATTTTTTAGTACGGCACTGCCAACCAGCAACTGAGCCCTCACACCAAACCTCCAAAAGCATAAAGCCCCCCACCCCACCCCACCCGACACGGCCCTCCACTTCTCACCCCAGAAGACGACACAGAGCCAGAACAACTGATTCATGTGAGGCGTCAAACGTTAATTAATATCTCCCATATTAAGATATTCTATCCCTTTAAGAGTCACGTGACACCCATTGCACAGCCTTTGCAACACCCAGTCCCCCTCTTCAGACAGCTTCATATTATCTCATGCTTCCTTCTGGATGACAGAGGAAAGGAGGCGGGGCTCAGCTCAGCCGATTATCTCTGGACGACAGCTGTCAAAAGTGAAAGATCCATAAGTGGTGGGAGAATGTCAAGAGTATACGAAAAATGGGACTGAAAGTACTTCTTGTAGCTTCATCATTGTCTGTGTAGAGGCCAAACTGCCACAGGCTTTCACATTTCAACCAACGGAGGGCAGTGCAGTAGCAGTATGCGATTCATACTTTCTGAAAGCTGTTTTTTTTTTTTGAGCACATGAAGGGTCTCAACATCACATCACCTCCTCAGACCCGTGGAATCCTTTGCTTGTGAACCAATGGTGTGGTTGTAGAAACTGAGCTGCCTTGCGGTTGTCTGTAGCCAGAGTATGTGCAGGATGAGAGTCAACCCTTTTCGTTACGAATGAGATTGGGATGATGTTGCCTTGACAGCTCAAAGATGCGTGCTCATCTAGAGGGAGCTGTTCGTGGCTCCTGTGGTTTAAGTCTGAATCACCAGCATGTAGTTTAGCTCCTATCTCAACCTACATTTGGACAGTGTGCTACAGGCTCCTGGACGATTCAACTCAAAACCCAGTTTCATTAACCTCTCAAATACATTTTTTCTCTCAAACTGCCCAGCTAAGAGACTCTTTGCCATTGTTCTGAGGAAAAAAATACTACGCAACAAACCTGGTGCATTTTGCACAATCTCTCTGAAAGCCCCTTACGGGAAGAATTTCCTTGCAAAAGCCTCACCATTGCTTCCCTTTGTCCTCGTATGGCCACAGCTAGCACTCATATCTCTCTGGCTGCAGTCTCAGACTTGAGCAGTCCAAACAGTGGAAAGAAACGTCTCTCCCCACTTGGCTGGTGTGAATGGGTTCAGGCTACTTAGAGGAAACCGACCCCTCTAATCCTCCATGGATACAGCCATGTCAATAAAGCCCTCTGCCGTTTAATGCCTCCCTTTGTTACAATGAGATGCCGCCTGGACACGCAGCCAAAACAAGAAACTTTAAAAGCCTGTTTAATTCTTTAGTTGAGGCAGCGTTTCTTTCTTTTTTTTTTTGTTCTTCTTTTTTTGTTATTACAACAAAAGAATTGAAATTGGCATTGGATAAACAAACACAGACCCACTTTGTATGGATCCCAACGTTTTGCCACGAACCAACATGCAGAGGCCAAAGATTTTTGTTATTTTGATTGATTAATGTTCTTTTTGTTTTTGGCCACACACAAAAACCTGTTGTGTGATTTAATATCTTCCTTCCATGGCACTATGTAACTTTGGAGAGGTCTGAATCCAAGAGTCCAGAAGATAAAGTGTTTTCATTAACACAGACACAGTTATAATACTAAACTTATAACAATATATTGTCCCCTAAAATACGTCATCGCACAACCTCGTGTTCCCCAGTCGTGATCTACACCTTGATCCCAGATCAGTCATCCATAAAGCAGACGGACCTTTGATCTTTATGGATGTATTTGTATGGCTCTCAGCCAGAGCTAACGAATATCATCAAGGTTCACTTTACAAAGTGAAATGTGAGCTCCCTCGGTCGCTTTCGAATGCTGCGAGGCTCGACGGATTGTTCATTTTGAAGCAAGTGTTTCTCCTTATGTCGAGTATTGTGCTTGGCAAGAAGGCCATTTAGACCCTGCCAAAGCAAAATCTGCGTGCCAACGCCTGCTTAGAATACCATATATAGTTTCACCTGTTATCCTGCTCAATTCCTCGAGATAATCCACACAGTCAGCATGTTCTCGTGGTTTGTTAAGCTTTTAGAAGTATGTTGTGGCAGATACAGTTTCATGCAAGTAGAGTTAATCTAATTTGAAAGTAGTCTTTTTTTAAAAATATTTTTCAAATCCTCTGAGTTTCTTGGTTCGTCCTGAGTGATGTCTACAAATTGTTGGTATGAAGGATGTTATCATTTGACCTTAGTTTACAGAGAGCAGCACCATGCATCATGCAGAAGGACTGGGCGTGCCCTAATGGACAATAATGACATGAATTTACTGCTGCATCGAATTCTGTCTTCTACTCTGTGTTTTATGATTTGTTATCACCACGGGGGAAAGTGCAACAGCAGCATGTGCATTCAATGTTTTGTTTAATCACTTCAATCAAACAAGGGCTTTATTATTTTCTCTGCAAACAACCAAACCATCTTTTCTGGCAGTTTTCTCGAAAATGGCATGTTGGTTTGTAACATAGACGTGGAATGTGGGACACACTGACGAGAATATTCCAGCTTTGACCCATCTCGGAAAATTGAATGTCTCTTTGAAGATATGTGTACATTGAAAGACCTATAACGCACAGGTCAAAGGTCGCACTAGAAAATCACCCAACGTATCTTCTAACAGGCAACCATCTAAACATGAATAATGAATAATGTCATATCACACGGGGCCTCGTGCAAGTTGTATTTTTGTCTTCAGGCAACTCAACACACTTGTTCATTTGAGTTGGGTTCCTGACACCTACGTATGTGCATGTTTTACAAAGAATAAGACAAAATCAAAGCTAATCAGCTTTGGCCTTCCAGTAGCAAACAAGTCGGCAACAAGTGAATAAGTTATTTGAATATGTTGTTCTTATGCAGCAAAGGGATATCAGATTGGCTACAATCAAGAACACCACTTACAACAAAGAGTTAGATTTCCAGATTTCATGTTGTTCTAAGAAATGAAAAGCTAAACAGCATGTGGTTTCATCAAAAAATGAAATGTCAGCAGCAACGTATTACTTCAGAAGTCTGACCTTTTTTGAAAACACAATGAAAGCTGGTTTGTAATTGAATCTCAGAACAAATATTGTCAAGTGAGTCCATTTATCTATATTCATCCCAGTGGGTGAGATTTAGAATTTTAGTTATAACTAGAAACTAGTTATACCAGGACTTACTGGCAGGTGGGTCCAAGATACATGCAGTATCTGGTCTTGTAATGTATGCTTCTAATAATTCACTTTTATGGGTATACTCCCTGTCAAATACCATTGCACATTTCTTGTGACTTTTCCTTGGTTCTGCACACTCTCGTTGTCTATTATTATTACACTTCTGATTCCTGGTGACGCAGGCCTTATTGCATCACGAGATCACGGGAAAGGAAATGTGAGATGAGCTCAGTATTTACACGAGGAAATTCGTTCATGTGGCCTCGGCTGCCCCCCTCGCAGGGTTTTTTCTGCTTTGGCGGTCACGATAGGTGGAGCGACCTTCACTGACCTCTGATACGAGACAGGTGATACATTAAAGCAACGAGGACATTAATCTGTGACAGGTTTGATGTATGGATACAGGAATGCACACACCCAGACACACACTGACCTCCTTAGTCTCCTTTTCTTCTCTTACCTTCAACTTACTTTACTTTTGCAGGGACTCAGTTGTCTGTACAGTGTCTCCTAAATGAGATACCTGTCTGTACACTTTTTATGCAGGAAAAGATCTAAAGATGCTGGGAATATAACTCCTCCCATCATCTCAGGTCCTTGGTGAGATTACTGTGGTTAGTTTTCAACATAAAATGTATCAACACCATATAAATCCCATGGTAAGTTTGCCTTGGCCACATCTGGCCGATTGAAAAGAGATTTATAATGCAGCGGGTTCGCTCCAAGCGGAGTTGAGTATCATCTCTCCTGTGCGGCACTGTTTATGTAGGACACGTTTAAATATTTGAGGAGCACATGTGTGGATGAATGGTGGCACAGGGTTTCATCATAAAGCTGCCAAGGGCAAACCGATGGGGGGTCGTTTTAAAAGTTGTGTCAACACTGTGGGATCCTCCGCCTCCGTCCACTCAGCAAACAGTGCATCGCAGCCCTTTCTCAAAAGGCAGGGCGACGGCTGCTTTCTGGAAAGGCCCGGAGGCTTTCTCAGAACACCTTTGATTGTGCCAACAGGCTTTGGACATGGTCCCTCACTGAGTCCGAGCAGAGTTGCCAGAGGTAACCGTGAGGGGGGAAAATAACAGCGACAGTGTAAAAGAGCGAGACGGATGCAACCGAAATGCTACTCGGACAATGCTGAAAAAAAAATTGTACAAAGAGATGAGCAGCTGCTGCTCCTTTCACAGAGGAAGTCCATCTTGCCGTGTCTCTCCTGTGTCTACGGTGACATTACGCAGCATCGGCACGTTATGTAACAACTAAAGCTCAATGCCTTCTTCGACGTATTTTCCATGTGTCAGTCAACAGGGCAAGAAGAATGGGTTCCGCAGATGTGATGTTGGGTGATGCTTCCCCCGCGGCTCCAGTCTCCTGATTGCTTTATCGTCCCGTTGGTTCCCATCCTGCTTTGCCGTCTGCTAAGTCTACCGGTGGTCCATGCAGCTCGCTGCTACTGGCTGCAACAAGTTTCCATGCTACTGCTCACTTAGCTGCAGGAGAAAGAGCCACATCTGGGGGTTGGGGGGGTTGTTATCGGTCAGCTACTTGTGCGTTGGTTTCCGTTTACCCGTCCACGTGCCCCGCTCACTTAAAGCAGAGTTAACAATCGAGCGAGAAAAAAGACGAATGGCTTCTATTGAAAATGATCACTTTTGAAAATCAATTCCACCTCATTTTTGTTCACGGCCCCCTTTTTCACTTCCGATTTCCATCCGTCACTCCCAGTAATTCCACCGCTCTTTCTCTTTCTCTCTCTCTCTCTGCTTTCTGTTTGTGTGTCTGTGGGCATGCATGTCTGCTGGGGGTTTTCCGTGCAACTCTCCTTCCCCGAAAGCAGACACCTGCACTGCTCCACCCGTCCCTTCTGACGTACATAGATATTCCCTACTGGGAGGAGAAAAAAGAGGAACGCTGTGTCCATAGAAATCGAGTTAAAGGGAGAAATAAATACAGAAGGTCTAGGTTGCCTTGAGGAGCCGTTGGTTTTTGTTTATTTGAGTTGCAGCGAAGAAACGGCTCGCAACTCTCTGTTAGTGGTCGGACCTGACGCCAGTCACCAACTCTAACGTGCACCGGGGGGGGGGGGGGGGGGGGGTGTTAAAGAGGCTCTGAATGGGAGAACAAATAATCCACCAGTTGGAATGAGAATTACAGTACAACAGAAGCTTCAGTGCAGATGTGACTCAACTCTATCGCCACATCATCACAGCGTCACGCTAACCTCCATCGCAGCACCTTTCCATGCTGCTTTGATGTGCAGTGAACAACTTTGAGGGGTCTGTTGAAGCATTTGTACACGTACCTGGACGCTGACTAACTCAATGGCAAACTTCAAGGCTGTCTGAAGGGCACTGGTTGAAAAATACTGAAGTGGGGCACCAGCATGTAGGGCAGCTATCGGGTTTTCTCAGTGGGCATTATATCCAATTTGCTCCAGTGAGCAATAGGGCACATATATAGGGCATGATTGGGCATTTTAAAATGCTTTCTCCATCTCAGGCGCCCAGTCTGGCACTTAATCATGCTTTCCCCAATGGCAGTAGCACCCTAGAAGGCTTATGGTCATAATTTGTTTTCTGTAAAAGCACCCTAAAAGGTCCTTAATTATGTTTTCTCCACTTCAAGGCATCCTATGGGAACTTAGTCATTTTTTTCTCCACAGCAGGGGACCCTAGAAGGCACTTTATTGTGTTGTCTCCCCTGGTAGGGCATCATTTTTAATGTTTGATTTAAGTCATGTGGCCCAGAGTACCTAATTCATCTTTCCTCTGCACATTTTTATGTGGGGTTGTCACAATAAGCTTGTTTTGGCAGGTAAATTAATATAATTAATACTTCAGGTTCAATGAGAAAATCGCCATGTTTGTTGAAACTGTCTCAATGTATGTGGTCCCCATAATAGCCTTTGGACAAGTGAGTATTCATATTGGAAAAATATATTTGTTATTTGCTCATGACTGTCAGCAGCACCTTTTAAACACAGTTAAGAGAAAATGAAATATTTATTTGTAGGTGTTTGGGGCTGTCAGATTCTTCTCATATCACATGTCATTGCTTTTTCTCTGTTGCATAGTTAATCTATTGCTTTCCCGTCTGAGAGGAGAACTGAGTGTCCAGTTATTGTGAACCACCTGTCCATCGATATTTAACTGAACAGGCGGAGGTCAGCTCTAATCGTTAAAACAATACGTGACCTCGTCTCGCTCCAACAAGAGGTTTATATTGTCAGCCGGATTAATCACCTTTGGCTGCAGCACCAGTTTAAAGACGTAGCTGTCCACACAGAAACACATTTCTCCAAATAAAAGTGGTGCGTAAGTTGTAAAGAGTCGCAGCTTTTTAAAAGAACGTTAAAAATACAATAACTTAACACACACAGAGAGCTACGGGTAAATGGGATGAACGGAATTCTCACGTTTATTCAGAGAGGTTGGTGTTGTTTTAGGAAACACTGTCCTCTAGTGGGGACATGTTTATTCCTTTATACTCATCAGAGACAGAGAAATGCAGTTTCAAACTTTTATTTAATGGCAGAAGAAGATTCGGTATTCATTTTCAATTTGAAATGACAATAATGTGTAATTCTTAATGATAAATATTCATCTTGATTATTTAACACAAACTATTACTTAACTTAACATTCTTTATATAGGCTTTGTTCATATTCATCACACATGCGTCACTAAATAGTGTCTTATCATAGTGTTTCTGTTTTAAACCCCCCACTGATCCCGTCGTCAGCCAATGATCAGGAGAGATGAATTCGATGGTACTTTGTGAAAAGGCACGGCTTAGTCAAACTTAGCTTTGAAGAACGCACACAAACACAATTCTAACATAGGCTGCTTTGTCTCTAAATTGCACAATATAAGTTATCCTTTAAAAACGGCTCTTTATAATATAACTTTGTGGCAAAAAAATGATGTCATTTGGTTTGCCATTTGCAAGGGTACGATTTTCCAGAGCTAACACACTGGTATGAGCTTATGGGCCTCTGACAGCTTGGCTCACATGTGGCTTTAACACGTGTGAGGCACTCCTTTGACAGCTACACTAGCCAGCCCTCTGGACACTGAGAGCAAAGGCCGGGCTTTGTCACAAGCTCCAGCGCGTTGTTTGTGTTGTGTGACGCCGAGCCCACGAGAGGACGTGTTTAAATCAAAGCCAGGCAGCTGTTAAATGTCAGTGTTGTTCTCACACGGCGTAGAAATGACTGAAGATGTTGATTTACATCCAGAACATCGGAATTAGTCTCATAGACGTTTCCCTGTGAAAACCCCAAATAATTCAATACCTTTAGGATATATGATGGTCTGTTAGATGACACTCAGTAATGCCTTAATGCCGTTCTCAATTAAATTAGATTAACATTAGGAAACACAGCAGATTCTTTGGGACTAGTTTAATTTCAATGTTTTGAACTGCTTAGCTGATCAGTTCATTATATGCTGACGGAATTGGTTACAGAAGGCTGGCTGCAGGCATCTAGTGTATTTTCCTTCATTTCTAAAAGCCAAATATGGATTATATTTAAATAATACAAAAGAACATATTGGGCAAAAGGGATGAGGCTCCAAGTAGTGATTTGGGTTCACATTAAGATGTGTGTTTCCACATTTTCACCCAGACACTGAACATCGGAAAACATGATTCCAGGAGGCTTACAGTATGAGAAGATGCTTGGACTGTCTCAAAGTTACACTTGCAATGCTTAAAGTCAGATATAAGGACAGATGTTCATCACTTTTTTCAAAGAGGTGTAATGCTCTGTTTTTACACTGTTTGCAGATTTTTTTTAATGTATATCTATATTTACACCTTTTCTCACTTTACCTTAACCGCTGCTGTCCCACAGTCACTTGGGATTGATCAAATTCTGCCTCATCTTATTTAACTGTATGGGTCCAAAATAGTCAGACAACTCTCATGTCGCCTTATATCTTTTGCCATGTTACTCATTCATACTTACAATACTTACAATAGCATAGCTTGTAAATCCCATTGTGTTGTTATCACTGATGTGTAATGCCTTTTGTGTATCCGGCAAAAAAAAAATCACACAATTAACGTTTGTTTCATTCACGAACAATCAAATCCCTCCACTTTAACGTAACACAATTTGAAAAATGACCCTGGCGACATGTGTTCATCTACCGTTCAGTCCCACAGCAGCTCAACCGCTCCCTCAGATGGAGAAAGTCAGCCTCTTCTTCATGTAAAGGAACGCGAGGTACGTGGCTCCACCTAGAACACCGATCAACAGGGTGGTGCCGACAATAACCGGCGCGTTCTTCCTGGCCACGCGGAACGCCACCGGGAGGACGGCGGAGATCAGGATGTTGTTGACGTGGCCCAGCACTCTCCTGAAGGCCGGGCGCTCCACCACGCGCTCGTAGTACGTCTCCAGGTTGGCGCGGTTGCCGTCGCCCCAGAAGCGGCGGGAGAGGCCGAGGAACTTGAGGCGGTGCAGGGTGACCGCCAGAGAGACGTCGGCCATGCTGAAGAAGTCCCCGCACAGCCAGGACTCGCCGCCTTCTTCTACGGGGGGGGGGGGGGGGACAAAAAGGGGGCGGAGGACATGGTACTCTAAATACAGTCGTTACATGACGTTGTGTTATTTATTGTGTCGTTACATGTACCTGGGGTTTCCTCCACCCTCCTCTGTAGCTCCGTCTCCACCTGGTCCATCACACTCTCCAATTCATCCAGAAGCTTCTTCAGGTACTTCATGTTGTCATGGTCAAACAACTTGGACTGCAAAAAACATTTTCATTGAGAAATGTGATTGTGCACATTTACTTCATTACACGTTTTAAAGAGTTTACGTAGGTAGCCAAATTGTATTTTAGTGTGAGTAGTTTACCTAAAAATGAATTCAATAAAACCAACGTAATTCCTCAAAAACCTTTCAGCTATGTTTTTTTCTGTCTAGGTCCAGTTAAATTAATATAACACATTTATATATCATTGCATATGATTTGCATATGGGATTTAAAGTTGGACACAGCAAAACTTGTGGATTATTATGTCAGGTACAGCTGCGTTGCTAATAGTTATCTTTAGAAAGTGATTAGTTTGTGTGTGGACTACATTAAGCTGCTGTCCAAGAAGCAGCATTACAGTTTTGTGTACAGGCATATGTTAGGGCATTCATTTTATTAAAAGGTAAGTTCTCCTTTTGATATAGAATGTACCAATTCAGTGTGTTAATTCGACAGACCATATTGATTGTGAGGGAAACACCAACCTGAGGCCCCACTTATTTTGCACAACTCACTTTCAGGCGCCTCTGTTTAGCTACATAAGCATCTTTAAGCTCTGGGTTCTGCTCTGCCAGTTTCTTCAGTTCAGACTGTGTGTTTCCAATCTGTGCTGTCAAACAAAGACATAGCAGCATGTTAGAGACAACCTTTATTTGGCTAATATCAGATATGTGTGTGAAAAAAAATATATATATATATGTTTGTGTATTATGTAAAGATCTTTCGTCTACATGATACCATCTTGTCCCATCGGGAGACATCTTTAGAATTATTCCAAACATGCAACAGGGGGTCCTTTAATGAAGGGAATTCGACAGATAACACCATTTTATTATTAATGCTGGTCGCACCAAAGCTGTATACAACTCCTCCAAAGCATCAAAGTGGGTCTTACTTCGTATACAGGTGGCAGCATATGCTGGTATGTGGGAGTCCACTGTGATCTCTGGGTGAAGGATGCAGCCGTGGGTGTAGGCATCCATTTTTAGTGAGTCCAGCAGCTCCCTGTAGTGCTGCACTCTGTGGTAGTATGTGCTGCCCTCTTCAGGGATCAGCTTGGGTGTGCCTTCTGGAGACAAGTCATCAATGAGAAGGATTAATGCCGTCGCTTTTCTTCACAACTTGTTTTGGAAAAAGCAGGTATTTTTCCAATAGCTTAAATACTTGCATACTTACCAGGTTTTCTCCTCTTTTAAGGCGACTGGATGAGACTCTTACAACAAAGGTTTCATGCATCAGTGCAAACAAAGAAAAAGTGGAAAATTCAAAAAGAATATGGAACGAAAGATTGAAAAAAACGATATGAAATGTACAACAAATTACGACTGAAATAGTTTGAAATCAAACATTAAACTACAATACTGAATGGAAAAACAATGTGTGAAAACCAGTAGCAAATTCTGGTGAATGGAGCCCACCTTGTACCTATCCAGCTTTCATGTAACACATTAAAACAACAAGTCTCACCATCATTGAAACTCTGCTCCAGGTAGTCCATGATCTGAGTAGGGTCACAGATAACGTCTCCATGGTGGACCAGTACTGGCACCTCACCAGTAGGATTTAGATGCATGAACCAGGGCTCGTTGTGCTCACTGAGAGGGAGGCTCACATCATACTCCTCACAGAGCAAACCTTTCTCTGCTATAGCCAGACGCACCTGCAAAACAGGTTTTGTGTACATGTACACGTGGTACTACATACGAATAGTGATAAGTAAGCTAATATTCTTTGTAATACAGATTAGTTATGTTGACAGATACCCTTTTTCCCGGGTTTTTCCAGTTGTGATTAAACAAAAAGCCACAACTGATCATATTTAGCATTAAAGCACGAACTGTATGGTTCTTCTTTGAGGTTACACATTGTAAACATCTGATGCAATGCCAGTGTCCACATGCAACTCGATTCACTAAAGATGCACTGACTCGGTGACAAACAAAACATTTTTCCAGATATTTATTCCCCTCTTTGACGCGGAGCTGTCCACTGGACTGTGGTGCTGAAACGGGAAGACGCTCACCTTCTGAGAATTGAAAGACTGCGTCCAGTGATACAGCGTAAGTTTTGATTCACTCCGCTGTGGCATTGTGCTACATTCTTGATGTACATCTTCTTCTGAGTCCCTCTCTATCAGAGCGGTTTTCTCTTGTAGGGATGCCGGGCTTTTTTCCGACGCCATCTTATCGGTCAGTGTGCGAGGGGACAAGCGACGGGAGCCCACCTTATCCTGGTCAAATAAAAATAAATAATAGAAAATGTAAAAACTTCCAATGCGCCCCCTTGTGATTCGGAGTGGAACTGTAATAAACGTATTCGTTTTAATACAATGTTAAACAAACTTGTGTTTACAGTTAACCAACACAATGTCTTCCCCATCTGGTGATCCTTCTCGTTATCGTCGAGGGCTATTTAGTAGCATATTGTATCCATTGGCCCTTCAAATTAATTTTGCTCTTTGTGAACGTTCCACTGTTTCATATGCTTTCACACATTATTAAGATGGCATGCAGGGCTTTAAACAAAATAGGTCTAAAATGTAAAATGGGAGAAATAAACACACGCGAATCTCCTTTCACACTGCACGATTCAACACTTCAATCGATCGGACTATTTCAGCAGTGCAATAAATACACTTGGAAGCCAGGGGGCGCTGTTATCTATTCCTTCAACATCTGAACAAGTGTTCGTGCACACAGGCGATTATTTTTTTGTCAGACCAATAACAAAGTGCTTATATTAGAGGACACTCGTGTCGGCTAAGGCAATACATATATTTGACTGGCATATTAGAAGGGGAATACCCTACCACATGTATTGGCTAAATTATATAACTGACTAAAATATTTTGCTACGATTATTATTTTGTAAAGAGTCCTCTTAAAGTCTCATAAGCCTTTGCAATCATTGCCAAAAACACTTATCCTCACTACAAACAATACCTGTGTTTAAGCTCTGATAGATCAATGGATAAATATATATATATATATATAAAAAGAAACCCGATCAAGTCCTCAAGTTGCTCCGTTGTTTCAAGATATACATTGTCACATTGTGCGCTGAGACTTACAATGAATGTTCCTTGTTATGGCGCGCAGAACCTTTGTGACATTTCTCAAGCAACTCTGACTACAATATAACAATGAGACCACCTGATATAGACTCTCTGCATTGAAAATCGCAGTCAGGAGCATTCCCGGTGCATTCAGTGAATTCCAATCCACAGATAAGTAACATTTCCTAATAAATAGAGATTGTTCTCTACATTCTTTTCTTGAAGTCAACAACATGGTATTACCAATGAGGTCTTGTAGGACCTTAGGAAAAACTCTCTTAGCGAGTCACAAGGAATAGTCAGAGTAAGCTGTATTCCCTCGTGTCGGGTGTTGTCCCTCAACAAAAATCCAAAAGTGTAGAAATATGTGAAGGTGCCGTGTGTTTCCAAATGGAAAGCCAAGACCCACTAAAGGGATGCGCCTTTGTCCTCAGGGGTCGTGGCTGAAAACACAACGTTTGTTTATTTGAAGGGTCACAGGAGCATTCCTCAAGCAGTCACCGGGTCACAGTGCAAAAGCCTTTCGGAGAAAGAAGAAGGGGGGGGGGGCGGCTATAGCAACGACCATGACTGCTGAGAGAGAGAGAGAGAGAGAGAGAGAGAGAGAGAGAGAGAGAGAGAGAGAGAGTCCTCCCTGAGAGGAGCAGCAGATGTCGGGGAGAGGAAGGAGAGCCAAAGGTCACTCACCGTCCCGTCCTGACGGAGAGGTTCTGACCCAGGAACCTGAGGAGATGAGGTGGCCCGTGCTCCCACTGGCAGGCATGAGCCCAGTCCTCGGCTGTCTTAGCCAGAGCGTCGTCCCACACCTACACACACGGGGCGATGTGGAAACCCATCACACAACTGGAAATATCAACATCAGCTTCTGCAGCAGTGACATGTGACATAAGAGACATAAGGTCGTAGCCGGGTTGCAGGTGTTGCCATGGCAAGACGCAAAATGTCATCAATTAGATTAGTTGCCCAGTGTCCGATGTCACTCTTTCACTCAATAGACGTGGGGGGCAGTATAGCTTTAAGAAAACTAGATTCATCCAAGACTAACCCAAATGGTCAACAGCCGCACTTTTGGAAATGTTTAGCTGGAAGTGGACTGTGAGTGGAGAAAATAGGGAAACTCCCTCCGATCATAGTATTTGGGGGATCTTTATTGCCAGTTCAACTACGGAGGATGGAGTTGCTGCCAATTTTATGAATGAAAATGAGTCAACTCGTTTGTCTGAAACTGCTGCTGGAATAAGCTTTCAAAGGAAAACTTGAATTATACTGCTTCACAACCCCTGTTACGCTTATTTCTCCACTCTCCATATGATTCCCCAGCAGGCTACTGACATGATACGACACTTAACTCGCAAATTCGGATTCTGCACCATTTCCAAAGAATAGTAGCATGAAATTTGGTCACTGCCAACATGGCACAAGAAACCACAAAAATGACATCAGTGTACATTTTATATGCATCCACGAATATCACGCAGTTACTATAAAACACGCAAATGAATTACAAGTATTTGAAAAACGAATTCAAGTTTGACCCAAAGTCTTCACTCACCATGTATTCCATATTGGAGGCTGGGGGAAACACTTTCCCTCTTACTTTGTTATGGTAGTCAAGAATGGCAAGCATGTCGTTCTGACTGATGTAACGCTTCCTCCTGGTCTTGGAAATAGTCGTAACATCTGTCCCATAGCCGTGCGTCGCGCCAAGTTTGGTGAAATTGGCTGCAGGCAAGAGCGCGGAGACGCCAGGAAGAGTCGTGGCCAATGCACTTGCTCCGCAAGATAAGCACAGCAGTAACACGTCTACTGCAAATAACTGAGCTTTCATGTTCGCTCTATGGAAACTGCAGACACAATATCCCGCGTCTAGGAGTGATCTGGAAAGAAAAAAAACGAGGACAGACTTGAAGCTTTGTTGTGGTGCGCACATTTTTTGAGAAAAAAAAAATCATGCTTCAAACTATCCTAAGTACCAACGTTACTTTGCATTAGAGAAATCCCTACCTTTTGTTGCGCAGCGGTACCCTGTGCCCGTGTTACCAATGCTGCGTCACCCTCCAAAGCCCCAGTAACGGATTGTAGAGAGGGAGGGAGGGGAATTCTGCAGCTTTGGCGCTTTGCAAACTCAGTGAGCGCTTCAGGAGAAGTGCGTCCATGGGGGTTTATATAGGCGAGCGGACATGCGCCTGCCCCTCCCTGACACTTGAAACACATTAAGTGTTTTTGTTTTTTTTCGTAAACCACTCCTGGTAAATCTTAATCTTATCATGATGTCTGCGATATGTTTGTGAAGCTTCTGGATGATGGAGGACATCTCTTGCTTAAGTGCATCGAGGTGTTGATGACACATGACTTTGTGCTTGAAATTTGTAGAAAACTCTAGATCTCATAATGTTGTTTGCAGGGAAGAATCGGAGCCAATAGGAGGGGGGGTTTTCATTGGCAGCTGGTGAACACATTTTAAGAAACGTGACGCAGGAACAATTTTCCTTCCCATTTTTTCTTCCTCTCTCTCTCTCTTTCTTTCTGGGTCTCTCTTGGTGCAGAGAACTGGTGCTTTCCCAGGGGAAAAAAAGCATCTTGGAAGTGATGGACTTTTCAGGTGCTGGAACCGGTGGAAGGTATATATCACTCCTGATTTTCTCCTCCGTTTCACTCCATCTATACCTTTCAGCTCCTTCTCTCCCTGCTGCTCTCCCTCAACCGACCGAGGATCTCACTGGGATGGAAAGTTGAATATTCCTAATATCTAGACCTGATCCAGGGATCTGCTTAAGGCCATGGACACAGTTTGTCCTACGGATTATTTAATCTTGAGAGGAAAAACTGTAAAGGTATTGGTGCACAAGAGGAGTGGAGATGTGATGCTGGCTTTATTTAGTAGTTACATATCTGACAGAAGGCAGAGAGGAAAGGATGGGCCACAAGGAGAAAGCACCATTCACAATCTGATTCAGTTTATTGCCATGTTCCACATGCAGGAATTGGTATTGGTGGAAGGTGCAATAAAGTCAACATAAAAATGATGAAAATGTACAAGCAAAAATGAAGAAAATCAATATAAACAGACAAACAGGCTGCATATGCATTGAGATGATCTTCATGAAAATTAAAATGTCTGGCTCAGACAGGTTCACGAGACCGACTGATGGACCCTGACCCTAAGTGCACTGCACTATCAGAGTTGTTATCAAACTATACCAAACTACCGACGCATTTAACAAATCCCCCAAAAATATGTTTGTTTTTTGTTTTTTCTGTTGTACACCATCTGCACAGTATTTTCACTCTCATCTGGTATCAATAGTCAGGCCCGTGTCCAGCCAGCCAGAGACCCAGATCCTGTCCTCGGTTTTACAGCGATACTGTTCTCAGAATTATCAGATTTTAACGTACACCTGTTTCATAGCTTACTGATCAGTTACTTTTGAGTTTAGTCTAAACTTGGAAAATAAGGTTTTTATAGAATACTGTACTTCCACTGCATCACTCTTCCTCGCGTGCCGTGTCCTCAAGGCACCAGAGCGCTGATACTTTTTTGGGCAGGGAACTGAGTGACTCTGAATAAAGTTGAAGCTTGATTATCAGAGTGCGTTATTTGGGGGCACGTTTTAGTGAAGGAACTTGGGTTTGTTTTAGAAAGGCATACTTTTTCAGACAGCGCATTTATTTACCTACAATATATTGTTCCAAGTTTCCGCCATGCTTTCCCCCCCTCCGGAGGCCTCTCGAAACCCAATGTGGGTGCCAGGACAGCAGAGAGAAGGAGTTGCAAGTAAGAGGGAAAGAAAGAAAGAGGAGTAGCGTAGAGATAAGAAGATCAGATATTGAGTAGATACAAGTTGCATTTATTTGACTTGTTTGGAGTACTGTGTGCAATAAATCCAAGATTGAAACAACCGTTTGTTTTGCTTTTCAATCAGCTTAAAGCGAATAAATCTTCTTGGACGGTTCTTGACCCGGGACGGAGCGCAGTGACCTGGCCTGAACCATTCAATAAGAAACAGAATCTCCCTTCTGCGTCCAGCGTCCAAGCAATGAAAGCACACGCTGTAAACTCCAGCTCTGCTGTGCACTCCACCCAAGGCTATTGTTACTGCGCTGGCTGAATTCATGTTGCATGGGAAAGTCACTAACAGATCAGTAGCACGCGAAAGGACAAATGAAAAAAAGAGCTTGCAGATGATTTGAAAGAATAAACATTTTGGGAGGAGTTTAAAAGATGTGACAGAAGTTGATCAGAGGGTGGGGTGGTATGTACATCGACTTGTATTGTTATTCTGTAACTTACTTCAATTTGATTTAATGGAGTGGCTGAACGTTTCGGGAAATACTCCTTATTTGCTTCCTTGTTGAAGCAAATCTTACTTTTGAAACAATCTTTTAATCATCCATGCCGAATCCATGCAAATGTAGAAAAAAAACACACTTATTTGTATGAATCTAAGTCTTATTTGTATTGCATTATTGAGACTCGATTGTATTGGGTCTGCTTGGAACATGTTATGTCATGAGCTGGTTTTTGTTGGCCAGGGTGCAAAAAGAAAAAGTGACATTTCCAGATTGGTTTACATTGGTGGGAAGCCCAGTCTCTAACTTCAAGCTGTCCAAGCTGCTTTCTTCCTCACACAGCTGTTAAACATTGTATCAGTGCAATATACAGTTACATAGCAAATACTGTATGCTTCACACAGCCTGCTAACTTACGACAAGTCGAAGGCTTGTTGACTCTGAAAAAACCTGCGGGTGAGAAAGTTTCAACCCTGTGTCCCCATCAGAAGTTCAGAAGTGGATTATTCCCAGGGTTCGAAAAGAGAGGGGTCTGGGGGGGTCCCGGACATGACACAGTCATTATGGACCCCCTATAAGAATTTACTTTTAGATTTTGGGGGGTCCCCGACAAATATTTTTATCATTAAAAATGATTTGAAAAGGTCTTTAGTGACGTTTTATATTTATAACAATAATTAATTTATTTCCTTGCGCGATTGGGCAGCAATCAGGGCAGCCAATAGCATCACAGATTGTTGTTGTGGTCTGTGGCGCAGACACGTAGGTTATTGTTGAACGCGGCAAAAACGAAGCCTCACAAAGAGTGAAATCCCTCATGAAAAGTAAGTGCTTCGAATATGTTTATATCTCCATAATAATTGCTTATTATAGTAAAATATTTGGAGTTGGTGTTCCTATATCAAAAGTTGCATTAACTAACTTAGATACCCAGTGTAACGTAATGATTAGAAGAGTGCGTTTGTCAACGTTTCTTGCTGTACGTGTATGAAGCCAAACTGCCACCTAACAGCAGACATGTAGCAGTTAGCTAGACTAGTTATTCAAAGCTAGCAAACCAACCTAATGGTCCAGTCAGTGATTACGAAAGATGGCGAGGACTTAATTCAAGTCTGTGAGTTTTGAATGGGAAAATGTCATCCACGTGAATCGTGTAGATCCGAAGAGTTTTTTTTTGGGGGGGGGGGGGGTGCTAATACGGTACAGGTGTCTTAACGGCCGTTATCTACCGGACCGAATAGCAACTCTGATTTCGGTGCCTTATTTAGAGGCCACTTAAATGCCTCCCGCACGGGACGCTAGTAAACACTACACTAGACAGCAGGTAACGTTAGCCTACCGTTAGCTAGCAGCTGAAGTATATACATATATATTAAATATGTCAATGGAGCAACCACGGTTAAAATACTGACAGCTAAACGGTGTAAAGGTGTGTCTGTGTTTCACTGAACAGTCTGTAGCTGCCGTTGTCTGAAAAACAAACAGATGTTGCGTTCACTTGAAATTCGCCTCGCCAGCCTTGTGCTGCATTCGAAGTTGTTGTAAAATACCCTTTTCCCATTGTTTTTGTCGTTTAACAGTAATTTACTGGTGAAATAAGTTTTTGTTATAAGTTTTTGTTATTACATTATTAATAATTCATTTAATGTTGAGCTGACTATCGTTTCCTTTTTTTTTACTAACTAAAAAAAAGAAGCAGGGGTAACCTGTAGGTCTTCTCTCCAACCCCAGTTAACACTAACCCGATGAAGTTGTTAACAAATAAATAAAATATGTGCCTGGTCACTTAACATGTTGACTTTGAATAATGTGGTTACTATTGGATTATTGTCATGTTAATGGATTTCGGTCATGTTAGAATATCTTACTTTTTTTTATACGTGTCCCTAAAGATTTTAGTTACGGTTATAGATTGACTACTTTAAAACAAAGTAAACCATCTAATGTAGGTACAGTCTTTATAGACATCATTATTATTGAATCCAGCGGCTAGTTGTTTTACAAATCCCATTAACATAAGGGATGAGAAATGCCATTTGAAGGTGCATGGTGCTGCCATAATGAGTACACCTGGTGGATTTAGGTAACTTAGTTAACTTCCTTGCTCAAGGAAAGAATGACCTGTTTTCCACTTTGTCATGTCAGGGTTTTTTTATAAGGTGCTGTAACTTTGTTGCTCCAGAATTAGAGGGTTACCTGTTTGATTATAGCCAATCCACTTCTCCAGACACCACTACAATACTGGAACTAGCCCAAACCATGAAAAACATCCCAAGACCATTATCTCACCTTCAAAATATGTCAATATAATTTTGCCTGCAGTATATAGTGTAGCAAGGTAGTCTTCAGTATTTTTTATAGTTACATTTTAGGGGACCCCCCCAAGAGTCCTAAGTCATTTCGAACCCTGATTATTCCTCCTCCTTTTGTCCAAAGAGTAACAGGCACAGTAATTACGTCAATAAATATCGGAGCCCTCTGATCAAAGAGCGCCCCTGCTGTGCCTCGATTTGGTTCAAAATTAAATTACAGCTGTATTTAGACCGTGTATACGCTACGGTGCTAATATGACATCACTGATAAATTACATTTTTTCCTGATAGAATCCCATTGGTAGGAGGCGCCCTGCGATGCCAGCTGGTACTGTAAGGCTTATTGCTGAAACCTTACCCAATATAACCCAAAGTCACATTGTCTTGTGTTTACTGAATAGCGACCTCCATAAACATGACCGTAGAAAATCGGTCCCAGACGGGATGTTTTCTCCCTGTTGTCTAGATACAAGTGGAGCAGTGGTTTGGCTGCTTGACTGGAATCTAAAGGTGACTTTGTCCACAACCTCGGCCATAGGAGAAAAAAAAAGACAATGAGGACCATTTTTAAGAAAGCGTAAAAAGCAGACTACAGTTTGAGGTCCAGATGCAGTGGATTGGAAAAGCAGTTAAGGGTTTTCAGATGAAGTGGCTAATTGCTAAAAGAAGAGGACAAAAGGCGAGAGCAAAAATGCAAGATGGGAAAACACAAAACTTGGAAAGTGCCACAGCGTGAGCTTAATGCACAGGCCTGTAAAGTGCCTCTTAACAAACATAATGTCGGCAGAACATACACAATTAAAGTGCCCTTTTCCCCGAAACGAGTGTGGGAAAAAAAAAAGCTGAGGTATTACTAGAAGGGTGGCTCTTTGGTCAGGAATAAGTCCCTCACGCTTGTGGATCTATTTTTGACATGTTACATTCCTTTGGCCCCAGATATTCTCACCCATCTATAAGACATTTACAACCATCTTTGATGCTCGGGCCTTGTAAGACGGCACAGAGACGGGGCTGTGGTCACACACAGACATTTCTCAAGAGGTTCAGATGTCAGCTGAGAGAGAGAGAGAGAGACAGGCAAACACGAAATATCCAGCAGCACCTAAAGTTAGAGCTCAGGCGTTTTATGATGTATCTTCATGACAGCAGGTAACAAAAAATATCACCTGGGACTCAGGAGCGAGCTGCCAAAACCAAAACAACCCATCCAGAGATTATGCGGTGTAGAGTTCTCTGCAATGTCGTCGTTAAAGTTCTATTTCTATGTGATTTACAAGCCACTTTATGCATTCACATTTTATTCAAGTTCTTGAGTTTCTTTTAGGGGGTTAGATGATCGACTCCTAGCTAAATGAAGCCAGAACAAGGTGACCGTTATCTTATCTGTACAAAGGCCAAAGCATAAAAAAACGTCAAGCTTTGGTTTCACAGGCGTTAGTGGGAGGATTTGGCTTTATTTTGCAGTGTGGTTTCAGTTTGCAACCAACTGAAACTTCTCTCATGAGCCAAGCTGATGAAAAAAAGCAAGCGGCCCTATCACTAGCCAGTAGGTTGTCTATTCGGGTATACGGTAGAAACAAAAGGACTCAGGACGCCTCATTGTAAGGTCACAAAAACACAAAAAGTCCTATTATATGGTAATTAGCAGAAAAGAGAAAAATACTCTTTAATATGATATCCATTCGCTGACAATAGGACCATTTCAAATGCTACGTAAACTTAGATAGCTAGCTGCTCCCTGACTTTCTGCAAAGCTGAACTATTAGTCTCCATGAGCTCTGAATCGACTGTTATGTTCAACTAACACATTCAGAATGAGAGCGATGTCTGACATTTTGCAAAAAAACGAGTAAGCACTTTGGCTAAGTTGCAAAAGGTTTATTGCATTCTGCTCGAGCCCGTCGCAGGCACACATAGTGGACGATTGGTTGATGACTCCTCTGATGAAGGCGGATTTCTTGTAGCCGGTCGGGAGCACAGGAGCGGGTCAGGCGCACGCTGGCTGGCTGGATCAGGCTGCGGCTGGGCATGCCTGCAGGCAGTCTAGACAGCAGATGAGAAGTCGGGCCCTGGCCCACAGGTCAGGTGTCTGGGACTCTCTTGGGCATGGCAGGGCCTCTGGGACTCTTGTCGCAAGCAGAAAACTATAAATACAAAACACAGAGAAAAGACCCGTAGCGTTTGTAACTCCGTCATCCTATATCCAACTTGCAGAGGATATATGATTCAAAGGAAAGTTTCATTCCCGATCCCGACGTGGGATTAAAGACTTGATATTTGCTCCCTTGGCACCTGGTGGGAGCTTTTTTGTGGCTGCAAAGCACATGCGAGGACTGCGGCTTGCAGCATTTGCGTCCAGAGTGCAGGGGTGACATCTGGTGAACTGTACCATTAATTAGAGAATATGCAAATTGTTGTTATTAGGACCTGAGCCGACTGAAAGGGCAAACAGGGTTAGATGATAGAAACCACAAAGGCTCTGGAGGGATGACTCCCCCAAGATGAGCTGAAGATGGAAACCTTCTGCGTCTAATTCTGACTGGTTGTTTAGCGCTTGCTGTTTGGGGGAAAATGTTTCCTATATACACTGCGAGTTGTCTCATTTCCTCTGTGACCTCTTTCATTTACGATGGCTCAGTGTTATCATAACGGGAGCAGTGTTTCCCCTACTATTATTACAGGGGGGCACCTTTCCTGGTCAGCCAAACCCACTGTACTACTGTAGGATATTAGAAATAAATTGACGTTCATAAATTAACTATAAATAAAATGCATTTAGTGTACACCAAAATACAACCTGGAGATATGTATTCAACAAAGTAATGAGAATATTGTAAAACCGCTGTAATTTTGAAACTGTAATCAATAGAATAATACCAATGTACAGTTATGATTGTATTCAATGTAATCTAAAATTCTTTAAAGTTGTTTTACTCAGTGGAATAATGTTTTCAACCACTGCTCTCAGCGATGCACAATTGACCTTAATACAGAGAAAACATGTTGGTACAGTGTTCACACTACTGGAAGTGGGATGATGAAAAATCACAAAAGGCAGAGATAAAAAGGCAAGAGACAGTTTATTTTAGTAATATAATCACATCAGTAAAATATAGACCAGATGACTGTGTGTGTGTGGGGGGGGGGCGGGGTTGAATCGCTCTTAGTCTGGACTCTCCCGTGAAACCTGTTGTCCTCGGTCCGACCAACAGATCACATGATCACTGAGCCACGCAAACTCCTCCACCACGTTAAGGTGGCGATTCACGGAGGAGGTGTGTATGTGTGTGTATGTGTGTCTATGTGTGTGTGTGTGTGTGTGTGTGTGTGTGTGTGTGTGTGTGTGTTTGTGTAGGACAGTCTTACTCGACTACGAGTGACCGCCGATGATGATGGTGTGTGTGTGCGTGTATCTGTGTATCTGTGTAGGACAGTCTTACTCGACTACGAGTGACCGCCGATGATGATGATGGTGTGTGTGTGTATCTGTGTATCTGTGTGTCTGTGTGTGTGCGTGTGTGTGCGTGTCTGTGCGTGTATGTGCGTGCGTGCGGCGCCCTAAACCGCGGTTGGTGGGGGATGGTGGGAGGGTGGGAAGGGAGGAAGGAGAGGGGGGGAGATGGGTGAGGTAGGATTGCGTGAAAGATTGTCTTTTTTTTTCTTTAACAACATCTTTTGCCTCATATTTTCCATCTCCGAATGGCGGTCCTGCATCCTCCTCCCAAAGATGCCCAATTGTTTTTTTTTTAAGTCCAAGCAAATATCCTCGAGGAGGGTTCTTTCTGCCTCGAAGTCTTGGACTGTGGTGGTAATGAGATCCTCGGCCTTATTCAGGCACCGCTCGTAGAAGTCTGTGGTTGTGACTCTCTCTTTATGCTCCCGCTGATGGCGCCTGTAATAAGCAGCGAGAGCATCCCTCTTTGACGCCAAAGCAGCGAGAGCATCCCTCTCCTTTGTCAGCTGGAGGTTGTCTGCCTCCAACTTCTGCTTTGTGAGCTTCATCCCAAAATGATGGCTCCGCTCAAGAGGTGGCTGGTTCTGACTCTTGTTGTTGTCAGAGTGATCAGAAACCAGGCAATCGTAGGTCATCTGCCTCACATCTTTTAGCTTTTGTTTTAGCGTGTGGATCTCAATATTTTGTTTATTGATGGTCCTTTCCGCTTGTCCCTTGCACTCTTGCTGCCAGGTGTTGAAGGTGACCTTGATAACATCAAGTTCATCCCCTGCCTCAGTGAGCTTTACAGTTAACAGGTGGTTCTGCTCAACAAGTACCTGGTTCTTCTCAACAAGTACCTGGTTCTGAGTCTTCTGGTTTGAGAGCTCAGAAACCAGGCGACTGTAGGCCAGCTGCTGTTCTTCTAGCTGCCTTTTGAGTACCTCATTATTAGCACAAGAAAGGGCAAGGTTTACCTGGGACCCTGTCTGAGGAGTCCTGAGTAATGAAGGGTGGTTGTTTCCCTGGGACATGGTGAGGACAATCCAACAATAACACAATAAAATAACAAAAAAAGGCAATTCTGAGTGGTAAGGGTTAACCCTCTGTGTAGTCTTTAAAAAGACTGGTAGCCGGTAAGGCTAGTAGCCTTGAAAAAGGCTGTTGTTTTGAAGGAAAAATACAATGAGATAAGTGTGGTCTTTGAAACAGGATGTTGAAGTTTTCAAAAGCACACTTATGTCTAAAAAAAGTACAGATATCACTGATTCGTTCTCTCTAAAAAAAAACTCAACCGCTCGCTCTGAACTCTGAAGGCAATGACCACAATCATGGGATTCCGGATGGAAGCAGTGTTCAAATTCGAATCCAAACGAGGGCCGATGCATTCAGTCGCCATGGAGACAAGGCTACAAACACAGCGCTCAGTAAAATACACATATAAATATATATTATAAATATAATAGGGCTGTCAATAGATTTAAAAAATCCCTATTTCATCTTAATCTAGATCAATCGCAATTATTTGAAGACTAATTACTTTAGAATGAGTGTGTTTTAAACACTGTTGTTTAATTGTAATTTTTCAACCACAACCCCTGCTGTATACCATTTCTCTTAATAGCCTTGAATATCACACTTGTCCTCTATTGGATAGTAAACACGTGGCACCATCTCAGAAGCGGCCCGTTCAACAATGTATTAATCTACAATTATCTCTTCATTAATGATTTTCAATTACTTTTACGTGTGACTTTTAATGTTGGATTATGTTTTATGTCAGCTTTTCTCCCTTGATCCTTTAAGAGCCATTCAAGCAGCTACCTGCCTGACCATGCAACAAAGTACAAGGACACAAGTGACACCATTGTTGTGCCGTTGTGCCACAGTGGCTCCTTTCCACGTTCTAAGTAGACACTGTTGTTACAGAAACCTTCATCTGACAGTAGTTTGGTTTAAAGTAGACTTGGCACAGTAGATTCAGCGTAATGTAGTGTTGATCGGACATGCCAAACCTAGCTGGGACATTATCCAGCTCCGATGAGTTTCTAAATATATTGTGCAGAGTGAATGGAATGCATGTTGTTTCTTCCAATACGCAGTTTGCTGTGATGCTGTGTGCTAATCCAATCTATTTGAGCTTAGAAGCAGATGAGGCATCAGTTTGACCTTAAACAGAGACAAAACTTAATGTGCCGTTCTTTACGTTTTTTAAATCTTGTTTTGCTTCGACCAGTCTTCCACTGTTGTTTGCTCTCCTTCACAATGACAGGAAACTGAATAGTGCTCCAAAGTCCAAGGGGAGTTCAGATAGCTACGTACTGAAAACCGCAGTGAGGCTGGAATTAAAACAGATTAATATTGGATTTGACTCTTAGGAAATCAGAACAAAAACACAAGACGATCATAATCAGACAGACTTCTTGCGTGTGTATCTTAAATGGGTTTGGGTCAGTGACGTCAAAGGAAAAATCATCAATCTGTCAGCAGGCCCAGGCCGACCTTATGATGACATCGATGCTGTTGTTGGATCCAGCTAATCAGAAGAGCTCGAGCTTTCTTGTGCTCTGCTTTCCATGAAAGTGATGGATTTTGTTGAGTTGAGTCCCTCTTTTGGCCTCTTGTCTCATCCGTGCAGTTGGCGTTGTGCAGTTTTTAGGTTTTCCCGACTGCAGTTGATACGTTTTTTCAATGTTTCCCAAACATTGAAACAAACCCCCCCTTGTTTGGGGTGAAGGCTGAAGAGTTTTCAGACACTCGGTTTGGATTATTATTGAAAATAACCATTTAGGGGCTTAGCCGTGGTTGGAAACTGGATACTGGATCTTCCGCTCTCTCAGACTGTCTTGGTTCCAAACAAGGTGACCTCAGATGTTTTGCAACCCATGTGAGGCTTCCAACCCGCTGCTGCAGGTGGCATCCCTTGTTAGAATTTACGGCTTGGTTCTTCTGGTTCAATGCAAACAAGTTTTATGGGGCAAGTCCTGAGAGGTCATGGTTCCTGCAGTTTGATTGCGCCATGACACACAAACCTGGCTTCATAGGTCCTTTGGCACCTGCGATATGTGAAATGTGCAACTTTTGTTTACAAGGCACTTAACTCGGCTGCGTCATGCAAAACAAAAATCACGTAGGCTTAAGAAAGAAAATTGGGCAATTTAAGGACACTTTTTCTGCTGATGGTTTGTACACATTTGGTGCACTAATGAACGTTGGACGATGTGCTGAGCTGGCATGCGTGAGGATCCACGGGTGGATTGACAAAAAAAGAAGCTTTCATTCACCCCCAAAATAAGCAGACGATTTGAATTATAGTTCTGGGCCCATAAAAGACACACTTCCACATTCACACAAATAGCATTCACACAAATATCACAAAACTTGACAACTAGTTTCTGAATTAATTATTTTTAATGCAATTGACCAAATAAAAAGCACTAACAAACTAGCATGGTCTACATAAGTTTACAAAATCCCAACACCCCACCCATGATGTGGAAACTTGGTATATTCTGATACCTATTCTAGGAGGAGTGTGTAGGATGGTTATCAACATCTGAATCAGATTAATTGGGAGTATTAATTAAGGAGGCCTTTTCCTTCTAATAAATAAATAAATCCTATCCAGCTCATCAATGTGGTTCGGCAGTAGATTTTGGATGAGAACGAAGGTCTGACAGAGATCAACAAGCTTCTCCTTCCATGTCACCGCTGAGAACGTTGATCAGGTCATTGACTCGAGTTTATAAGGTTCTGTTTATTTCATTTTTCTCATTCTTCTGTTGTAGATTCTGTCCCCGCTTCCCATTTCTGCGGTTTAAATAAATGTTAACGACAGTAGCAGAGAATCCTCATCCTCTTGAACCTGGGTTTGGAAGCCAATCCTCGGGAGCTCTGTCAAACTTTCACTCAAAACCTTACATAATGCACGGACTGTTTTGTAATTCTGCCCTTCTGGATATTTCCACATAGTAAACTTTCTCTTTGTTTCTATAAACCTTTGACCCAAGTTGCACGAATACGCCAGAACCCGTCTAGATGTTGTGAATTCTTGTGGTGGTCTTATCCTTCCTTTGCAAGTGTAAAGTTCTTCTCTCCTGCTTTGCTAAATAGTTTTACACTTTTTTTTTAGTTTTACAAATTGAGGATAAAATAATCAGAAAGCCCTGTTCCAATCATGCAGGCACATGTGTATATTACCCTATGATTGACCTCTCCACTGACATACAGTTCTGATGGGACCGCTGAGTTTCTAGGAAGCAGCACATTACTTCACTTCTTATCAACTCTCACCAACTTTCGACGTGTTTACTAGTCTGGCGGCGGATAGGTTCTCTGCGGTAATACAGAACATTTTGTAGAAGACCAAGCCAGGTTACTACGAGGACCATCCAGAGGTCATCATCATTTTGCACGTCATTGTTGTAAAACTGAAAACCGCTCCAATGATTTTACCCTCCATCTGACCCGCGCAGCGCTTTCAGTGGTTGTTGTCGTATCACGTCAAGCCTTGGATGTGCTTGGGAATATTTTTTTTATCTTTCAACTGTGTTACCGCTGTGAAAGGAAAGCCGGGTGGGTTTATACTATAAAATGTCCCCCGTATGGGATGAAACATTTATTCAAAGGGTTTTGAGAAAAAGTTGTGCAATTTTGCCTTTTATTTTCTAGCTAATTCTCTCACATCAAACTTCTTTACACTCAGATGTATGCGCTGCTGCTTCCACACAATGAAATTATCATTGCATAACGTTCAGCTTGCGACTCTGGTGAGCAACTGGTGAGCATACGTTACACAGCTCATTAGCAGCTAAGATGTCTTTTCAGTAACTGCTGGAAAGCTTGAGCAAAGTGCGTTTCCAACCGCTGCTGCTGAAAGCTGCCATCGGTGATGGTGATGCTGATGAGAATGAATCACAGTTGAATTGGGAGTTGCTAAAACGCTCCATAGAGCCGAGGGGGACTGCAGGGCGTTTGTCACTGCGCGCGTCTCCTTTAACATTACACAGGGTCATTTGGTCCCTTCCAAAATCACCTTGAAGTACCTTCTAGTAGTAGTTATTGTAAATAGTCCCATCCGTGTAATTATGGTTTAAGGATGGGCTTTATCTTTATACACCTTCCTAAGATGTTTAAATAGCCCTCATAGACAATTTTTCCCAAAAGCTGTGCTGCTTTTTGTGACAGAAATTGCTTGTTATCAACCAGGAAATTTGTCTGGGTCTTGCGAGGCCGTGCACCGCTCAGCCCTGGGCCAAAACAAATCCAAGCAGCTGCTGGATTCCTGCTCCGGTTTGTTTCGTCGCGGAGTGCGTATGTATCCCAGCATCCCCAAGACAATGCACATATCCTGTCTCCTGAATATCATAGTGCTATAGAGACTCGTCAAGAAACACTGCTGCTGCTGCTGCTGCTGCTCCACGAGTGGTCGGCGTTTTCCACAAGCGCCACATGGTTACAATTAGTGCAAGGTCTTTTCTTTTCCTATTGTCCATTTTCATTGGGGTTTTTTTTTTACCAGATGCGCTACGTATCAGAATATAAGACTGAAATTGAAGCCACATGGGAAATGCAAATAGAGAAAACCTAAACTGTGAATACTTTGCTTTCTGGGACTGCTTGCGAGGGAAGATTTTGTAGTTCTTGGAACAGCGGTGGGAATGTATTGAAAAACCTACAGCTGTGGTAGGATTCGACAAAATTTGAAAAGGGAGAGAATGCAAAGCCATGCTCATTTTTCGCCGCACTAAATCAAACTGTGTCTGTCATTTTATGAGCTGATCTTTGTCCAGAAAAATGATGATGATTTAGTTGACAGATGTTAAACGTTTTTTTTTTTTCCCAGCCAAAACACACACAACCATCCTCACAGCTAATCAAGACGTTTGATGCCACGGCTGCCCCGGCAGCTCCCTACGACACAAAAAATATACCACACAATCTTACTGTGCAATGCATACAAAGTTGATTGTTAATTGTTCAGTTGTATCTCATGCCTTAAGCCTCCAGCTGGAGCTCCTTTGGATAAGCCCGAGAGGTAAAATAAAGTCCTGACGCATTCGTGCTTGTTTTCTTTGGAATAAACCCCCAGCTGTCACCACTTGATATACACTTTTTTATCAAGGTAGTGCAGATCAGCTGGCCTCCCGTCTGTCCTGTTGGCTCCTCCTCGGCTAAGAGCACCCTGAGCTCTTCAGCATCTGGCACAGCTGGGCCTCCACTATATTTCTAGTTTCCCAATCCCCGATTCCGAGATCTACCCCACATCCTGGCATCTTGGATTTGGAAGGATGTGAAAAATCAACCGTTCCTTGGACGTATTATATTGGACTCATTTTGAATTTCCTCTAACCTTCCAATGAGTTCTCCCAAAAGTTTTTCCCTGAACCACTTTGTCACTTACAGTTTACTTTATTCCAACAGTACGTTGCATTTTTCCAGGGCGAGCTTTTGTCAGGTGCTTATACAGTTCGCCCCTGTCCCCTTAGTTGTGGTAGACCTGTAAAGCCCACTTCATGCGATGTAGTGTGCGTATAAAATTGACTTTGTTCAGATAAAATGTAGACTTGAAAGTGTATTTTATTCTCACACACAACAGCGGCAAGAATTTAACCCACAATGCCGACCAGTTCATTCCATCCAGGGAACTTAGGGCGAGCAAGTCAACTTTCCTTAAAGTTTGAAGGCCGCTAAGACCAATATTTTAATATGAGACGTTTTTTTTTTTCCTCCTGAATCTTAAGTGCACAAAAACTGCCATTCCCATCAGCCTAGTGTTGAACCTCATCCTCTCTGTCTGTTGCTGTTATTGGACACATCACAGCTCAGCAGAATGGCGGTATCCTGCCGAGGTATTTCCCGGCACTGTTGTAACGACAAACCTCGCTCTGCCCTCCGACCCGCAGCGCTCGGTCCCCAGACACACGGTAGCAGAGTGATTCCAGATGAAGGGAGTCTGTGGAAGAAAGAGGCGTCGCCGTCATCGCCTCCGTTCTGGGTTCCAATCCCAGGAAAACCAGTAACCGTAGGAGTCATGAGCACCCGTGCAGATTGTTGAGTGGCGTGCACCAAGCTTGCAATTATCGGTGTCTGGTTAAAAAGTGGTTTCCGTACTTCATGGTCACCCGTATGATGCATGCAGATTTGCTGACAATCAAATCGTTATTCTCTCTATGTTCGGGAGGAGAAATCCAGATGAGAAGGTGTCAACACCTGTGAGGGCCCATAAGCTCAACAAGTTATGTAATATTACTTTCTCCTAAAATTTGTCAATGAAAACGATTGGCACACTTTTCTTTTTCAAGGCGTTTCTTAAGGCGCTGTGAGGTACCAATGTTTCCACCACTCAGACGCCAGCTACTTTACTTTTTGTTGCTGGGCGGGCTGAGGTAAAAGTTAAAGAGATTTTCTTCTGGGTAAAAGGAATAGTTCTATATTTTCAGATATTTTCTATTTACTATAGGAAGACAAACTTTTGAAATTTTTTGAAAAGAAAACTAATCATTGTTTACCCCAAAGTTTCAAACCATTCCTTTAAGAGTTAAGAGTTTTCAAAATGTTTGTCAGCACTACAGTAACATTTTTTTGCTTTTATCCAAAGCGACTCACAATAAGTGACTACATGATGGGTGCAACAATCCTTTCTTTAAATATCCCATCTAATCTTGTTTTGAAGAGGAAGAGAGTATATATGTATATGTATCTAACTAAAATAAACAAAAATATATTTGTATTATGGATTAAATGGATTAATTAATTATGGAACATTAGTACCAGCCTAGTCCGTACAATGTGAAGGGGAGATGTTTGTCAGTTGTGTTCAAGAAAAATAAGAATATATATATATATAATGTTTCTTTTTTTAAAGTTTCTTTTTTGAATTCTTGGCTCATACAAGTTTATCCTACAAATGTGGTGCAAAATCTTGGAAAAGTGCAGACACCACAGTATGTAAACACAGTCCAAGTGTACATAAATATCTCAATTTAGCATTCAGCTGCATCCAAGTGGCATCTAAGTGGGAATCCACAGCCTGCTGCTCTCTGTTTTAACTGGAGGACTTTCAGCTCTTGATTTGCCTCAAATCTCCTCCAGATGGGTACGGAGGAGGCGGCCGTTACACCGAGCACCGCCGGGTTTGAAATGGATTACTTAATAAAGATTTCTTTACTTTAGGTTTTCTGACTGAGGTTATCCCAGGCACAGAGATAATTGTGTACTATGGGAAAGAGTTAAAAGGTAATAATAGCATGTTTGAAAGTAATCTAAATTGTGGATTTTCAGGCTTGCAAAATGGATTTCATCGTGTTCGTCATATTTTGCAAAGTGTAAAACATTCACCTTCTTCTTCCTGTGAGCAGGAATGAAAAAAAAAAAAGATGAAATGATGAATCTGGTTGAACCCACGACCGTCCATCTGACACGACACTGACCTGAGTTCAAGGCTTAAGAAAACAAATTCAATTTTTGCGGTTTCATTTATTCATCTTGACTACAGAGTGTATAGTTTGACATTTTAGTAAATAGGCTTATTCATTCTCTTACACCCCACTTCGTAAGATCACTCACTTATGTCCGAAGCCTATGGAAAATATGAAGCTGGAGACTGTAATTAGCGAAGCATTACACATGTAAACAGGGAGAAACAGCTGGCTCTGTACGAAGATAATAAAATGAGCACCTAAAGCCAAATTATCCTCATGGTATAACTCCTTTGTCAATCTGAAAAAATAAACAGCATGTAAATGACACAGTGCGGTTTTAAAGGGGATTATTTGACACCCTAAGGTTTATTTCCATGCAGCCTTAAAGTGATTAGCAGACTATGAACTAAAACTTTTACAGTTTTACAAAAAATAAACATAGCAATATACTGTATAGTGTTAATTATTTAGCTTTAGATGGATTTAGTTACCTTTGGACAGAACCAGGTTAGCCTTTTCAGTTTAGTAATGCATTTTGCAATACGCGTAAGTCTTCTAAACCATCCCTTTTTAAAATTGCAATTAACACGGCAAACGGTTGCTTTGTATTCCCTAAAAGTGCAAGATCAACAGAAAACCGGACCTTTGCAAATCAAACGCATCGACCGTGAAAACAGTGTCCATCCTTCCAGTTCTCTGCACCTCGAGTTGCCGGTCCGGCATGTGCAGTGCCGGTGAGGTGACCCATGTCATCAAGAACAGGCTGAGGAAACACATTCCTGGAACTCCACCATATGTGGAGGAAAAGCCGTGGGTGGTAGTGACGTAAAACACGCTCAAAGAAAATACTATTAAGACTCCCAGACAACATTCCCTTCCTCTCTGCCTTCCCTCTCATCCCCCGACTCGGGTCAGACATATCAGGAAGCCTTCAAAGCTTTTGAGTCCCTCTGAATGCCACTAAATATTGGTAAAGAATATTAGTTGGTTGGGATTCGATTCAGTTTTTCAAGTTGGTTTTGGGAGAAACAACTGCACGCAGTTCCTGGTAAGTTCTTTTAATGAGCACCGGTGTGCCCGCGACTGCTTGTTTTCCCAAAATCTGTGTGATTCCCAAAGGATGTAACTGACGTAACTCTGCCAGTGTTATTGCAAAGAGTCATTAGAGAGATGACGCAGCCTGGCACAAATGCCGGTTGGTGTAAAATGCGTGCAATCCACCGAGGGGCTGACACGCACATAACCATACAGCAGGGCACATTATGCACAGTGAGGAAGATAGATTGTTAAATAGGCCTGTGGGAGTTGTTGGCAGAGCTGCATTAAGCAGAACATTTTAAAAATGGATCACGTGTCAGATGATAAGCGTGTGTGTGTGTGTGTGTGTGTGTGCGTGCAGAATTAAGAAACAACACATTTTGTGGTGTGAATTAGTGGATCCATGATTTGGTTTTAATTATGATGAGTTAGAAAAATTGTGAAGGTGACAGCTGAGTGCTGCTGGTTTCTTCATCCCTCTCACCGCAATAATTCCCATCTTTAAGCCACTTACCCTGCTCAGAGGTTTTGGGAACACTTGGATGATCTGTATTATTGTCGTTGTGGTAAAGAAAGAGCTTTGTGTAATGTTTGAGAGTTTTCAACAAACTTCTTGGTGGTTTTGTCATGGTTAAAAGCAAAATTTGTTAGAAAGCAGCTCATATGTGTACGCAAAGTGGAATCCTTTTAGTTGTTGAAACTGGGACAGCGTGTTTGCAAATTAATTGCAGTCTTGATTCTTTGTACAGTTCAAGCCTGTTTAGGCCTCTTTCCTAAAGAAAGGGATGGACATGAAAAACAAAGGAATATTTTGGTTTGGTCGCTTCATACTTCATAGATCCTAACAATGGGAAGTAAGGGCCCACACCCCTACTTGAACATCACGTGGCAGCATCATGTATTCTCAAATTTGTGTTGTTGAGAATGTAAATTGCTTATCTTCTACTTACGCATATCAACTGTATTGTGTTTGTACCTTTCAGAAGTTACGGAGCTTGACATTTTCTCCCCGTTGTTTAAGCTCGACTAAACTTGCCAATGGCAGAGCGGATAACACAATGTGTGGAGACGGGGCTTATGTCACGAACGGCTGGTGCAGGTTGAAGGCAGGCAGGCAGGCAGGACTCAGACGCAGGGTCTTCCGACAAAGTGCTATTTATTCAACAAAAACTCAAGCAGAACGTGCACCAACGAGGACTGACATGGACAATGACGCGACAAAGGACAACTGGCACACAGGGCTTAAATACACAAGGGAGGTGCAGGTGATTGGACACAGGTGGAATCAATCACGCAATCACAAGACAAGGCAGGAAGTGAAGTTAACCCAGGACCACAAGAGACATGAAACTTCAAACTAAAACAGGAAGCGAAGCCAAACCGTGACAGCTTAGATGGCAGTCGGAGAGGTCGGACTAACAGAAACGCCGCATTTGCAGTTTGCTGGTTTGAGTGAAAATCCACTTTGGTGCAAACATTTTTTAGTACGGCACTGCCAACCAGCAACTGAGCCCTCACACCAAACCTCCAAAAGCATAAAGCCCCCCACCCCACCCCCCCCGACACGGCCCTCCACTTCTCACCCCAGAAGACGACACAGAGCCAGAACAACTGATTCATGTGAGGCGTCAAACGTTAATTAATATCTCCCATATTAAGATATTCTATCCCTTTAAGAGTCACGTGACACCCATTGCACAGCCTTTGCAACACCCAGTCCCCCTCTTCAGACAGCTTCATATTATCTCATGCTTCCTTCTGGATGACAGAGGAAAGGAGGCGGGGCTCAGCTCAGCCGATTATCTCTGGACGACAGCTGTCAAAAGTGAAAGATCCATAAGTGGTGGGAGAATGTCAAGAGTATACGAAAAATGGGACTGAAAGTACTTCTTGGGACTAATGTCCTACTGAGTTAAGGTGTTGTCTCATGTCACCAAGACATCCCGGGAAATCCAGCTTGGGACACCTCATCGCCTCTTCTTACCTGCCTTTTTTCCTATTCTGTACTTTAACATTTTGTGGAACTTAATTGCATCATTCATTACCAACTGATAAAACACCTGTTTATGCACCTGTAGCTTCATCATTGTCTGTGTAGAGGCCAAACTGCCACAGGCTTTCACATTTCAACCAACGGAGGGCAGTGCAGTAGCAGTATGCGATTCATACTTTCTGAAAGCTGTTTTTTTTTTTTGAGCACATGAAGGGTCTCAACATCACATCACCTCCTCAGACCCGTGGAATCCTTTGCTTGTGAACCAATGGCGTGGTTTAGAAACTGAGCTGCCTTGCGGTTGTCTGTAGCCAGAGTATGTGCAGGATGAGAGTCAACCCTTTTCGTTACGAATGAGATTGGGATGATGTTGCCTTGACAGCTCAAAGATGCGTGCTCATCTAGAGGGAGCTGTTCGTGGCTCCTGTGGTTTAAGTCTGAATCACCAGCATGTAGTTTAGCTCCTATCTCAACCTACATTTGGACAGTGTGCTACAGGCTCCTGGACGATTCAACTCAAAACCCAGTTTCATTAACCTCTCAAATACATTTTTTCTCTCAAACTGCCCAGCTAAGAGACTCTTTGCCATTGTTCTGAGGAAAAAAATACTACGCAACAAACCTGGTGCATTTTGCACAATCTCTCTGAAAGCCCCTTACGGGAAGAATTTCCTTGCAAAAGCCTCACCATTGCTTCCCTTTGTCCTCGTATGGCCACAGCTAGCACTCATATCTCTCTGGCTGCAGTCTCAGACTTGAGCAGTCCAAACAGTGGAAAGAAACGTCTCTCCCCACTTGGCTGGTGTGAATGGGTTCAGGCTACTTAGAGGAAACCGACCCCTCTAATCCTCCATGGATACAGCCATGTCAATAAAGCCCTCTGCCGTTTAATGCCTCCCTTTGTTACAATGAGATGCTGCCTGGACACGCAGCCAAAACAAGAAACTTTAAAAGCCTGTTTAATTCTTTAGTTGAGGCAGCGTTTCTTTCTTTTTTTTTTGTTCTTCTTTTTTTGTTATTACAACAAAAGAATTGAAATTGGCATTGGATAAACAAACACAGACCCACTTTGTATGGATCCCAACATTTTGCCACGAACCAACATGCAGAGGCCAAAGATTTTTGTTATTTTGATTGATTAATGTTCTTTTTGTTTTTGGCCACACACAAAAACCTGTTGTGTGATTTAATATCTTCCTTCCATGGCACTATGTAACTTTGGAGAGGTCTGAATCCAAGAGTCCAGAAGATAAAGTGTTTTCATTAACACAGACACAGTTATAATACTAAACTTATAACAATATATTGTCCCCTAAAATACGTCATCGCACAACCTCGTGTTCCCCAGTCGTGATCTACACCTTGATCCCAGATCAGTCATCCATAAAGCAGACGGACCTTTGATCTTTATGGATGTATTTGTATGGCTCTCAGCCAGAGCTAACGAATATCATCAAGGTTCACTTTACAAAGTGAAATGTGAGCTCCCTCGGTCGCTTTCGAATGCTGCGAGGCTCGACGGATTGTTCATTTTGAAGCAAGTGTTTCTCCTTATGTCGAGTATTGTGCTTGGCAAGAAGGCCATTTAGACCCTGCCAAAGCAAAATCTGCGTGCCAACGCCTGCTTAGAATACCATATATAGTTTCACCTGTTATCCTGCTCAATTCCTCGAGATAATCCACACAGTCAGCATGTTCTCGTGGTTTGTTAAGCTTTTAGAAGTATGTTGTGGCAGATACAGTTTCATGCAAGTAGAGTTAATCTAATTTGAAAGTAGTCTTTTTTTAAAAATATTTTTCAAATCCTCTGAGTTTCTTGGTTCGTCCTGAGTGATGTCTACAAATTGTTGGTATGAAGGATGTTATCATTTGACCTTAGTTTACAGAGAGCAGCACCATGCATCATGCAGAAGGACTGGGCGTGCCCTAATGGACAATAATGACATGAATTTACTGCTGCATCGAATTCTGTCTTCTACTCTGTGTTTTATGATTTGTTATCACCACGGGGGAAAGTGCAACAGCAGCATGTGCATTCAATGTTTTGTTTAATCACTTCAATCAAACAAGGGCTTTATTATTTTCTCTGCAAACAACCAAACCATCTTTTCTGGCAGTTTTCTCGAAAATGGCATGTTGGTTTGTAACATAGACGTGGAATGTGGGACACACTGACGAGAATATTCCAGCTTTGACCCATCTCGGAAAATTGAATGTCTCTTTGAAGATATGTGTACATTGAAAGACCTATAACGCACAGGTCAAAGGTCGCACTAGAAAATCACCCAACGTATCTTCTAACAGGCAACCATCTAAACATGAATAATGAATAATGTCATATCACACGGGGCCTCGTGCAAGTTGTATTTTTGTCTTCAGGCAACTCAACACACTTGTTCATTTGAGTTGGGTTCCTGACACCTACGTATGTGCATGTTTTACAAAGAATAAGACAAAATCAAAGCTAATCAGCTTTGGCCTTCCAGTAGCAAACAAGTCGGCAACAAGTGAATAAGTTATTTGAATATGTTGTTCTTATGCAGCAAAGGGATATCAGATTGGCTACAATCAAGAACACCACTTACAACAAAGAGTTAGATTTCCAGATTTCATGTTGTTCTAAGAAATGAAAAGCTAAACAGCATGTGGTTTCATCAAAAAATGAAATGTCAGCAGCAACGTATTACTTCAGAAGTCTGACCTTTTTTGAAAACACAATGAAAGCTGGTTTGTAATTGAATCTCAGAACAAATATTGTCAAGTGAGTCCATTTATCTATATTCATCCCAGTGGGTGAGATTTAGAATTTTAGTTATAACTAGAAACTAGTTATACCAGGACTTACTGGCAGGTGGGTCCAAGATACATGCAGTATCTGGTCTTGTAATGTATGCTTCTAATAATTCACTTTTATGGGTATACTCCCTGTCAAATACCATTGCACATTTCTTGTGACTTTTCCTTGGTTCTGCACACTCTCGTTGTCTATTATTATTACACTTCTGATTCCTGGTGACGCAGGCCTTATTGCATCACGAGATCACGGGAAAGGAAATGTGAGATGAGCTCAGTATTTACACAAGGAAATTCGTTCATGTGGCCTCGGCTGCCCCCCTCGCAGGGTTTTTTCTGCTTTGGCGGTCACGATAGGTGGAGCGACCTTCACTGACCTCTGATACGAGACAGGTGATACATTAAAGCAACGAGGACATTAATCTGTGACAGGTTTGATGTATGGATACAGGAATGCACACACCCAGACACACACTGACCTCCTTAGTCTCCTTTTCTTCTCTTACCTTCAACTTACTTTACTTTTGCAGGGACTCAGTTGTCTGTACAGTGTCTCCTTAATGAGATACCTGTCTGTACACTTTTTATGCAGGAAAAGATCTAAAGATGCTGGGAATATAACTCCTCCCATCATCTCAGGTCCTTGGTGAGATTACTGTGGTTAGTTTTCAACATAAAATGTATCAACACCATATAAATCCCATGGTAAGTTTGCCTTGGCCACATCTGGCCGATTGAAAAGAGATTTATAATGCAGCGGGTTCGCTCCAAGCGGAGTTGAGTATCATCTCTCCTGTGCGGCACTGTTTATGTAGGACACGTTTAAATATTTGAGGAGCACATGTGTGGATGAATGGTGGCACAGGGTTTCATCATAAAGCTGCCAAGGGCAAACCGATGGGGGGTCGTTTTAAAAGTTGTGTCAACACTGTGGGATCCTCCGCCTCCGTCCACTCAGCAAACAGTGCATCGCAGCCCTTTCTCAAAAGGCAGGGCGACGGCTGCTTTCTGGAAAGGCCCGGAGGCTTTCTCAGAACACCTTTGATTGTGCCAACAGGCTTTGGACATGGTCCCTCACTGAGTCCGAGCAGAGTTGCCAGAGGTAACCGTGAGGGGGGAAAATAACAGCGACAGTGTAAAAGAGCGAGACGGATGCAACCGAAATGCTACTCGGACAATGCTGAAAAAAACACTGTACAAAGAGATGAGCAGCTGCTGCTCCTTTCACAGAGGAGGTCCATCTTGCCGTGTCTCTCCTGTGTCTACGGTGACATTACGCAGCATCGGCACGTTATGTAACAACTAAAGCTCAATGCCTTCTTCGACGTATTTTCCATGTGTCAGTCAACAGGGCAAGAAGAATGGGTTCCGCAGATGTGATGTTGGGTGATGCTTCCCCCGCGGCTCCAGTCTCCTGATTGCTTTATCGTCCCGTTGGTTCCCATCCTGCTTTGCCGTCTGCTCAGTCTACCGGTGGTCCATGCAGCTCGCTGCTACTGGCTGCAACAAGTTTCCATGCTACTGCTCACTTAGCTGCAGGAGAAAGAGCCACATCGGGGGTGGGGGGGTTGTTATCGGTCAGCTACTTGTGCGTTGGTTTCCGTTTACCCGTCCACGTGCCCCGCTCACTTAAAGCAGAGTTAACAATCGAGCGAGAAAAAAGACGAATGGCTTCTATTGAAAATGATCACTTTTGAAAATCAATTCCACCTCATTTTTGTTCACGGCCCCCCTTTTCACTTCCGATTTCCATTCGTCACTCCCAGTAATTCCACCGCTCTTTCTCTTTCTCTCTCTCTCTCTGCTTTCTGTTTGTGTGTCTGTGGGCATGCATGTCTGCTGGGGGTTTTCCGTGCAACTCTCCTTCCCCGAAAGCAGACACCTGCACTGCTCCACCCGTCCCTTCTGACGTACATAGATATTCCCTACTGGGAGGAGAAAAAAGAGGAACGCTGTGTCCATAGAAATCGAGTTAAAGGGAGAAATAAATACAGAAGGTCTAGGTTGCCTTGAGGAGCCGTTGGTTTTTGTTTATTTGAGTTGCAGCGAAGAAACGGCTCGCAACTCTCTGTTAGTGGTCGGACCTGACGCCAGTCACCAACTCTAACGTGCACCGGGGGGGGGGGGGGGGGGGGGGGTGTTAAAGAGGCTCTGAATGGGAGAACAAATAATCCACCAGTTGGAATGAGAATTACAGTACAACAGAAGCTTCAGTGCAGATGTGACTCAACTCTATCGCCACATCATCACAGCGTCACGCTAACCTCCATCGCAGCACCTTTCCATGCTGCTTTGATGTGCAGTGAACAACTTTGAGGGGTCTGTTGAAGCATTTGTACACGTACCTGGACGCTGACTAACTCAATGGCAAACTTCAAGGCTGTCTGAAGGGCACTGGTTGAAAAATACTGAATTGGGGCACCAGCATGTAGGGCAGCTATCGGGTTTTCTCAGTGGGCATTATATCCAATTTGCTCCAGTGAGCAATAGGGCACATATATAGGGCATGATTGGGCATTTTAAAATGCTTTCTCCATCTCAGGCGCCCAGTCTGGCACTTAATCATGCTTTCCCCAATGGAAGTAGCACCCTAGAAGGCTTATGGTCATATTTTGTTTTCTGTAAAAGCACCCTAAAAGGTCCTTAATTATGTTTTCTCCACTTGAAGGCATCCTATGGGAACTTAGTCATTTTTTTCTCCACAGCAGGGGACCCTAGAAGGCACTTTATTGTGTTGTCTCCCCTGGTAGGGCATCATTTTTAATGTTTGATTTAAGTCATGTGTCCCAGAGTACCTAATTCATCTTTCCTCTGCACATTTTTATGTGGGGTTGTCACAATAAGCTTGTTTTGGCAGGTAAATTAATATAATTAATACTTCAGGTTCAATGAGAAAATCGCCATGTTTGTTGAAACTGTCTCAATGTATGTGGTCCCCATAATAGCCTTTGGACAAGTGAGTATTCATATTGGAAAAATATATTTGTTATTTGCTCATGACTGTCAGCAGCACCTTTTAAACACAGTTAAGAGAAAATGAAATATTTATTTGTAGGTGTTTGGGGCTGTCAGATTCTTCTCATATCACATGTCATTGCTTTTTCTCTGTTGCATAGTTAATCTATTGCTTTCCCGTCTGAGAGGAGAACTGAGTGTCCAGTTATTGTGAACCACCTGTCCATCGATATTTAACTGAACAGGCGGAGGTCAGCTCTAATCGTTAAAACAATACGTGACCTCGTGTCGCTCCAACAAGAGGTTTATATTGTCAGCCAGATTAATCACCTTTGGCTGCAGCACCAGTTTAAAGACGTAGCTGTCCACACAGAAACACATTTCTCCAAATAAAGGTGGTGCGTAAGTTGTAAAGAGTCGCAGCTTTTTAAAAGAACGTTAAAAATACAATAACTTAACACACACAGAGAGCTACGGGTAAATGGGATGAACGGAATTCTCACGTTTATTCAGAGAGGTTGGTGTTGTTTTAGGAAACACTGTCCTCTAGTGGGGACATGTTTATTCCTTTATACTCATCAGAGACAGAGAAATGCAGTTTCAAACTTTTATTTAATGGCAGAAGAAGAATCGGTATTCATTTTCAATTTGAAATGACAATAATGTGTAATTCTTAATGATAAATATTCATCTTGATTATTTAACACAAACTATTACTTAACTTAACATTCTTTATATAGGCTTTGTTCATATTCATCACACATGCGTCACTAAATAGTGTCTTATCATAGTGTTTCTGTTTTAAACCCCCCACTGATCCCGTCGTCAGCCAATGATCAGGAGAGATGAATTCGATGGTACTTTGTGAAAAGGCACGGCTTAGTCAAACTTAGCTTTGAAGAACGCACACAAACACAATTCTAACATAGGCTGCTTTGTCTCTAAATTGCACAATATAAGTTATCCTTTAAAAACGGCTCTTTATAATATAACTTTGTGGCAAAAAAATGATGTCATTTGGTTTGCCATTTGCAAGGGTACGATTTTCCAGAGCTAACACACTGGTATGAGCTTATGGGCCTCTGACAGCTTGGCTCACATGTGGCTTTAACACGTGTGAGGCACTCCTTTGACAGCTACACTAGCCAGCCCTCTGGACACTGAGAGCAAAGGCCGGGCTTTGTCACAAGCTCCAGCGCGTTGTTTGTGTTGTGTGACGCCGAGCCCACGAGAGGACGTGTTTAAATCAAAGCCAGGCAGCTGTTAAATGTCAGTGTTGTTCTCACACGGCGTAGAAATGACTGAAGATGTTGATTTACATCCAGAACATCGGAATTAGTCTCATAGACGTTTCCCTGTGAAAACCCCAAATAATTCAATACCTTTAGGATATATGATGGTCTGTTAGATGACACTCAGTAATGCCTTAATGCCGTTCTCAATTAAATTAGATTAACATTAGGAAACACAGCAGATTCTTTGGGACTAGTTTAATTTCAATGTTTTGAACTGCTTAGCTGATCAGTTCATTATATGCTGACGGAATTGGTTACAGAAGGCATCTAGTGTATTTTCCTTCATTTCTAAAAGCCAAATATGGATTATATTTAAATAATACAAAAGAACATATTGGGCAAAAGGGATGAGGCTCCAAGTAGTGATTTGGGTTCACATTAAGATGTGTGTTTCCACATTTTCACCCAGACACTGAACATCGGAAAACATGATTCCAGGAGGCTTACAGTATGAGAAGATGCTTGGACTGTCTCAAAGTTACACTTGCAATGCTTAAAGTCAGATATAAGGACAGATGTTCATCACACAAAGAGGTGTAATGCTCTGTTTCTACACTGTTTGCAGATTTTTTTTAATGTATATCTATATTTGCACCTTTTCTCACTTTACCTTAACCGCTGCTGTCCCACAGTCACTTGGGATTGATCAAATTCTGCCTCATCTTATTTAACTGTATGGGTCCAAAATAGTCAGACAACTCTCATGTCGCCTTATATCTTTTGCCATGTTACTCATTCATACTTACAATACTTACAATAGCATAGCTTGTAAATCCCATTGTGTTGTTATCACTGATGTGTAATGCCTTTTGTGTATCCGGCAAAACCAAAATCACACAATTATAACGTTTGTTTCATTCACGAACAATCAAATCCCTCCACTTTAACGTAACACAATTTGAAAAATGACCCTGGCGACATGTGTTCATCTACCGTTCAGTCCCACAGCAGCTCAACCGCTCCCTCAGATGGAGAAAGTCAGCCTCTTCTTCATGTAAAGGAACGCGAGGTACGTGGCTCCACCTAGAACACCGATCAACAGGGTGGTGCCGACAATAACCGGCGCGTTCTTCCTGGCCACGCGGAACGCCACCGGGAGGACGGCGGAGATCAGGATGTTGTTGACGTGGCCCAGCACTCTCCTGAAGGCCGGGCGCTCCACCACGCGCTCGTAGTACGTCTCCAGGTTGGCGCGGTTGCCGTCGCCCCAGAAGCGGCGGGAGAGGCCGAGGAACTTGAGGCGGTGCAGGGTGACCGCCAGAGAGACGTCGGCCATGCTGAAGAAGTCCCCGCACAGCCAGGACTCGCCGCCTTCTTCTACGGGGGGGGGGGGGGGGACAAAAAGGGGGCGGAGGACATGGTACTCTAAATACAGTCGTTACATGACGTTGTGTTATTTATTGTGTCGTTACATGTACCTGGGGTTTCCTCCACCCTCCTCTGTAGCTCCGTCTCCACCTGGTCCATCACACTCTCCAATTCATCCAGAAGCTTCTTCAGGTACTTCATGTTGTCATGGTCAAACAACTTGGACTGCAAAAAACATTTTCATTGAGAAATGTGATTGTGCACATTTACTTTATTACACGTTTTAAAGAGTTTAGGTAGGTAGCCAAATTGTATTTTAGTGTGAGTAGTTTACCTAAAAATGAATTCAATAAAACCGACGTAATTCCTCAAAAACCTTTCAGCTATGTTTTTTTCTGTCTAGGTCCAGTTAAATTAATATAACACATTTATACACCATTGCATATGATTTGCATATGGGATTTAAAGTTGGACACAGCAAAACTTGTGGATTATTATGTCAGGTACAGCTGCGTTGCTAATAGTTATATCTTTAGAAAGTGATTAGTTTGTGTGTGGACTACATTAAGCTGCTGTCCAAGAAGCAGCATTACAGTTTTGTGTACAGGCATATGTTAGGGCATTCATTTTATTAAAAGGTAAGTTCTCCTTTTGATATAGAATGTACCAATTCAGTGTGTTAATTCGACGGACCATATTGATTGTGAGGGAAACACCAACCTGAGGCCCCACTTATTTTGCACAACTCACTTTCAGGCGCCTCTGTTTAGCTACATAAGCATCTTTAAGCTCTGGGTTCTGCTCTGCCAGTTTCTTCAGTTCAGACTGTGTGTTTCCAATCTGTGCTGTCAAACAAAGACATAGCAGCATGTTAGAGACAACCTTTATTTGGCTAATATCAGATATGTGTGTGAAAAAAAATATATATATATATATGTTTGTGTATTATGTAAAGATCTTTCGTCTACATGATACCATCTTGTCCCATCGGGAGATATCTTTAGAATTATTCCAAACATGCAACAGGGGGTCCTTTAATGAAGGGAATTCGGCAGATAACACCATTTTATTATTAATGCTGGTCGCACCAAAGCTGTATACAACTCCTCCAAAGCATCAAAGTGGGTCTTACTTCGTATACAGGTGGCAGCATATGCTGGTATGTGGGAGTCCACTGTGATCTCTGGGTGAAGGATGCAGCCGTGGGTGTAGGCATCCATTTTTAGTGAGTCCAGCAGCTCCCTGTAGTGCTGCACTCTGTGGTAGTATGTGCTGCCCTCTTCAGGGATCAGCTTGGGTGTGCCTTCTGGAGACAAGTCATCAATGAGAAGGATTAATGCCGTCGCTTTTCTTCACAACTTGTTTTGGAAAAAGCAGGTATTTTTCCAATAGCTTAAATACTTGCATACTTACCAGGTTTTCTCCTCTTTTAAGGCGACTGGATGAGACTCTTACAACAAAGGTTTCATGCATCAGTGCAAACAAAGAACAAGTGGAAAATTCAAAAAGAATATGGAACAAAAGATTGAAGAAAACGATATGAAATGTACAACAAATTAGGACTGAAATAGTTTGAAATCAAAGATTAAACTACAATACTGAATGGAAAAACAATGTGTGAAAACCAGTAGCAAATTCTGGTGAATGGAGCCCACCTTGTACCTATCCAGCTTTCATGTAACACATTAAAACAACAAGTCTCACCATCATTGAAACTCTGCTCCAGGTAGTCCATGATCTGAGTAGGGTCACAGATAACGTCTCCATGGTGGACCAGTACTGGCACCTCACCAGTAGGATTTAGATGCATGAACCAGGGCTCGTTGTGCTCACTGAGAGGGAGGCTCACATCATACTCCTCACAGAGCAAACCTTTCTCTGCTATAGCCAGACGCACCTGCAAAACAGGTTTTGTGTACATGTACACGTGGTACTACATACGAATAGTGATAAGTAAGCTAATATTCTTTGTAATACAGATTAGTTATGTTGACAGATACCCTTTTTCCCGGGTTTTTCCAGTTGTGATTAAACAAAAAGCCACAACTGATCATATTTAGCATTAAAGCACGAACTGTATGGTTCTTCTTTGAGGTTACACATTGTAAACATATGATGCAATGCCAGTGTCCACATGCAACTCGATTCACTAAAGATGCACTGACTTGGTGACAAACAAAACATTTTTCCAGATATTTATTCCCCTCTTTGACGCGGAGCTGTCCACTGGACTGTGGTGCTGAAACGGGAAGACGCTCACCTTCTGAGAATTGAAAGACTGCGTCCAGTGATACAGCGTAAGTTTTGATTCACTCCGCTGTGGCATTGTACTACATTCTTGATGTACATCTTCTTCTGAGTCCTTCTCTATCAGAGCGGTTTTCTCTTGTAGGGATGCCGGGCTGTTTTCCGACGCCATCTTATCGGTCAGTGTGTGAGGGGACAAGCGACGGGAGCCCACCTTATCCTGGTCAAATAAAAATAAATAATAGAAAATGTAAAAACTTCCAATGCGCCCCCTTGTGATTCGGAGTGGAACTGTAATAAACGTATTCGTTTTAATACAATGTTAAACAAACTTGTGTTTACAGTTAACCAACACAATGTCTTCCCCATCTGGTGATCCTTCTCGTTATCGTCGAGGGCTATTTAGTAGCATATTGTATCCATTGGCCCTTCAAATTAATTTTGCTCTTTGTGAACGTTCCACTGTTTCATATGCTTTCACACATTATTAAGATGGCATGCAGGGCTTTAAACAAAATAGGTCTAAAATGTAAAATGGGAGAAATAAACACACGCGAATCTCCTTTCACACTGCACGATTCAACACTTCAATCGATCGGACTATTTCAGCAGTGCAATAAATACACTTGGAAGCCAGGGGGCGCTGTTATCTATTCCTTCAACATCTGAACAAGTGTTCGTGCACACAGGCGATTATTTTTTGTCAGACCAATAACAAAGTGCTTATATTAGAGGACACTCGTGTCGGCTAAGGCAATACATATATTTGACTGGCATATTAGAAGGGGAATACCCTACCACATGTATTGGCTAAATTATATAACTGACTAAAATATTTTGCTATGATTATTATTTTGTAAAGAGTCCTCTTAAAGTCTCATAAGCCTTTGCAATCATTGCCAAAAACACTTATCCTCACTACAAACAATAACTGTGTTTAAGCTCTGATAGATCAATGGATAAATAAATATAGATATAAATATACGTGTCATAATACAACACTGGAATCATTGAATTTATATTCGAAAATATAAAACTGTAAACAATCAAATAACGAGGTTCTCTTAAATATTAAGGGCATCATATATTTGTCAATATTGTAACAGAGTGATCACGAGAGAGCTGGTGGAGTGGGAGGTTCCCTGTGACGTGACGTTGCGATTGGCCCGGTGTCGTTCCTCAGCGGGGGACTCGACGGCTCTCTCTCCCTCTGTGACCAGTGGACGAGAGGGGGGGAGACGAGCGACACACAACGGAGAACCCGGCGTGCGCCTCCGGTAAACGACGCCCACCATTCATACCTTTACACTCCCCGTTACGCATGCCTTCTGTATTGCATGTCGGTGTCTGGAAGTGCCAGCCCGCTGTCCTCACCCTGATATTTTACGTTTCTTTAGTCACCATCTCGTTGGCTCATCCTATCATCGCGCCACCGGTCCTGGATCCCCCGAACCTCGGTCCCGGAGACGCCTGAGTCCGCAGCAGCGCACGATCTGCTTTATTTTCACCCTACATCTGAATGACGGGCGGACGGTTTGATTTCGACGACGGTGGCACTTACTGCGGGGGGTGGGAGGATGGCAAAGCCCACGGACACGGCATCTGCACCGGACCCAAGGGCCAGGGCGAGTACGCCGGGTCCTGGTCGCACGGCTTTGAGATAGTAGGGGTGTACACCTGGCCCAGCGGGAACACATACCGGGGCTACTGGTCCCAGGGTAAGCGGCACGGGCTCGGCGTGGAGAATAAAGGCAAGTGGATGTACCGCGGAGAGTGGAGTCACGGTTTCAAGGGTCGTTACGGTATCCGGCAAAGCCACAACACGCCCGCAAGATACGACGGCACCTGGAGCAACGGGCTGCAGGACGGATACGGGATCGAAACCTACGGCGATGGCGGTAAGGAACCCTGTCTTGTAAACATGGCCCAGTGCGTGTTTCACCTGTGTGTCGCTTTAACTGCCGTGGCACGTCCTGCGCTATTTGGACTGCGCGTGGGGATGCTCCCAATCGAACCGACAGAGGCAATCGGAAATACACCAGTGAAGGAATCTCCATCGGATATGTCCTTAGTCGAAGCTGATATTGCGCACTGCACAGTGTGGTCAGTGCAAATCAGTTGCGAATATAGGTTAATAACTTCCTCTCCAATGCAGATATCATTTGGCAACAACCGGTTGCTCCTCACACGAGTGTGAGAGGAGAGTGACTCCTGTGTGCCAGCTCTGTGGCACCAAGCACCGGGCCGGAAGGAGTTTACATATAACAGCAAAGCAGTCTGTTCGCAGCCCTTCCTAACCAGACCGTTGCCTACTTTCACATTCAACATGTTCGTTTTTTAAATGACTATTCGCTTGCATTCCGTCTCTTGGCCTTCGACTTAAAGTGAGAGGTCAGTGCAAGTCCCCTGTCAGAGGTTTGATCTCATTAATCAGAGGTGTGTTCACAGACTGCCTGGAGACCTCTGATCAGGGAGGAAACATCCCTGACAGCCCTGCAAACACAAGTGATTGCAAGTAATGCCGAAGGCCTAGAGATGTTTACGAGCCTCATCTCCACTAACGGCGGCCTCTCGGTGCAGAATAAATGCCTCACAGTTGATGGTTACGCAGGGCTGGGAAATCAGCTGATCCTAGAGGATCTAGGGAACATCTGGCCGTCTGACCCGGCAACATCCTGATAACTTGATCTGCAGGGTCACCGGTCTGAACTGCAGTGCAGGGCCAGCCTGTTAATCTCACACTGTTTATCCATCTAAATTCCCGCCCGGGCCAGTATATCATTTTCTGTTAGAAATGGACCATTATGGCCCATCTAATTGAATTTGGTCAATGCGATTTGAATGCTGGCCTAACAAGCCTTTCTTATTATTAGGATCAGTATTGTAATGTGATGCTTCGAAGAAGCTACGGTAGGACATCACATGCTCATTTGGCTCAGCGGCAGCAAATGGGATTAATGAAGTATTCCTCTCGTTATGTGACTCATAGCGAGTCCCTTTCGTCAGAGACAAACGGATGGCGGTGAATGTGCCTACCGTCAGTGGGGGGAGTTATTGGCCGCCTGGAAATAAGCCCCTAGCTGAGTGATTCACATTCATCCCAAGTGATCCTCAGTATCAGTGCCTTAATCAAATCTCTGTGATTGAGTTAGTTATGCTCACAGTCCCAGATCTGAGGGGAAGGAGAGAAAACATTTCATTAGCCGACATATACTCTGCACCCCCGACGGCAAAGCTCCTCGGTGCTCTCACGTGTAACGCTGCTTCTCCGTACTGATTATGAAGAATATCTCAAGTGCAAAATGAAGAGGGTAACAGATAGACCTTCTCGTTGCTGTCAGTACCAACATAGATCAAAACTCCCCGTGACTGTGATGGTAAATGCTACTCTGGTATGACTTCAAAACAGTGTATCTTTCAGATACCATCCGTGTTGGTTTAACCGATCCGCTTCTGGGCTTGATCCCTTTACATCAAACATGTTCCAGGCTTGTACACGATTTCAATTGGTTGTGATAAAAGAGAGCCCTTTTTTGGAAGTGAGTAAAACACGCACACACACACACACAGACACAAGCAGCATTGCTTCTTAAAATCTTTGTGAGATCCCTTTTTCATCATACGAGTGTATACACTACAAGTCTATTTTTGGCTATAATGGGTAAGAGAGAGTTTCCTAAGAGTTATTATTTCAAACAAACAAAACATAAATGTTTACTTGGTAAATACAGGATTTCAAAATAGGGACTGTAAAACCGAGAAATACACTTTTCATGTGTAGAAAACCACATTTCGGTTGTTAATATAGTACGTTTTTAGGTATATTTCAACACTGTGTTGCATTGCTTCGTCCTACTAAGCCGCGGCTCCAAACGTGCGAAAACCAAATGAACCCCAGATAATCTACATACAGGAGAAAAAAAAGATGTTTCATGTGAAAAACTGAATAGTCTGTCCTGGTCAGGCCCTCATAAAGTAATTGAGTGAATCAATTCGAGAAGAATAACTCCCTCTTTGGTGGAAACAATCACAACTTATTAACACGTCTGAGCAGAGAATACTTCATTAAAAGGGGCCATAAGGTGAAACACGCTGGGACCCACTATAAAGTAGTTGTAACCAATGTGATTCAGTGACTCTGACTCCTCTGGGGTTCTTTCAGGTACCTATCAAGGCCAGTGGATGGGCGGCATGCGACATGGCTACGGCGTGCGTCAGAGCGTTCCCTATGGCATGGCCACGGTCATCCGCTCCCCTCTCCGCACGTCTCTGGCCTCCCTTCGCTCCGAGCAAAGCAACGGCGCCGTGCTCCCGGACCTCTCCTCCCCCACGGACACGCCGACGGGCAGCCGCGGCGGCTTCGTCCTTAACTTCCACTCGGACAGCGAGGTCGTCACCGGTAAGAAGAAGGGCCTGTTCCGCCGAGGCTCGCTCTTTGGCAGCCTTCGGCAGTTGCGCAAGTCTGACTCCCGGACCTCGATCTCCAGCAAGCGCAGCTCGGCGCGCAGCGACGCCGCCATGAGCCGCATCAGCTCCAGCGACGCCAACTCCACCATATCCATCGGCGACGGCGAGCTGCCGGACGAGGACCTACCCCTGGAGGACCACGTGGACGCCACCACCACTGAGACCTACATGGGGGAATGGAAGAACGACAAGCGCAACGGATTTGGCGTTTCGGAGAGATCCAACGGGATGAAGTACGAGGGCGAGTGGCTTAACAACAAGCGCCATGGTTACGGGTGCACCGTTTTCCCAGATGGCACCAAAGAGGAAGGGAAGTACAAAAATAACGTGCTGGTGCGTGGAATAAGGAAGCAGTTGATTCCTCTTAAGAACCCCAAAACCAAAGAGAAGGTGGACCGGGCTGTGGAGGCGGCGCAGAGGGCTGCAGCCATCGCCAGGAGTAAAGTGGAAATAGCAGCTTCCAGGTACCGTGTTTACGTCTGCGCTCATTCGCGGCTCTGTGCGTGCGTGCGTGTGGGTGTATGCTGTGTAAACACCGAGAAGACAGGGCGGACGTCCCCGGGGGTTTATTGTCACTGCCGAAGAGCCACAGCAGCAGCCTGGCCTGGCGAATGTCCCCACCCCCACACCACCCCCCCCCCCCCCCCCCCGGTCCGATAGAGGGCCCGGCCTCCTGTGGAGTGGAGTCCCGTGACAACAGCTCCGACCTTTATGCACCGTCAACAGTCAAGGCTTCTTTTTTTTGTGTGTGGCCAGTGTCGTCATTCTGTCACTATTCTCTGCCCGTATCTTTCATTCCCACGGAGAGGGGTCGGGCATCTTGAGTGTTGGTCTGTGAATGTGGGAGAGGGAGAGAGAGAGAGAGAGAGAGAGAGAGAGAGAGATGTGTGCCCAGGAGTCCATGCGTGAGAGCAGTATGGCCATACCTGTCCCCTTTGCCAAGTGCGTCTCGTGTGCTTAATGACGATAGCTGCTCCTCCTGCCAAGTATTGCTCTGATGTGGCATCTGCTCTTTAACAGGTGGATGAGATGTGACCTTTTCGTTTAAAGCCTCCCTCCTACTGGGACACAGTTCGACACACACAGCATCAATTTGACATCCTCTGGTTTCAGGGAATCATTAGACTGAAGACTTTGAGGGTGCGTGCAAGCTGTGAAAAGGTCTCCATGCAATAACATATATTTAGATTGTTGTCCCTTCTTTCCAGAGGTGCACCTGAATTGGCATCATTTGCATGAAAACAAACTGACGAGCATGTATAATACACACAAAGAAAACCCCATGCTTTCTGTATTTCTGTCTCAGACGCGGTAACGTTCACGCTTGTACTCAAATCCCACAAATGGTCATTCCAAAACAATTAGCAAGTAAATTAAAAAGTGCATAGTAAGGTAAAATGTAACTGTAATCAGGTAATGAGTATAATCACGCTGGGTACAGCTTCACAACATTTGTGGTACCTTTCCATGACTTTGACGTAACAGCCAAAGTAGCTGTTTTGTGTGGAGGATGCACACAGCACTGCTTGGAGTTGAATGCTAACATTCACCCTGATAATGCTAACAGATGTTACACAGATGTTTCACAGGTAAATATGTACGATGGTCACGATTGATGATTCAGCTTGTAGACAGACTTCACGTTGGTGCTATAAGTAAACGTATTCTGAATTGTCATGGTTGCCGTGGTTCATCATCTGGTAACTATGAATCACTTGCTGGAAATTTGGAGATCACCAAAATCTTCCAACCGCTTTGCTCCCTGAATATCAGTAACAAACGTTCTTACAATACATCCAATATTTGTTGAGATATCCATGTTTAGCGTGGCTGAATAAATTGTATTTCTATGATTTGGGAGACCAGCTAAAGAAGTGTAAATCTGTTATTTGTGCTCTAATTATTTGTAATGCCCGTCATTATTCCAACAACCTTTAGACTTTTAGGAGTATCCGTATCTATTTAAGCTGATAAAAGTATAAACATTGATGCACAATGAATATCAGTATTCCAGCTGATGGCTCAGTAATAGCAGACTGTGTGAATAACAGGCTTTGTTAAAATATCCAGCCATTCTTTTCAAATCAAATAAATCCTCTCCAACGAACAGGGAGACAAACGGCTTTGTTCTGCAGATTTCTAGAATATAAGATAAAGATTACATAAGGTAGATTTAACATGCTTAAAATAAAAAGGACTCCATAGTATTTGTTCCACAGATGACACCCTTGATGCTATGAGTTTGTGTGTGTGTGTGTGTGTGTATGTGTGTGTGTGTGTTTCAGCAAAGGCCAGTGAGGATAAACCCAGAGGGGGAAACAGAAAACCCGATAATGTGTTGAAGGAAAGGACCATCTGATCTCCTATTTGTCTGTGCAACAATTTACAGCAGATGGAAACGCATGACCTGATGCATAGCGCTAAAGCAACAACAGCAAAAGCATTCACGCTGATACCAAGTGTTTATGGAAGCAAACAAGGCCCCCTGTACTGTACTAAGTCATCAAATGACTGCCCGGTACATTCCGCTCCGTCGTGTGCTGCTCTAAATCTCATAGCCGTTCTCGTTACGCAAATATGTTTACGGCTGTGTTTGTGTGATGAACAGCTAGAACGGCACACTGAGGCAGGCGCGTGCGAGCGGGTTATGCAAGTCTCATTATACAGCGCATGGCGAAAGATGCGCTCGTATCGATCCAGCTCTCGTCACGTGACTCTCTGTCTTTTGAATGTGGAGCGTACCCACAGGGAGGGGAGGGGGGTGGGGGGGGGGGGGGGGGGGGGGGTGGGGGATGGAGAGGGAGCGGGGATGGATTGAAGTGAGACAGCCAGCGGATAAATGATGATTGAATAAGAAGCGGGATGCGGGCGACTGTGCTGAGCAAGAGGTTTTAAGGGTCTGGAGTGGACCGAAATGAATGGAGCAGACTGACGAACCAAGCACATAGGGGCCACACCCACCTCTACCCAGGGAATTACTGTACAGAGGAGCTATCCCATCAGCCTCCGGCGTGGAGCTCATGACCTCATGGCTGTGACAAGCCGATCGATGGAGAGCTAGTGCTCTTAGGCGGAGCGGAGCGCTGTCTATGACCCCCATTTACTGTAGTCAGCCTTATCTATGTGATAGAGCAGCGTGTTAGTGTGTCTGCGTGTGCGTGTGTGAACTGAGATAAGTGCTATTGAAGAGTTTACCGTGTCACGGTGCTTCTCCTACAAAGCATTTTTTGGTTACAGATCAGCAGTGTACGTATCCTGGTGGCTCGGTGGCGTGTCAGTCCATACGCTCTGTATCCCACTCTAATTGCCTTTGTTTCACTATGTTATCTCTTTAGAGCAGAGGACTTCCAATGAATTGTGCGTGCATGTGTTTTGGGGTTTTAAGATGACCGTACAAAAGCCACAGACTTGCATGTTGGTTTACGTTTCTACACCTCCTTCTGCTTCTTTTTCCTCAGTTCAAAGTCGATAGAGCCCATTTGCCTCTCCAAAGCTACAGAATGACAAAGGAAAAGCTAAAACAAACAAAGTGTAAGGCAGCGCGTGCACGGGGGCCGAGGGTGTGTGTGTGTCCATTTGACAGCACTGTTTGCTCGGCGGGCTCTAGTGAAAGGTTAACCAACACCTAATATGCAGGTCGGCTGGAGTAAGAAAGATATTTATATGATGTTTATTTATTCTTCACTCTAATCAGCAAAAAGTTGAGACTAATGATACGTGGGAGTGTTGTGTGCTGACCATCAGCAGCTCTTCAAGTAAGGCTGTATTTGGCTTTGTTTTGCTTGTCCGTCAGCAGCACATGCAAATAGATTTTGTCGGTTAAGAAATAGGGTGAACGTAGGAACAAATCACACACGGACAAGACAAACACACATAGTAAAGTGCATGCGGTGTGTGCCACCCCGCCGGCGGGTCAGCAGTGAGTACTGACTAAATAAGGCAAGGCATCAGTTGGCTTATCAGCACCAGCCAGGAATATATACCCGTCCCACTACTGATATAGCATCCCGCCATCTCACTCACACTATCATCTCTCCTGTGCGTGTGTGTGAGTGTGTATGTGTGTGGTCACATAAATGGCAGAAGAGAATAGAGCGGTAGATACTGTGTGTTTGGATGAGATAAGGATGCTATATTTTGGCGAGAGAACGGACGAAGTGTGTGCGGCGTGTTTGTATGGAGGGGTGTTTGTTTATCACCTGCTGTGTGATGACCTCAGCCACTCACCAGCTGCCCTTTTTGGAGAGAGTTATGGATCAGCCGGTGTTTCAAAATGTGAACAAAATAAACCCAACTCACAGTACTTCATGTAATATTCCATCTTGGCATCTAGGCCTCGATATTTATCCCCGTACACATCTCAAATTTATGGCCAAGTGATGATGTGAGGTAACATAACATTTATTGCTGACAGAATCAAGTGACGCACGCACACACCGGACACACACACACACACACACACACACACACACAAGAAATACTTGGCCACATGTGCATTATATTATCTGTATCAGTGAGATGACACACTGCTAGTTTGTACATGTGTACATAAGAGTTATTAATAATGTAGCTGATTCAATGGTGCATGCATGGGAAGTTCGTTGAGTGAAAATGACCCACATCGAGACAAAATGACAATGTGTTATTTAATAATAAATAAATAATCCTATTCTGTGCTCCACCATTTTCTCGTTACGGTGAATCAGAGGTGGCAGAAAGATGAGAGTTGATGCAACCCCGGGGAGGAGTGTTACAGGAAGTGATATAAAGAAAGGCCGATGTTACGCTAAGCAACTGTATTAGGGCTTTGTCAAAGAGATATAAAGATTTAATGATCTACAACAATAACAGAAGAATCCATTATAAGCAATAAATGGCGTCTTACTATTATGCAGTAGATTCAATTCTTCATGTGCATAGGCAGAATTGCTTTTATTTTGTGATAATGATAATTGATCCCTCCATTACTCTGATCAACAGTCTAATCCTACCTCACTGAGAGCAAAACACTCAACAAAATCACAACTCTTTGCTGTCCTGGCTCCGAAATGGGGGAATGAGCTCTCTGATGACATCAGGACCGCAGAGAGCCTTTATATCTTCCGCCGCAGACTAACGACACACCTCTTCCAACTGTACCTTGACTAAAAACACAAACAAATTGTAGCACTGCATACTAGCTCTTATCTATAGCAAGTTTTATATCGGCTCATTTAATAAAACTGCAATTTTTTGTTTCTTGTTATGGTTGAAATGCACTCATCGTAAGTCGTTTTGGACGAAAGCGTCAGCTAAATGACATGTAATGTAATGTAAAGACTGAAATATTTGGGAAATTTGCCTTGAAAATGCAGAGCCGGCAGTTACGTTTTTTCTTATGTTTTATTATTGTACTTTCCTGCTGTAATATTTTACAGTTCAACACACAAAATCCATTTACACAGAGGTAATGTTAACAATCAACATATGCCGGGGAGTGGGGAGGGGACATGTAAGTGGCTCATGCCGGTCCACCTGAGGTGTAACCCTCATCAAACAGACGCGATGCTTACGGCGCTGTTAACCTTGATGCGGGGCATGATCGCCATGCTACAGCCCCGTCAAGAGGAATGCTTTTCACAGTGAGGGTGAAACATGCGTTGGTTTACTCCAAAGGAGAGCGTTTGGGGAAAGAAAGTGTGAACAATCTGCAGTTTCCTCAGTACGAGCGTGTGATGTCTGGGATGGATGTGTTGTCTGACTTACACTGAAAGCTTTGTTCCTGGGGGGGGAGCGGAGCAGAAAGCCCGTGGGGGGGGGAGTGGCTCTGTGGAAATGCGCCCTGTGCCGATCGCAGCGGTGCTGGGATTGGGTTTCACTCAAAATGCACTCACTCTTTGTGGCTGCGGCTTGTAATGTCCTTCAGAAGTGCACAAATGTCTGCAGCTTCTCAAGGAAGGAGTAGCATGAGTCTGGCAGGCGGAGCCATGTGGAGCTGTTACAAAGAGCTTTGCTCGTGTAGTGGTTCACCTGCAATTATTATGTAAAAATATAAAAAAAATACTCCTCAATTACCTCCATTACCTCAATATAGTAAATGTAGAGTTTGTCACAACCCTGCACGCCCTCCACTACAGTGAATGTGATTGCAGTGTAACTAGTCTCGGAAATGACAGCGGTTGATGGGAGTGTTAGTCGGTGCAGTGAGTTGAGCGTTGCATTGGACACACGGTGATGTAAAATGTACAGAAATAACAAGTGGAGGCAAATACCGTTTCTCTTCAGTAACTTTGTTCACTGGGGATTTCTGTGTGTGTGTGTGTGTGTGTGTGTGTGTGTGTGTGTGTGTTCATGTGTGTGCGCTGTCCCCCTGAGAATTTCCCGTGACGTGACAAGCTATTATGTAATAAATCCCGAATGGTTATGTGCACTCGTGTCTAACTATGTTAGTGTGTGTATGTTATTATACAATGGTACATTGGGTATGTTGGATCTGAAACACCTGTGCAACATGGATCAATGGCTCTTAAGTCTCCAGATGAGGTGAATTCAGATAAAAGTCATTGATTTACAAGTCCACAACAATTACATTACATGGGATGTGGGCTTTGCTAAAGGTGCGGCAGCTCAATATCACAAAGAGATCCTCAATAAGTCGTTGCTATGCTTGAGCCACTCCAGAGGCAGCAACAGGGGATGGGGAGGGTGGGGCTAGGGACCAGAATTCAATTAGCTATGCAGCACAAAAAACAGAACATACTCTCTTTTAACTTTTTATTTCTTTCATATATCATTTTAACTGTGATTTTTATTTTAGTGGCCCGTCAAGATTTGAGTTATTCATTATGGAGCTATATACTGAAAGATTGTAATCTTGCAATATTGCACTATATTTTGATTAAGGCTGAAAGCAGCAATTTATGTCATTATTGAAATGTCTCGCTTTGTCTGACCTACACTCAACGATCCAAAAGTATTCAGTTGCAGAACCACGTCTCGAAGCTATTAACTTGATTGTAAAAATTGTTGCAGTTCTTTTTTTTTGTCTTAATTGATTAGAAGCTGCAGCATTAACCGACATAAAGTTGAATACTGCCAAAGATTAGCTCACTGAACTCCTAAACTAAGTGTGACTGTCTCACTGTAACTATTCTGACATCATCCAACCATATTCATACACAACATTGCATACATTATTCCAGAGAAGCGTTTCTGCTGCCTGAAGCGTTTTTTCTTGATTTGTGTACCTCCTACCGCGCTCGTGTGTCTTTGACCTCCACGTACCAATGTGCACCGCTAAATCTGTTGAGCGACCGTGATTGGCTAGCTAGGCCGCTCTCACTCCAGATGTTCACGGATTGGATTATGGAATCATCACGTCTCTTGTTGATTCGGCGTATTGCTTTTGCACTTTGAATCCCCTCGTGAAGCCTGCAGCGGCTCTCGTAATCACGCTCATAGATGACTCTGTAATCTGCGTGTGTGGCCGAGTCTGTGACGCATTTTACTTTGTGAGATTTTTATATGGTTGGATTTTCAGTCGCACGTCTCTTATTTAGCCAGTGAAATAGCGTAAAAGGGTTGATTGCATGATCGTATATTTTTTCAGCTGTGGGCAGATGTAACCTAATGCTCCTGTTGGCTTTGCACTGGGGAGGAAATTGATGGTTATGATTGTGCGTGCGTGTGTTTTGTGTGCGCAGATAGTGTGGTGAGTGGTGGCAGGGGATCGGAGGAGAGAACACAAATCATAATTAAAACTATTCCTTAAGCTCAAGTGGTCAGCAGGCAATGTGACCTTCGGCCGCAGCTCGGGATGTGGAGCCTCGTAGTTTTAAGTGAGACTTACCACGCAGTGTCTTTCTGTGTGTGTGTGTGTGTGTGACTGTTTTTGCGTGTTTTGCTGCCCCCACGTCTCTTTGTTTTCAGCCGAGTTGTAAACCTTTTCACAGTGTATTCGCTTTGCCAAAGCTCACTTCGATTTGTCACATTTTTTTGAGATGTTACCCAAGCGGTGGGCTGCAGTGTGGGTTTGTTCATTTGCTCATTAATACAGACCAGATGCCTGGTTGGACAGCTTGCTCAAGTGTCTCGGGTGGTTCCCGTGGTTACTGCCTCACCGCCGTCATCATCGTGTCGGCCGTTTGTTGATTTCCTTTATGAAGAAGTGGAGTGAAGAGGCGTTGTTGGTTTTACATTGTGTGTAGTCATCCTTTAAGGCTTGAGCGATGTGTCTGGTTCCGGTTGGAGACAAAAGACTAAATACAGCACTATGAAATCACCTCAGTGTGTCCTTTATTAACACTCGTTCCCAGTCGGTCTCATTATGGCACGTCTAACTAATGGTGCTTTTTCCATTTCTCATGCAAATACGGTGTGTGTGTGGTTGCGCGTGTGTGTGTGTAATAACACAGTCATTTGCATGAGAGGTACCCCGTTTTTCTCAGGTGTTGGTCCAAAGCCTTTGCCTGCATATGTGTTTGCATGCATATGTTGCAAATGTGGCTGCATAGCCGTGTAACAACATGTCTTGATTTGCATCAACAGAGTGTGTTTGCATTGGTGTGTGTGTGTGTGTGCTTCTGTTACATCTCGTGAGTGTGAAAACAGACAGATGCTGCCCGACTCAAACACACATCCTCTGGATCCTGAAATCCGTCTTGACTTCAGAACGTTGACTTAAGTGATGCTTTTTTATGCAGTGTTTTAAGTAGTGTTTTGCTCATTGCATCGTTTTGGTTTAATTAGTCATTGTGTCAATCAGATAATTCACACAGAGTGAACCACTATTTTGATAATAGATTAGTTGTATAAGTCAAACAAGAATATTAAATATTCCTCTCTTTGAATAGTCATTTAATTATTATGTTTTTATTGTTGTGAGTTTTTATTTATCTTTTCTTATTGCTTATTTTTCCTCTTTATGTTGAAGGATGTCTGTTGTATAAGCCTGTCTCTAATATTACACATCTAATCTATACATTCTCACCTTTTTTTAGCAGAATCATTTATCAGAATTTTATACACATCATTTGCAGCACTGTCTTTGTTTTTTTTGTTTGCACACTCCAAGCTCTTGGGTGAAAAAAATGGTGTTAAAAATGTTGTCAGTCGCTCGCCGTCACTCAACAGACGGAATTTCATAATGGCTTCAAAGAATATGTCCTAAGCTTAGATCGATCACCTCGATCAATCAGCTCAATGCAGATTTGAGAACCCTAACATTTAGAGAAAAAATATTTTGAGAGAATCAGAGAAATTATCAACCATGAAAATTGTAAACTTTGCATCCAGTAATTTGTCTCGACAAATTGTCTTTAATTCCAACCATTGAGTTAATGGCCAAATTCTCAAGTTAAGTTACACAGTTACATTACACTGCGTTGGGTTTGAGGTCCTCCAGCATTGTGTGCAGTGAGGGGTCCATTCATGAGGTGATTTCACTTAGGAGTTTTGTTTAGGAGACATCAAGGCTTGCAGCCATAACACCTGATTTTTTAGGTTGTGTTGGCTTGATTGACAGCTTTTTCGGTTTTAATAGTGTTAAACAGTTTCCTCATCCCTCCTTAAACTGGCCTGCCTCAAAGCCACATTAGAATCACATCCAGCCTTGAAAACGTCATAGTTCCTGCAGTGTGTGCAGTTGGGCCACCATCGCCCTCCTCCCCCTTTGTGCCATTAGCTGTATCAGCTGTGGCCATGTTTCACCAGCAGTGTTGACACACAGAGCACAGAGCTGAGGTCTGAATCCCTGCCGTTGCCCTTCACCAAAACCAGAGGGATCATCTCAGCAAGGGATTCTATGTCACTCTCTCAACGTGCCAATGAGGTCTCACGTTGCAGTCAGAGGAGTGCGTACCGCAACTTCAAACACAACAAAGCTCTAGACGTGTACCACAAAGAAAAATACCAACACAGTGTTCATTAGAATGAAGTATTCGGTAAATATTGTGGATTCACAGTAGTTTCTGAAAAGCACCTTGACACCTTCACACACTAGCATCCTGATACAGAAGCACACACACACACACACATACCTGTAGCCATGCGTTTTTGGATGAAGGCCAGTTGGAGTCTCGGTGGAGGTTTTCAGTGCAGAGCTCCTGGATAGAGAAACACCAATGAGAGAAGATTAGGTATGTTTCTAATCAACAGACAAACATGTCAAACAAATTCTTCTCCTTCTTCTCGTCCTTTGTATCATGAGTAAACGCTATTGTTTCTTTATCATAGAGATTTAGATTTATAAGAACATAGTTTCAAAATATATTTTAGTCATGTTTTCACCAATTTAAAAAAAATGAATCAGTTAATTAATGAATCAGCATTTCTTGAATGAGTCAGCCTGGACAGACGGACCCAGTGGTGGTTTCATATTTAACATACAGGCCTGTCATCCTTATACTCTCTGGAAAATGAATGTATTTCACAAATGCTGCATCATCAACAAGTCATATCCTACAGTCCTGTGCCTTTAGTCCTTCTTGAGGAGACCTGCATTCTACAATATTTTACAACAGACATAAGTATTTTCATTACTGGACCCATCCATGTGTCATTTCTCCTCATTGATCTGTTTTCCTGCACCCAGCCTTATTTTAATTTCTTTTTTTTGCAACTGCATTGCCAAACCACCAGCTTAAATACAGCAGCCATGCCCAAATATTCTCATTGTACAGCTCCATAGCTCTCTCTTCAGGATAAAGTTAGCTTATCTCATAATAACAGCCATTTCGTCTCCCATTTAAAGCCTCATTTGCCGTAGCCATTGTCCCCCACCACTGCGGCCCGTGGTAATGTGAGCCCAGGCCGTAAACCCAGGAATAATTCCTGAATAATTTCAGAGTCTGTTTTAGCTAACGACTAATGGTGTTAGTCACGCTTGAGTAATCCTGAATTAGCACCAGGCGGGGATTCAATAGAGGGCCTGCACGGATATAAGAGATATGTGCGGGGCAAACTAAGTGCTAATTTGTGCAGAGTTTGTTGCGCGGCACTGCTCTTTTGGACCTGGGGTCCTTTTTGGGAAAGATGCAGGGCAGTTATTTCTGTTAATGTATAATATCCTTTCCCGAGTAGAATTGTTCACTCTGAACTGGAGCGACAGACGCAGCGTAGTCTTCAATCGTGCCGATGTTTACCCAGGGGCAAGGTCAAAGGTGATCTTCGATATCTCATACTGTACATGTCAGCGTTCGAGTTGTCCAGCTTGGATGCATTGGCGGGTGTTGGGGGGGAACTGTTGCGTGATGGAGAGAAGGAAGATGAGGGAAAGAGGGGCGGAGGGGGGGGGCGTTATTGGAAGAAGATAAATGGTGGAGGAAGGCGGGGTGCAGAACTGTGTCAGCATATGTGAGGGAGATTCTTCAAGTAGGCCACAGCCCGGGGAGTGATGGACTGAAGCTTCACTCGGAGGAATACGCACACACAGCACAACCATGCACAACAAGCACATAATGTAATAAACACGTGTACTATATCCTGCAGGAGGCCCAGTTATGAACAACCTTAAAGGAGGCGGCACCGTCTCGGGAGCCTGGGTTTGAAATTGAACCCGGCAGTAAAATTAGAGGGACGGAGATGCATAACTCAGCAGTTCTAAATAACTGAGTGTCGTTATCTTCATCTTAAACACACATACACACATAAAAAGAGCCGCAACCGCCCCACTGACCGCCGCTCTGACTGCCAAACTGACTCAACACTTTAACAAACAGTTCATTTGTCACAGTAATGAAAGGGCCACGGATCTCCCCAGGTCTTCATCGATATCATCTCCCGAGCGGGGCTTCGGTCCAAAGCAATTACTTACAAAGCATTTGTGCCTTTCTGCATCCTGTATCACAATTGAAAGAAACTGGAGTGTGTTTCTGTGTGTTTTGTCCGTGTGTTCGTGTGATATTTGCATTTGTGCCAGCAGGTGCGTTTATGGATTTAAATACTTTTAATACTGCTTGGACCCCCGGGACTCCAAATGACAGGAGGTCAGGCAGAGCCCAAAGCTAGACATGAGCAGGTGTTGCTTTATATTCAGGGGCAGAGCCACTTCCAGTAGGTCCTCCAACTTTTTTCAGAGGTCAATCGTTAGCTTGCCTACTCTTGTTTGCCCAGACTATGTTTTGACGTTTATGTGTGACAATGCATTACATAATTTGGCCTGAAGAAAAGTTTGTCCCTCTTCATACATCCTCCTGCACGTTCTCGATGGGCATTGCAAGCTGCATACTCGCAGCGGCATGCGCATTAAAGGTGCTTAAAGCAATTTGTATTATCAGCAAATGAATGTGTGCAGTTTGAAAGGGGTTGCACGTAGTCACTAAACCCTTACTACTCAATTTCCTTCAGCTTCAAGAAGTGCTTTAAGCCCGACGGTGAATATTGGAATTGTATTGTATTTCAACTGTGTGTTTACCGCTTGTTGCGCTGCCCTCTGACAGACAAAAATGAACAACCGCCGCGGGTTTAACAGTCCGTGCATTGCGGGAGGGACGTGTGTAGCTCGCTAGTTGGATTCAAAGTGAACACTAGACGACAATTCCCGAAAACCAACCAACCAGTTTGTCTCCTCGCTCCACGGGCCCATGTTTTCTCGCCTCTCATTTCACCCTCGTTCCGCTGCTCGATCGCACCTCTACTCCCATCGCTCTCCGCCTGTCGCCTCCCACGACCAGACATCCTGTCTGTGAGCAGTCTGCACTGCTTCCTGGGTCTGCCCCGTGACCGCTCCACCTAAGGGGACCTGTTGAAATCCCCGGGATATGTCAGGGGGGGGGGGGGGGGCACGCTGCATACATTCATGACGCATTCATACCTCCTTTCATTTGCCTGCACATTTGACACATTTCAGAAATAGAAGCATTTATGTCCTCGCGGCAGCATGTGTGGCAAGTGTATGTCTGCGGTCTGCATGGCAGTGGAGTGATGTAACTGGAATGCTTTAATGCCCGTTTTAAACAGGGAAGTGGTCTTCAATGAGGCTATGAAGCCGCTTTTAGCCCCGCCGGTGAAATGTGTTTTTTAATAACTTGCGGAGAGAAGCAAAGCATTGTGCGATATGTTATCATTTCTTTAATCTTATTTTTATCTGCAGCTGGTCAGTGTTTTCAAAAGGCCATAAAGTGTGAGAGTGTCCTTTGTCAGTGGGTGAAACGGGGACCCGTTCCAGCATATTTCCAATGTGTTACTGTCCCAGTGCATAAAAAACAGGGCAGCCCAGAGTCCAAGGACAGAGGAGCAGTTTGAAATAGAGACATCTGTCCGTTGGGGTCACTCTGACAGAAACACAGAGGGAGGGAGGGGAGTAATGAGTTTGAGGGGATGCAGCGTCAATGGGCAGATGAAGAAGGGTCGGAAATAAGAACAGGAGCATTGATTGAGGGAAAGGGGGGGAAGATGGATCAGTGGGATTAAGAAGGGCACCAGGCACAGCTGTCAAAACTTATACAGAGCCTTGGACAGTGCATCTGGATCCGCGCATTCCCAGTTCCACTGTCATGTATTGTGTAAGAGGTGCACATCAGTTCATGCATTAAATTCACTGGCCTTAACTTAATATTTTTGCATCATTAGTTAGTTGGTAGTGGCAGTTTGTTGTAACTGTAACATCCTCCTTGCCGATGAATATGTCCTTCTATAAAAAAAAAACGTCTCTGTGTTTGTACTACTGTGTTTAAATGTACATTATCTGGCGGCCACGTTTTTAATAATAATAATATTTAATAATATCTCTCAGCACTAATGATTAAGCTCACATTGATTCCAGAGCGTCTCACTATTCTGCCTTTTGGTGTTTGAGCATCAGCACAGTCCTGTAGCTGTAGTTAAGCCACTGCCATGTATTTGCATGACTTATTTTATATGGTGTTTATTGAGTAGAGCTGATAGGGCTCCAAAAAAACAACAATTGAATTGAAAGGCCAGCTGCTGACTGACATGGGAATCAAACCCAGACATCACTTCATCGCCTGCCGTTTGTGTTTAAGTCAATAACTAAGAACGCCTTCAGTTTGAAGCTCCCTTTTATTGGGAGCACCTACCTGTAGATAAACATAGTCTTTACTGTCTTAAATTGAACACGTCCACAATGACATCACTGCTTTTCTATAATCTTTTAAAGGATGAACCATTTTAATGTTCTGTCTGAGTATGACCTCCTGATTTTGTATCTTATTCTTTCATCTCTATGTTTGTGTGTGTGTGTGTGTGTGTGTGTGTGTGTGTGTGTGTGTGTGTGTGTGTGTGTGTGTGTGTGTGTGTGTGTGTGTGTGTGCGCAGCCTGTTGGGCTCTGCTCCAGTGTGGTTCAGCAGCAGTGCAGGGCTCCACTCTGGATTAAGGTCTTGTTTGGATGTGGCTGCGCTCCATTTGGAAAATCAGGATTTGAATTTGCGATAGAAGCACGAGGGGAGATGTTGTGTTATCTCCCAGAGGGACAAGCTGACTGATACAGCTCTAAGATGGGGAGAAGGAGAGGGGTATGGAAAGAGTTGAGGAGCAATAAAAGAGAAAAGGACAACAGGGGGATGATGATGTCAGTGTCATGGATGACACGGAGGCCTACAGGCCGTGTTACAGACCAGTTATGTAATAGTTGCATGGTTCTAGATTTATCAAACCTTTTTTTCAAATGTGGTGCCACACATCCTTTTTGTCTTCACCTTGTAGTTACCGTGCCATTTTACTGAAGTGTCTGTTGGTGATTTTTCTTTTCCAGAACGGCCCACGCCAGGACAAAAAGCGAGGCCGCAGACCAGGCCGCCGTCTCTGCTGTGCACGACTCGGAAATTGCCCGGGCGGTTGCTCGGGAGCTGGCCCCGAACTTCTACCAGCCAGGTAACCTTCAACCAGCAGTCACACCTGTCGGATATTTGAACGGGGCAGTGCGGACATCCCACAGTCTCAGCAGCGATGCGTAGATACTACTAGATACAAGGGGTTAGGGAGGTTAGTGTGTGTCATCAAATACAATACTTTGACAATACTGTTTACATTTTCATAAAGGTTTTCTGACATTTAAGACAAGACGCGATTGAGAAGGGGATGAAGTTGAATTGTTTGCTAGGATTTTCAGAGAAGCTTCAAACACATGAGTTTTTTACTCCTTGACAGTGGGACATTTACCTAGCTCCAGATTTACAGTTCCAGGACTGTAATTAAGGTTGCAAAAGTATCGCGGATGACTTCTCCGGTTTACAGGTATTCTCCATGGAAACGTACACTGGTACATTTCCCGAGATACAAGCTCTACTTGCACTCTTGTCAAAAGCAAGAAGAAGGGCAAGATACTTTCTGCTCATCGCCAACGTAGGCGCTGTAGTGGAGTGTGGAATTGACTTTCAGGTACGGTATGCGCGTAAAGGTCAATGAGACCTGCTTCTCCTCGTACCAAGTAGTTCTCATGTTTCCCCTGCGTGGAGGTTTAACAGGCCCGCTGCCATCCTACAAAGCAGCTCGCAGGGTGCTGTTGACACTGTTTAGTTCATTTACAAGGTAAGCAGAGTTTTACGAGGCAATTCCAGACATATTATACTACACAAATAGTGAGGGATATGAATCGTCTTCCTAGAACACAAGGGCACAAAGAGGGCAAGGCCAGAAAAGGGTTATTAAAAAGATTTAATTTAGCATTACCTTTATTTTTATTTTCAATTGATTATTGTATTTTGCGGGAGCACCTTAAATTCCAAAATATACATGAAGAAACGACAAAAAAAAAACATTTGTCTATCATCCTGTTCAAACAATATTTGCTTATAAGTTCAGAATTTAAACAAAGCAAGCTCATATATTGAATTACTCCTTCCTGTGGATGGATAGGACCCACTTAAGTGCTGTGTCACGCCTGTTTTATTTTAATTTTCATTTACAGCGTAAGATCTGGCCCCTGCCACCGTTTGTTGTATATTTAGGCGTATGAGCGAGACGACCTTGGGCTCAGGCCAACAGCCGCCATAAAATAGTGGGTGACACACAGATTGACAATGGGACCCATTCAAGCGCGTCGCTCCACTAAGCCGCCGAAAGGGCCAGAGACGTCCCGCGGCTTGTTTGTGTTGTGGAAAACGGCGATCATGCCTGGCAGGCCGGGCTACATCCGGGTGCATCACAGGTCCTTGCCCTTATAAGTCAGATCATGAATGAGAAAGCAGGCGATGTCATAATATTGCCCGGCAGTATTCAGTCCAGTTATGTAAACGTGTGTGGTAAGCCCGGCCAAAAGCCAGACGACCAGGAATGAAAAACAAAAAAACATTTCTAATACGTTAATATTCTCTCTGGTTTTACAAGAGTTATATTATATATATAAGTTTGATTCTTCCAGGACATAAGAGCACTTTGGTGCTGTGGCAGGTTGGACGAACCCTTTCCCCTGTGTGCAGCGTCCTGGGAGAAATGACCACCAGTGTTACATTACATTACACCACATGTCATTTAGCTGACGCTTGTATCCAAAGTGACCTTCAATAAGTGCATTTCAACACGTTGTTGTTAACCTCAAAGAAGAAAAAAAATTCAAAGAACAAAAATGTTTCAGTTTTGTTTGTGGATTTGTCTAACGCGACGCTACGGTGACACAAAGCAGCTCAATCGGAGTACCAAGCATTACAAGGAATTTGTGTGACTTTCCCAAACTAATCTGCTTTGCTTCCTCAATGTCTACCTCTGGAGTGGAGATATTCTCACTTACCCCCCCCCCCCAACCCACAGCTTCATATGAGTCCACTAAGGGTAACAATCGCGGTCTAAACCCCTCGTTGTTTGTAATTGGCATTTCAGACTCATAGCAGATTATCACCCATATTGAGAGTATGTACTTCAAAAGGGAACAGCGGGTCACAGGGAATGGGACCCTGACCTTTATGATTGGTTCACACACAGCAGGGGGGGGGGGGGGGGGGGGGGGGGCGGCGAGGGTTATCGAGGCGTGGTCTGAGCGGTGACGTTAATTGCGCTATATTCGGTGGCGATGTGTGCTCACTGGGGTCTAATGGAGACATAGCTGAAATCCTTATGCACTGAGAGGAGCTCGGCCCTCGCGCTACTCCCCTGAGCTGACGCAGTGCAGCTGTCCTCTCCCTCAGCCGGTCGTGTCGGGGGCGGGGGGGGGGGGGGGGAGGCGAGCCCTGTTTGACCCAGTCAAGGTAGACTTTGTCCAGGTGAAACCACGAAAGCCTCAAAACCAGACATGAGCAGGTGCTGCTTTATATTCGTGGGAGCAGGTAGAGTAAGTTTCAGCCGAACTTCAAAGTTATGCAGCAACTTCTTTCAAGGGTACGGCCTGTTAATTATTTCTTTTCCGAAACAAGTTTCCAAAGCATTTCTGGGAAATGGGGAATCTGAGTAGAAGTAGAAGAAATGCTAATTTCCCAGGAAATGGTTCTCATAGCTTTAGAGCTATGTTTAACGCTTGTTTATTTCCACATCCAGATGTGACTCTTTTCATTCAGTGTCTCCCAGAAAGCCCTGTTTCCATCAGTCACATGTCAGTTCTTTGCATGACGCCACTTAAAGCAAAGCAAAGGAAGACGCTGATCCCACGCAGCCGGTAGCCTCAGACAATGGACATACTATATTTGCATGTGGGTAAGTGTGCTGAAGTGCTCATTAGCATCCCAGTTTCAGGGCCTTATCCTTTTGATAATAGTGGAGATACTAGATGCATGTACACGCGCTCATGTAACAGTAGCGGAAGTAATTTGGCTGAACAATGACAGCTCCCCCTGCCCATCTGCCGCTGTGAGTAGGAGGAAGAAGGAGAAGATCTAGAAACAAACAAACTGTGTCATCAGTATTAAATATAAAGGTGTAGAGTACATGCTGAGATAACATCCCACTCAACAGTCTACATATATAACACAGCATGACATAAAACATAACCAACTATGAAAATGCCCATGGCTTCCACTTGGAAGACATGCTATTTGACGAGGAAACACTAAAGCAAACAGCTGGCCTTGGGATATGTATATTTCTCTGTAGCCGTTGGCAGCTCTGTGCATCTGACAAAGAGGAAAAAGCACCTCTCACCATTCATGGTAGCAACAGGCTTGGGTCAGTGTTTGATTGTCACGATAAACAAGATTCATAATGTTAAAATGGATGTTTCCTTTTAGTTGAAAATAGACTTCCTTTTCCCCTGGGTTCATCACTGTACATAGTGTCCTACTGCCCCCCATATGGATCTGCCATTAAACTCGAAATGATGTAAAATGGCAACAGACGTGATTGCAACACACGCCGGACCCCCCCCCCCCCCCCCCCTCCACTTCTTCCCCCATTACACACATACTGTACATGCATGCGCACTCATACCGAGGGTGCCCTCTTGCTACTGCTCTTCATCTCATAGTCAGGTCAGCGGGGGTCTTAAAGAGCCAATCTGTCTGTGTGTGTGTGTGTGTGTGTGTGTGTGTGTGTGCACTTGCAGTTGTTAGTTTGTGGGGCCATGTAACAGGGAGAACACCAATCTTGTGGGGCCCAACAACCTTGTGGGGCCCAAAATGAGGGACCCCACTAGAATGATCATCATATATGGGCTCACAAGCCTCCCCTGACATGCCTGTCGCTTTTTTAGCACATGTCTCACAAAGTCAGAAAGTATGGAAAAGTGTGTGTGATGTGTGTGTGGATTTTTTACTCACTAGTGCCCCAAGTGTTGGAAAGGTGGTATAACATCACACACACACACTTCCTGGTGTGTGTAAGGGTTCAGCCAATGAGGGGCCACTATGAAATCTCGCGAGATTTTTCGTGAAGTCATTAGCGATATCTCATGTCTCAGCAAACCAAAGCCATGCGGTGTTGGCTGCTCAACTGGGAACTTTGCAGAGAATAAGGTAGGTTTTTGTATTAAAGTATGACTTTTTTTTATCTGTTTCTCAATCTGTACCCACAGTATATTAATGGATTAATAAAGTAGCACTTTATTCTGTAAATTACAATTTCTTGATGCTGCTAGCTGCTAGCTAGCTATATATTGCTAGCTTCTACTGTTAGTTTTAGATCAGAAAATGCTAACTGTTAGCTACAGCATTGTTATACTTAAGATATTTTTTCTGATGAATAAATATAATATTAACATTTGTTATGACAACGCGATTACTGCCGCATTATTTCACAAAAACCGTAATCTCGTTACTCTGAACGGAAAAAGTGTGCCGCTTTGGGTGACTGTCAATCACAGGATTTTCCCGCGATTGTCACTTTCGGCCAATCGGAGGCTTTGTTTATGTCTGTGGGGCGGGTCCAACAGCATGTTAGTGTGGCTTAGACGAACGCATGCAATCTTGATGAGTTAGGCTGTTGTTGACTGACTGCAAAGGCTTAGAATAACGAGTGCAGCGTTGGTGAGTAATGATTGTTATGGACTGACTGCAAATGACGGCTAAAAGGATGGTGGACACGTTTGTTTCATACGGAGAGTTACGACTCCGTTCGCGGCTACGTAATTCAACCGGGGGCCCGGAAACATGCATAACTGATAACCTCCGTGAAACACGGAAATAGGCGTTTTATTAGCAGCGTGAGTCACTTCTTAACACACGGGGGGCGGTGTCTGTATACATCTGTATTGATGAGTTGGGCTTGTTGTTTGACTGAGGACGGCAAAGGATGGTGGACACGTTTGTTTCATACGGAGAGTTACGACTCCGTTCGCGGCTACGTAATTCAACCGGAGGCCCGGAAACATGCATAACTGATAACCTCCGTGAAACACGGAAATAGGCGTTTTATTAGCAGCGTGAGTCACTTCTTAACACACGGGGGGCGGTGTCTGTATACATCTGCGCCGTTTGTCCCGTGGGTTTTACGTGTACGTCTGTGGGCGTTGCAGCCCTGAGAGTAAACAAACTATCTCAAACAGCTGACGTGAGGTGATAACAGTGCTGTAAAACTTGATTTGATGTGTGAAGTCATTCAAAAGATGTTAAAGGATCTTAATAAGTAATTATATAAGTAATTTAATTTGCAGTGTATATAATAGTGTGGGGTTGTGTGCACACGTTACAATGTGATCATTTAGAGGAGTTTCTAGAAGGGCTCAATAAGCAGATAGCTGTGTTTTGGGGGGTTTTCATGGGGCCAGAAGTTACGATGCCAACCATGCAGACCGAATAATATAAGGATTGCACTGGTCAGACACTCTGCCTTGGTAATTGATCCCAGCATGTAGATAATAATGCGTATGTTCTCCTTTGTGCATTTTGATAGTCTTGTTATTTGCTTTCATCTAGTTTGTAGACTTGGTTCTGCAATAACAAGTGTTAAGGAAACCAGGGCCCTGTACTATATAGCAGGATTCAGGGTAACAGCTAACAGTTTCACTCTGGGTTTCTGATATTCTCTTATTACCCAGTAAATTGCTAAGATCATTTATGCTGAACTTAAAACCTCCTCTAGAGAATGTGATGTTAGAAATAAGAGATCAACTCACAGCATCTATCAGTAAGTGGAGCTTTCTTGTTCGGTAGTTAATATTACACAAATACTAAGTGGTCAAAGTCATAATCCTGACCAAGTAACACAGTTTAAACAGATTCTAAAACAGACTTCTGGCAACAAATCACTGTCTGTGCTAATGTGTGTCAATTTATAGATTCATTATATCACTGCTTCATCTAGATCCCGATAAGGTTGGCTAAAACGACGTGTGTGTGTGTGTGTGTGTGTGCGCAGTTACTTTCAGGCTGAATATATGTTTAAGCCTCTCCACTTTTGTCAAATATTATAGTTGTGCATTTATATGTGTCGCTTGGCTGACAGCATACTTGTCTGGGTTTTCGATTTAAAGCTGGGATTCAGAGTTGGTGATCGGAAAATTGATTACAACTATGGTGGTGATTCACAATGGCCATTGCGTCAAAAGGTGTGTTGGTTATAGGTTTACTGATTCATCGGTTTGTTAATCTGGGAGATTATGAAGTTTGAAATCTGTTTGAATTGGCTCATTAATTCAGATAGTGTATCTGATACTGATGGTGTAGTCTCAGATCTATAATAGATGATATATATTAGTTATTGCTTTTTATTTTAATATCAGGTGAGAAACCATCAGGGTTTGGTTGTGTCAGTAAAGACAAGGATGTTGCATTTACATCATTAAATTAAACATAAATGTTGCCAGTACAATAGTTAAGAGTAAATCAGACACTTTTCTTGACAGAGTTGTTGAGATAACTATACTATTGGGAAGTTCTAAGTATGTTCTTTTTTTAATATCTCAATTATAGGTGACAAACTATGAGGCCCCTGCTGTGGCTATAGAGACAGAAGACACCCTTTCAAATCTGTCTTCCCATGAGGAATCCAATGGAGAGGAAGCCATAGCCCAGGTAAATATGTAATGTACACACTGCAATTCTGCACGATGCAATTCTATTATCACGGTATGATGGTGTCAAAATTGCTTTTGTGTTATAGCTTTCCGTCAGAAACATTCATTGGGTTATTCTGTAGACTTTAAATTGAAGGAACAGACCGATAACAACCCTACACATTTTGTTTCTAGTCTGTCCTTTATGGGGTCCTCCTGTCTTTATCTCCTTCTAAATAATTTAAAGTTAACCTCGCACACACACACCAATGTTTCTAGTCCACCCTTTATGGGGCCCTCCGTTTTATCCAAACTATAAGTATTTTTAAATACTTTTAACAACACATTTCAGGATCTAACCTCAGGTTTTTACAGGTGTAATTGTCCACTTCCTGAGCTGATGCATGTTTAAAAGGGATATTTTAAACATGATGCACTGCAGCCCCAAAAATGTTGTTGAGGGGTTCCAACTTACACACACACATGTTTCTAGTCCACCCTTTATGGGGCCCTCCGTTTTGTCCAAACTATAAGTAACTTTTAATACTTTTAACAACACATTTCAGGATCTAACCTCAGGTTTTTACAGGTGTAATTGTCCACTTCCTGAGCTGATGCATGTTTAAAAGGGGTATTTTAAACATGATGCACTGCAGCCCCAAAAATGTTGTTGAGAGGTTCCAACTTTAAACACACATGTTTCTAGCCCACCCTTTATGGGGCCCTCCGTTTTGTCCAAACTATAAGTAACTTTTAATACTTTTAACAACACATTTCAGGATCTAACCTCAGGTTTTTACAGGTGTAATTGTCCACTTCCTGAGCTGATGCATGTTTAAAAGGGGTATTTTAAACATGATGCACTGCAGCCCCAAAAATGTTGGTGAGGGGTTCCAACTTTACACCCACATGTTTCTAGTCCACCCTTTATGGGGCCCTCCGTTTTGTCTAAACTATAAGTAACTTTTAATACTTTTAACAACACATTTCAGGATCTAACCTCAGGTTTTTACAGGTGTAATTGTCCACTTCCTGAGCTGATGCATGTTTAAAAGGGGTATTTTAAACATGATGCACTGCAGCCCCAAAAATGTTGTTGAAGGGTTCCAACTTTACACACACATGTTTCTAGTCCACTCCTTATGGGGCTCTCCGTTTTGTCCAAACTATAAGTAACTTTTAATACTTTTAACAACACATTTCAGGATCTAACCTCAGGTTCTATAGTCAATCAGTACAGGCAACGATAACATTAATTGAATTTTTAAGCCAATATTTCTCTTCAATATCTGTAATATCTTCTATACCCAGATACCACTATGGTAGAAATGGATGTGTCAGAAGATGACCGTGTGACATCCCAGCAACAACGTCCACAGTGTATCCCCAAAACCGCCCAAAAAAGTAATTGGAAAGAAAAGGTGAGTTTAGATGAAAAAAGGAGAATGAACATGAGGTTTGCCGATCAGGTGAGCGAGAGATCTCTGAGCTCACATCAAACACTTGAATAGATCTTCTAATTTAGTAGGGAGACGATGCTATGGCGCACTAAGGAGCTCCAAGGATGAAATTGTTTTATTAAACATAGATCAATATGTATTTTGGAGTCATTTCTTATAATGACTAATTGCGCCCTAGTCTGAAAGCATACAGTAATCTGAACTACAATCTGTCCAAATTCCAACTAATTCATTACTGCAATTGATGATCGATGCAATAGTGTTTCAGTGGCAATTAAAATGTACAATTCTTAAACATGTCAATTCTGTGCTCCTTTTATGTCTACTTAGGTAAACAAACTGCTATCAAAAGAACCTGGACACCGGAGGAAGCGGCAGCGGTGAACAGGCATCTACGGAGATGCATTACCATGAACAGTGTTCCAGGCAAAGAGGAGTGTCAACAGTGCATTAATGCAGACCCTGAAGCTCTCCGAATGCGAGACTGGAAGGCATATAGAATCACTACTTTGAGACGAAAGTATGAGTGTGAACTTGCTGATGCACCATCATATTGACAGTGTTAACAGTCTCTTCTTGTGAGGCCTCTTTGTAGGCAATGATAAAGTTAATCTTGTCCCAGTGACTTTTATTTCTGAACTCTGAACAATTGTCCAATGAGTAACTGAAACTATTCCGCGCCCCCACAATCAAACGCCTGCATGGGGAGATTTTAGCTTTTACTTTACTAAGTTAATAAAGACAAGAGAACATATTATGTGTTAAGGAGTTTATTTTATGCAATGTCGTTTGAGAAATGGTACTAGGAAAGCGTTGAGTAGTGTTGAGCTGTAGTTCATTATATTAATGAAATTTTAATGCCCCATATACCTTATGATGATCTTTGGTTACAATGACATCGAGCCCTACAATGTCTTTGATAAGCAACAAAAAATATGTAAACATGTTATTTCAATCAGAAGACATTGTGTCTTGCGAAGATACAAAGTCTAGAAATGGTTGTCTTGCTAAGATATTAAAACTAGGATTGTGTATGTGTGTGTGAAAGTGGGACTCGCAAGTTTTGAATGTTAGAAACAGAACCCCACAAAGTGACAAAAAAACTAGCAAGAGAAAAAAAGTTCTGAATTTTAACAAATTAAAGTGATGGTAATTATATAGATTTTTTTTTCATCTTACTGGATTTTTTTCAGTGTTGTAGCACTGCCAGAAAGGGTGGATCCCACATTTGGGTAAAATAAGTTCGGGCCCTACAAAGGAGGAACACGAGTATGTGTGTGTGTGTGTGTGTGTGTGTGTGTGTGTGTGTGTGTGTGTTTTCATTGGCGCACGTGTATTGCCAAGAGTGCACTGGAGCAGAAAATGCGCTGTGGATTACCATGAGGCAAACTGTCAACCAAAGCTTAGACAAAATCGTGTATTATTAACCCCAAAGAGACGACAAGAGATGTTATAATGGTTGATTTCATTCATAAATTTGTGCTTCTATTAGAAATAAATAGTTTTTACGATTAATGCCAAGGCCCATTCAAATGCCCGTCCTGAGGAGGCTGCAGACTCAGCATAGCTGATGAAAGTTCAAATGTAAGAAACACCTTGCCTGTTTGGGTCCCGTTACATGTCCAGCTGACCTGGAAGGCTAATCTCCCTTCTCTCGTCACAACAAGATCTACAACATATCAGTTGCAGCAAAACAACCAAAAGTAGTGCGATTCCTCAAAGTAAAATGTCCAAAATGTTTTTCCTGCAGCTTTACAGTTTTTCAACAGTTTTTAATGACTGTCGTTGTCGCACTTGTATGTGAATGTGAGGCTGGGGGTCAATTTTGAGCCAATAACTATTCAGAAAATGCCTGCAACCCCCTCGCAGGAATCTGTCCCCCAAACAGTGTGAAACTGCGCCGACCCGCCCACGAAGGCCTAACTCTTATTGAGTTATGGTGTGAAATTAAGCACTGAGGATATATTAAGCCTCAAAGATGTTCAAATGCCCCTGCAGTCTTTTTGTAGTGGCTCTTATTGGTGTTGTGGCCACCGTGAAACCCATTAGGAATGCCACGCAGCTACAAAATACTTTGAGCTTATGAGTCCTGAAGGCCCAAAAGATTCGCCAATGAGGCTGTTTACTCTGAAATGGCATTGGGTGCACTCGTTCCCTTTTTTCATTGGATGTTTGTACAGCTGCTCCTTGACAAGATACGAGTGAAACGCTGAATTGCAATATGTACACTAAATAAGCGGCAAGCAAAAGAGAGGCGATTCGATGGTCCCTTTGATTGATCCCTGCAATGAGCCATTTTTAAACAGAAACTGTCATTCAATACTGACACCTTACAGGCCTTTGTGTCCACACATTAAAGCACATAATATCCATATGGAACATTCTAAACATACAGTAAAAGACCAGTGTCCATTTATACTACCTGTGTCCACTAGCACGTGAAGGGAGAAAAGGTTAAGAAGTCATGAGTATGATGAACGAGGCCTCACTGCAGCGTAAGGTGGATTCTCTTTATCTGAGAATGTGGATGTGAGATGGGCCTTTCAGAAAAACAGCCTGCTGATGAAATATAACTGCTGATGATAAAAAAAAAAAAAAGTGATCCTACGGAGGAGGCTTACTTAGTGAAATAGTGTTTGTGACCCTGCATTAATCAGTCTAGTTTCCCCTGTCTCCCTCCAGTCTTTGCAGAATGATTACATTTATAATGTTGATTCATGAATATTTTAACTGAAAGTTCAACCGTGCTGAGGGCCGGCTCTGATTTGAATCTAGCTTGCGGTGTAACTCTCCAGTCGGGCAGGATGGATTGCAAATTAGGAGTTCTCTGTAGGGCTGAACCTTTTTGAAGGAATATCTAATGATGAATATAATGAATGAATAATGACTGATTTTTTGCAATTACGACATGATTTGCAATATAAGAGTGAATGACAATCTTTCTAATCTAATTAATGGATTATTTTAAAAAATATCTAATGTCTGAAATGAGGATGGAGATTAATTGATTCATATTTGAATGCACAATTTGCCATAAACAAATAGTGCGCCTTCCGATATTGTAAAGTTTTGTACTGGGCCAGACTCTCGGCCCGAGTGCTCCACTGTCATAATCTAATAATAATAATAAATAAGTGGAAACTGCAGGAATTTCTGGATTTTGCTGAAAGCGTCAACATAGAATTGTCTAAATATCATATAAGGGGGCATTTTAATCTTTTCGGGGCATGTATGTTACACTCTCAGGGTATGTGTGAGCTGTAAGCAGGCGCTTCTCATGTGTTATCTTTCAAGTCAAAGTGCTGAATAACCCTTTTCATGAGAGGTAAATCCCTGGTTAGAAAACTATACCGTTTTTAAATTTGAATTCAGAATTTCCCAATTCTTTTAGAAGAATAATAGGAAGAATGCTTATGGTTAGGCACGTATCTATTATATTAATGCGTGCCACCTCTCTCACCTCTGCAGGACTTGACTACTTAAAACAACCCCTGAAGGAGCCTGTGGAGATTAAAGAGGTGCCTGTTGAAAAGAAGGACGGCTCCCATAAAGATTCTCCCCACTTCTACCGCAAAGGTACCACTCCGCCCCACTCGCCCGTCACCAGTCCTGTGACCACGCCTCCCCCCTCGCCTCACTCCAGCAAGAAGAAAGGTCAGCTCGCCAACAGCACCAGCCACAAAACCAGCAGAGAGGAAAAGCCTTCCTGCAAGACGAGCAAGGAGGAGAAGTCAAGTCATAAGACAAGCAAGGATGAGCGGTCCAGTCGAAAGCTGAGTAAAGAGGAGAGGCCGCCGGTCACCGATGGCCCTAAAAGTTCTCACGTGCACACCGAGGCCTCAAATAAACCCACTAACGCTCAGCAGCCGACCCCGGCGTCCTCGCCACTTCCTCCGACGTTGCCAGTCAATGGCCAGCTCCACAGCGAGTACCACAGTTACTACGTGAAGACCCCTACCAGGGGCCCTCCGCCGCCGGAGCCCGAGGAGGACCCGGAAGAAGAGCCCAGTATGCTGGACCTAGCGCGTATGCCCCCACAGCCCCCCAGGTCCTATAGTATCCCCCCCCCGAAGCCAGCCTCCCTACGGGAGAACAAGAGTGACCCAAAACTCAGGAAGCAGGATTCCCTAAAGCCAAAGAGCCTCGCAGACGCAAAGAAAGCCAGTATGGAGATTGCAGAAAACATGGAGGAAACAGTGAGTTTAACAATCATATCTCTTTATTGTTGTTGTAGATTATTATATGATACCTGATCTTTATCACTGTGTTTTGCAGGGTCCTAACTCGGTTCTTGTCGCTATGGTGATGCTGCTGAATATTGGCCTTGCAATTATATTTGTCCATTTTCTGACATGATGACACTGTTTTTATGGTAAGTTTTTTTTTCTTTTTTTCGTGACACCCTTACTCATCAACCGAAAATGAATGCGCGGCAGATGAACAAATATATTTCTAAAGATGAATCCACCCACTGTACTCCATGTCGTCTCCAATATGTGTCTCTGAAATGCAACAAGCAGCTACAATAAACCCAAAGAAACTGTTTTATGTTGCAGTGAAACCATGGCAACCGGTACGGTTGCATCGCCGGCCTTGAGGAAAGAAAATGGCACCAGTGAGACACGGGGGTGGCCGTAGGTGTTTTAGGAATCGGCGCGACACCCAAGAGAACCAGGAGGAAGGCTTCACCACTACCGACCCGTCACGGGCCTTCTCCATGAGGGCCAGCTCTGTGAATTAGCACTCCTTTGGCTTCTCTGAAAGCTGAGCTGAAATGTTGTGTATCGTGAGAGTAAAAAAAAAAATGTTTAAAAAGAAGAAAAAAATCTAAATAAGTTTCAAAATGCAACCAAACATACACAGTCTGAAAAAAGAAAGTAATTGAAACCCACTCGTGTGCCGATCCAAGCGCCGGCCCTCTGCAGGCCACCGCCTTGGCAGAGGGAGCGCTGGGCAGACGGACCTTGCCGGAACAGTGTGGAGATGCACTTTTAGATGACGGGAGCAAACAGCTGCCTTTCTATTTTGCCATCTGACGTTTTGATGGGGAGATGTGAGCCCGGGCGGGTGGGGGGGGGGGGGGGGGGGGGGGGGAGTGTTGGGTGAGTAAGGGAGGGGCGGGGGCGGATAGGGGCGCGGACGGACGCGTGCTCGGGTGTTTCGGAGCGTTTCTTTTGGGGCTCACGCCTCTCTTGCAACAGGAAGCTGGGCACGGCCGCTGCCAACCGTCAGTGCTAGCACGGTCACTCGCCAGTCTTACCCTGTCCATCCAATCATCGTCATGTTTTAACCCCCGGATACACTGCTTTGAAAGCTTCCCCGTGCATGGTACAGTTTTAACATTTTGTTTTTTGTTTGTTTTTCTGTTTTAATGTTTTGTTTTTGTTTGTTGTTGTTCTCTGAATGTTGGTTACTTGCAGTCTTGTAGTTCAAATGGAAATTTCTTCTCCTCTCAAAATGAGGGAATACTTTTATTTTAACATTTGACTAATTTCTCATAATTCAGTTGTAATTTGACATTACATATTCAAAGTGCAATATGTTTTATATTGTTTTTTCAAATACAGCTTATAGCATATTTTGCCAAAAATGGGTTGGGGTATATTACAAAAATCCTATGATGAATTTATTTTGATGGACTCTCAAAATTAGAATAGACCTGTTTTGGATGTTACTTATCAGCCAGCATTGTGTTTATGAAGGAGATTCACACCTACCTAGCTCTTTAAGAGTGAAGTAACAAATGTCTTATGTTATTTATTAAATCAGAAGGAAAATGAACCCTTTTGCTCAAATTCCTTATTTCTATCCTTTGCTTTCAATGTTTCAGCATACCACTAAAATGCAAAGAGGCAGTTCACGCGACGGGTTCACCAGGCCCGGCAGGGCCTGTGTTCTCGTGGGACTGGATCGACACGGTCTTGTGGAAGTTGAATTTATTCAGGTTGAGGCCATGGGACAATGCGGCACCAGGGAGAATGAGAGATGCCTTTATAAGTCTTTAACTGTTTACCTCAGAAAACGATGAGGAGTGGGAGGGAGGGAGGGAGGGAGGGAGAGAGAGAGGGGGGGGGTGAGGTTGGGAGATGCCATCCTTGTCTTAACTTTGTCTTGTGGGAAGGATACTTTCACTGTTGTCATCACCTGAGTCATGCTTTTAACTTGCCTCATCGCAATTGTTTGTAGTCTTTGTTGCAGGTATGGCATGAGTTTCTTTGATTTTAAAAGTGGTTATTTATATGGTTGACATATACAGTATTGTCATGAATACCCAGGTTGATTATTTATTCAACTGAAGTGATTGTGAGCATTGGTCATCATAAAAAGTGCTTTAATGTGTCTGTTTTCTTTGCTGCAAATCCGTTTGGAGGTTTTATTTGACTGTCTGTGCAATGAGCAGCACGTTGCATCTGTTAGATGGTTGCAAAGTGTCCACATAACTAATTATCAGAATATATTCAAACGGTGGAATGAACAACAAAAGCAGACCAAGACACTATATTATTTTAAAAGAAAAAATGTTATATTACAAATGTGATTTCCCCCCCCCCCCGCCTGTCTTGGCTAAATCTTTACAAGAGCAAGGTGAGGACTGGAGTTTTGCGAGAGTTTAACAGAACAGCCTGTCCATAGGGTACATTTCTGAAATGCAACATTGCATGTTGGAGTCATTTATATATAGATTATTATATACTATTTGTAAGGATTTTTACAGAGCACAATCCAGAATCTGGTATGAGTTGGTATTTTTCTAACAATTTGCACACCTGTATTTTGACAATGAATATAACTTGTTTGTAATTGGTTATGTAATGCACATATGGAAAATGTTTGACAGTGGAAAAAAAAACTTTATTTCTAATTGGTTGTACTGTATGTACCATTTGGGGATGTAAAAGGCAGATGTACTTGTTGGAGCATTTTAGAATATAACGAGGAACTGCGCGAGACTTTTGATATCTCAAGGTTCAAGTTACCCCACTGATTTGTGCAAAGTCTTTGGAGATCAATATATGTGTATAACAATAAAGATGTTATGCCTTACTAAACCAAATGTTGTGTATCTCTCACTGTTTTTTTCTCCTGAAAAACAAACACTTAAGCCCCCCCCCCCCAAATAAACAAACATCCATGGAACGTAATATATTTCAGTGACGTTCGGCTCTGCATCGCCAGGTTTTGACGTCTCGTCCGTGCTTAGCCTCCCAGCAATGATTGCCTCATGATGACCTTCTCATAATGAGATCCAAGGAGGGGTGAGGGCAGGGGGGTACGTGTGAAATCAAAGTCTTCGTCGGGGTCTCACATGTGTGGTGCTGGCGCGGGGCAGGTGACCCAGTTTGTCTCTGGTGAGATTGTCCTGTTTCCACTGCGGATCGGCCTTGGATTAGTGTAGTGTTACACCGGCCACGGGCACCTGCCCGGAATCAGCAACGCCGTGTCTCGCACTCGCTCTGCCCTCTGCCCCGACCACGGCAGACGGTGCAAAACCAGCCGAGTTCCTTCATCTCACACGGTTTGCATAGTGTCAATCTGATGATTGGGACAGCAGTAGATGCCAGATCATATTGCTATTTGTTTAGCATAATTTTGAATCGTGTTGGTTTACATTGTACCACAGATTAGAATATGAGTTGACATTGCTACTAGCAATTATAGTATCCTAGGAATGTTTCCATATAGATTACTCAGAATAGTGTGTAATTCTGGTACATAAAACCTCCATATGAAGCCTAACTTGTCAGTAATAGTATAGAATATCTGTGTTACTATTCTGATATGGCACAGCATGCTGGACAAGATTTTGTTGCACAAGCAGTCCTAGACATATATAAACCAAAACCATATAAGCATATCCTACCTTCGTAGAAGCCATAACACTGATTCCATTTACCGTTATCTTTATATTCAGCAGTGGGGGGTGTACCACACATTCAGGACTGAGACACACAAACTGTATTTAACATGTATTACAGTTAGGTTGCATTGCACCATGGTCTGTTGCCATGATTATCTTACTAGCTGGTAAGATAATGTGAAAATTGTTTCTCAGGTTTTAGGAAATATTAATATATACATGGAGGAGGACCAACAGTACGATGGCAATGATCATTTATGTTTGTCTTTTTTTATTTGACTTTTTCATCAATGTAATGATACATTACTTTCTAAATCAATGACAATTTTCTCTTAATCATTAAGATTATTTATTCAATTATAACATATCACATTCTATTTTGAATATCAAACAATGGCATACTTGATAAGCATTTAGCGGATGCATGGGGTCCTCTGATGTATGTGACCAGTTTGGATACATTAATAACTAGATTTTTGAAACTACTGAATTTGTTACAAATGATTCTTTTTTAATTATTGATTGTAAAACATTAAAGAAGTTACAACCTCTTAAAAAGTAACAATATCAAGCTAGAAATGTTTGAATTCTTTCCCAGCCAAAAGCAAGTCCATTATTTGGCATTTTAAAGCACAATAATGTAATTGTAAGCAGAGGAAAGGCAATTCATTAACCCTTTAGTACCTGTCAACAAGAACAACAAATCCTTGTTAGCTCCTTAATAACTGGTAGATGAACAGCTAAAGAAGGTATTCAACAATAATATGAACATATTTCCAATGATAATAAATTGTCTTCATACGTTTTAGACTGTTACACACTTGTTAATACGTCCATTCTTATATTATTATTGATGATTCTAATAACATTTGATCTGTGTCTGTAAGGATTGACTTGGACAGACAAATCTGGAATATTCTCACTAAAATGAAAGCAAGAGTTTTACAGTATATTTAAGTCCCCTCTCTGAGACCAAGCCTTCTTCTTATGACTAACAACGCAACTTGCTTGTGCTTCTAAAATTGGATTAAGGCTAGTAAGCAGTGAGAGGATATCGGTGTCCGGTGTTTAAAAAAAACTGTTGCTCAGATATCAGTATTAAGCAGATTCCCTTTCCATGCCTTGCATAGCGAGCTTAGCTTAGCATCACTTCATCCGTCATGAAACCATAAAGCTATCATTCTGTCATGCAATGTAAACGATTATGAAGCGGACACGCAGCGCTTTCTTTTTCTGTGATATGCTGATGATCCCACGTGCCATTTTTCATGCAGTACAGTACTTGTCATGTCCTGTTTATTTAACGACATGTGAGCTACGGTGAGGGTTTTATCGTCGGGGTCTCTAGGGTGAGTCATCATAGTTCAAACAAACAACACGGTGCATTAGCCTCAAGCTATTGAGAGTAAATGCCTGTCAAGTCCATTTATCCTTCTGTTATGCCGTTTGAGGCGTTCGTTCTTTGTGGACAATAAACACTGTTTAGTTGAAAACAAACATGTAAAGAGTCTATTGCTGACTTTTGAAGTCATTTCTCTTAAGCAGCATTCTGTGCCCGTGACTCAGTATTATTTGTAAAACACTTTTTCTTCATGGTTTAAATATACATCGTGTTGGTGGGAGAGCTGTTAACGACCATCATAATAATGTTGCTGTGGTAACAATGCACTGTGTTAGTTAGCCACTGCTCTTGTATGATTTAACAATCTGCCAGATGTTGTGTCCATCCAGGAATCACACCTGACAGATGTGTGCCATGTGAGTCTTTGTTCAAATTATCCCCAAATGATTTTATTGCATGTTAGGATAGAAACGGGAGCTTCTAGCGTCCCTGGACCTTAAAAAACACAATAAAGCCAAAGTCTAATGTGTCTTCTTTCACATTATAACACAATATAACTACAGCTGATTTTATTTGGAAAGATTCTACATTACCCAAATCCCATAAACCAAAAATAGAAGCAGAGCTCTTTTCAATTAATACATATTCTTAATTACTTCCCATGTTCACATACACACTTTACATATTACCTTTCACTGGTTGGGATATGATTGTTTCTGACGGGCCCTGGGATGCTGGGATTGGGAGCAACACAAGGATTGCAGGGCACTGTGACTCGCTGCAGGCAAAAAGGACAGTACCCTCAAATTCATTGTGACAGGCCTTTTCCTCTTTTCAGAGAAGATATGCCCAAAGACATTACTCCCCCATCTTTTCCTACGATGACTAAAATTCTGACCTGGTTTCATTCAGGGCCTCTTCGACTAAGCGATTGTTCGGTTCATCAATGAATGTGTTGACCTTTGACCAACTCATATTGACAGTGATGTATATGAAAGTTAGGTAGTCAAATTTCTTTATGGCCTAGTCTTTTCTACTTATCTAACATCCCATATCCATCTTTACATGAAACTGTATGTTTAGTGATGATGGAAATGTTTAAAATAAATAATTATATATACATACATATAGGAATAAAGTATATACATGAATGTATCTGCACAATTTCAAGGCAATGAGAATGTAAAACTATGCTGAATGTGACCCATTTGAGTGAGATTTCAAACAAACATCAACAGGTAATTAGGCTAACAAGCGTGAAGATGGACAAGTGCCTTCTATAGCACGTTAACTGCATCCCACCATTTCAGAATGGCGTGGGTGTGTGCAAGAAAGTGTGATCTGAGAGAGTATGCAGTTGTCGAGTTAAAAGGACGGATGATGTCACTTGGCGTGACAAGATTGTTTGAGTCTATTGTGTGTGTGTATGTTAAGGAAGCCCTGTTCTAGGGGCCCACAGCAGCCTCCCCGAAATAGAGCTGAGAGCAGCTGCAGCAGGGTGAGTCGTATCAGAGACACATCAAAGCGCATGCCGCCACCCGCACGCTCTGATCATAAGCACTAATGGTGTAATGGGGACTGGAAGGTCAGTGATTGTTTTTGGTTGTGTGTGCGAGGGTGTGTGTGTGTGTGTGTGTGTGTGTGTGTGTGTGTGTGTGTAAGTGAGTCAACAGGCGGCAGGCTACTGGAACTTTTTGAACACAAACTGACAGCATAGCTAAGCCTGGTATTACTGTAAGACAAATATCAGGTCAGGTGTCACCTCTGCAGAAGTCGCCATTGACATCTGTTGTAGCAATGGGCACGGTCAAATAAACAAGTCTGGAAAATAACGTCCCCTTTATCCCACCAGTTGCACAACCTTAATATCTGTGTATAAATGAGTAAAAGTATTAGGGCCTCCTTACCGTCTTTCACGAGGAACATTAACTGTGCTGGTCTGCTCTTCGTGCCACAGCTCGGATAACTGTACGTCCATATGGAAGTCTCAGCTTTCAACAGTCATCACTTTTCCCCCATAAACAGAACTCCAGGCAGGATCAGGGCAAAGTCACATTCTGAATCTGACCGTGACTGCAGTATGTGCCCAACTGTCTCGGTTCTATGGCGGACACACCGTGCAGACTTAGTGAACTCTACTGGTTGTTTTTTGATACAAACAACAAGCAACACACTTTATAATCTAGTTTTAAAATGTGGGTCTTGTGGGCGGCCCTCTAAGGTTAAAATACTGTTCAAAGAGATTAATACGTATGCTTTTGTAATGAAAAAAATGAAAAATATTGATTTCTACAAACTGGACGTTAGAAAGAATGTAGTACTGCAGAGTGCTCGGCATCTCTCTCTCTTTCTTAATCCCGTTCTCATTCATTCTGGAATCCAGATTCATGGGCCTGCAAAATGTCTCTGTCATGTCCAATCAGCACCTGCTCTCCCTCATCACAGCTGAGGCAGAAGCTGAAGACCGTCAAGCAGTATTACCTGAAACACAGGCGCCCCCCAAAGGTGTCACAGTACAATCTCAACTCTTCACGAATGCCCCGTAAACCAGTGTAAATTTGTAGTGTAAAGTCTTTTCAGCACTTCTTTATAATTAAAATTGCATTATCATATTTCTGCCATTATATTTAAACGTGTAGGGTAAAGATGATTTGCCCATAAAAAAAAGCCTCTGTTTTGCACGTAATTCTTTCGCTTGCCAATTTTGTAATTAACTTTACAACCGTTACAATTTTACAACGAACATTTTAAAAAGGTGTTAACGCGAAATTATGTAAGTACATTTACATTTTCGAAATGGACATTTTTGCGTGGGCAATATTTTAGACGGCGGCGGACCGTTTCTCCCGAAAATCAACCGCGCGGAAGATATTTATCGCGGACCAGTGTTCACACGAACTGGTTCCGGGTAGCAGCCTGGTGGCTAACGTTAGCTGAAACCGAAACGCAGTCCTTCACCCCACTTTCTACAGAGTGGTAAGAAACACCGTCGTGTTTGTGATAACGAGTCTAGTTTTGTGTTTGGCGAGTCTCTGGAAGTTTTCCGAAGTGAATTTGAAACACTAAATACTCGATGAAATAAATTATAGCGCTATTCTTCGTTTGGCAAGGCGTTAGCTCGCTGGCTAACACTCCCGGCTGCGGAGCCACTCAACACATTATGGTGGAGAAATGAATTGCCACTATTCCGATTTTCAGATCCGATGCAACTGCAACTGCATGTACGTTGTAACTATATCGACGTTACGCTATGGCACATTACTCGTAACGCAAGCTTCGGCCTTTTGTGGGATTCCGCTTAACGTTACTGTGATTGTCCGAAAATTCACTTCAGAAACGAGGCCTAATCTTTGCTAACGAAAACATAATTTCGTTATTATACATAACGGCGTTTACAGCCGGCGCCCAGCCGAAAGACTACTAGATATTGTGTGGTCTGGGAACTTTGTGTCCTCATTGAGAGTCGATCATGCCCGTGGTGTTTTGTAACGTTTTTTTCCTTATGTTTTTCCTTTCAGGGTTAACAGAAATTTGGAGACAGGATGGGTGAGTGATCAACTGAGCCGGGTTATAAATGACACCGCACCGTGCTAGAAATGAATAATCCGGTTTCCCAATGCATTACATGTCGGTTCGCATATCAGTATTTTTCCTTGTGGGCCGAATCATAGCCGTCTGACATCAACGGGACCATCCCCGGTTTATTCCAAGTCACTAATGTTATTACAGTTGGTGAAATACGTGTGTGTGTGTGTGTTACCAAAGCACTTGGCCACCACCTGTTTCAGTGATGTCCGTGTCTGTCGCTTCACAGACGGTGAAGAGCGGACCTACGGTGGCTGTGAAGGGCCAGATGCCATGTATGTGAAGCTGATCTCTTCAGATGGCCATGAATTTATTGTAAAAAGAGAACATGCTTTGACATCTGGGACTATCAAAGCCATGTTGAGCGGACCAGGTGAGAATTCCTGCAGACGATTTTAACACATCATACTGTCCCGTTATGTTATGAACCGAATCTAACTTTAATCGTTGCTTGAGATCAGGGATCGAGTCTGCTGGTGCAAGACCATACTTGCGGTATTGGTGTATTAATATAACTAAGTTAATTTTAGATGTCCGCAAGGTGGCAGTATACTCCCTACCTACAGTGATTCCTCTTGTTCATTTTTTTTGTTTGTGGTTGGCATTTTGCATAAATTTACAGTTGGATACCTATATTGAGAATGGGTTACTCTGTTGTATTTTTACATTGCCTAAATTCAGAGTTGCATGTCCAGATGTGTTGTTTCAAGCTCAAGACACCTACTGTAACTCTTCATCTACAGGTCAGTTTGCTGAAAATGAAACCAACGAAGTGAACTTCAGAGAGATTCCCTCTCATGTCCTGTCTAAGGTCTGCATGTACTTCACCTACAAGGTCCGTTACACCAACAGCTCCACAGAAATCCCAGAATTCCCCATTGCCCCAGAGATCGCACTGGAATTGCTCATGGCTGCCAACTTTTTGGATTGCTAAAGTTACAGAAACAATGTTTCAGCTTAAAAAAAGTTTTAAATTTTTTTTTGTTGGAGTATTTAAATTGTTTTTCTTTACTTATCGGAACCCGATTATAAGTATGTTGTCACCATGTTATCATTTTATTTTTTTTGCACTTTGGATTCTGTCATAATTGTATTGGTATGAAAGGATTCATTTTAATGTAATACACGGATATGGCAGGCTGCATCACTTCCCCCAGAATGTGAGAACAATGCCCCCACCCCATAAATGTTTTCTCACCTCCTGAGATTAATAAAGACCTGTTTGGTGAGCAAAGTGTATTTTGAAGTTGCTTCATGGAAATGCTTGTCCCATAAGAGGTACCTCTGACTAGGTACCCTATTCACGAATACTGGCATACTTGTGTATTTTGGTTTTAGCCTGGGTAAAACCATACAAAATCAAGCAACACAATGCACCGCAGGCATATTTCTGACCCTAAAATACATAATTCTGTATGGAAGTGTGGAAGGTGAGTTGGATACCTAGTAGGTTGAGTTCTGTTAGACAATACTGTAAAAACAGCAGATTTGACATATTAGCTCTATATGTACCATGCCCACTGTATTCTTTAAAAAAATTGGGTTTTCTTTTTAAGTAGGATATGCTCTTTCAAAGCAAATTTTGGATTAATAGATTTATGGGGAAAGAGAAATCTTTCAACATAAAAAGGAGATATGACTGTCTTGAAAAATGATTTGCAAGCATCTCTGGTGTTGGGAGTTTAGGTGGATGTGTATAGTAGATTATAAACTGACTTTCAATAAATAGGAGGCCTAGTGTAATTCTTGAATATGGGTGCACTCATTGAAAAGGTGGTCATGGTTATTGCGGGACAGCTTTTGTGTTTTTCCATATTGCATTGAAATAGCCTGTTTCATATACCAACTAATCAATGTGGATACTAAATTAAGATGTGATATTACAGTACATTCTTTGATTTCTCAATGTTGGTGCTATTGGGGAGGTAGTCAATAGTGTGTTTACATTGGGAATCCATTAGAGGGTCAATGGGACACACTATCCAAAACTATGGACACATGTTTCAGGTGTGCTCTTTTCTGATTCATACTAGTTGATCTTAAAATATAATTACACATGCAAGTTAATTGATATAATCCTATAACCCAGAATAAATATTGCTGCAACAACAAGTTTTGTGGTTACATGTCACTGCATGATATATTCAATGCCTGGGTCATGTATTTGCTCTTGGGAGCACATAGTATATCTCATTCAATATTGGTAACTGAGTCAAGTTTGTCTTTGTGGAAATCGCAGGAGGTTTACTCCAGTTAAGTTGGATATATTGCTGTGAATTTTGATAGATTAATGCACTCCTTTATTTCCTACGAGGGATCCCTAACTGATAAAAATAACATTCATTAAACTCAAATGTTAAAAAAAAGCATAGTCCATTTCTTGTGTAATTTAAGATTCAACTCTTTGATGATATGAAAAATTGGAGTGTCTTCATAATTTCTAACTTTAATCAATTTGCACGGTTCTGACAGCTAAAAGACGTGCACGAGAACAATATTCCGTGTACTCTGATCACGATGTATTGCAGGTCATCCCACGTTGGACAGAGGTCATTGGCTCACGTGAACTAAATACATTTTCTACACTACACTTTTTTTGCAATTGTGTCAAATTATTTCATAAAACCCCTTATTGAGTCCGAAGTGTCCTAACGACGCACATCGCTGGATTGTTTTTATCCTGTCAAAACAACTTTTGTCACGTGACAGCGTGACGTACAGTCCTCCACTCTGCGCTGAAGCAGAGGTGGGGGGGTTTCCATCATGGCGTCGATGCAGGTAGGAACACATCGACAGCGATGGCATATTTATCATTTACCTGACCTTCAGTTTGGTCTTTCCTCGTAGTCTATTGACCATCGAATTCACGTCCATGTATTTGTTCGAAGTAGACGTGATATTAAAGTAAAAGCGACATGTTCTATCCGTAAACGGTTCCGGTTTAGCTTGAGGTGTTTGCTAGCAACACAGCCAGCTAGCATCAGCATCCCCAGCACCGAGTCAAGGCGAGCGTAGAAACTATATTAACATTATAGTTATAAAATATGTTAACGTCTGCTGGTGCATTTGTGTCGCAGCAACACACAGATAATCGTTGGAGGAATGTGATGTTTTGAGTTTAAATTGGTTCTAATGTTTTTAACCGAGTGCTAATTGCTATTTGTCAGAGGTTGTCGTAAGCTAACGAGACAGTACGCAGCAGATTGACCAGTTCTAGTTTTTTCTCGATTTGAGTAGGTTCATCTCCACCTTGAGATAGCGGTGGCGAGATTTGCAGTATTTTAAACATTAAAAAAAACACGTAGCCCAAGGAACGAATTCATCTGCTGATGCTTATCTCTGACGTTGAGACTTATCGTTTCTTCTTGCATAATTACACAGTGAGAATTGGTTTTATTTCACGGTAAACAAGTCCAATTAGATTAGTTTGTGTTGACGTTTAGTTACATTTACACTAATATTAATCATAATCGAAACTAATCATTTCAACGTCACAATTGTTATTTTTTGGTCATTATTCCCTGTATTTCTTTTGTAATTTGCTTTACACAATTTATTTCTATTTTCTTCTTTTAAATTACCATTAACATTTGTATATTGGTGCATTGCTTCTAAATTGAAATGGGTGTGGTGGAAACCCTAACACGTTCTCTCCCAACAGAAAAGGCTACAAAAGGAATTATTAGCCATGCAAAACGATCCGCCCCCTGGAATGACGCTCAACGAAAAAAGTGTACAGAACACGATTACGCAGTAAGTTGTTTTTGTCTTTTTTATTACGATCAATTCATTTGCTGTGTCGTCTTTAACTGAAGAAAATCTCTGCTCAAAATGCTTGATGGTGTGAGGACCAAAGGTCACTTTAGACACCTGTAACACCAATAACCGTAGCAGGAGGCATTAAGAGACAGAGCTGGGCCTCGGTACTGTGTTTCCTAAAGCCTGGTGTCACTCATTATTCATCTTTCTATAATGTATTTCAATGGTTTGCGTGCTGGAGTTGGGCTTGGCGAGCCAGAAACCGGCTGCTTAGTGGACCTCTCTGTCCCGGCTGTGTCTCGGTGTGTTCCCTTAAACGCCCGAGTTTATGTTGTTCTGAATGTCATCGCTCGAAGCTCAATGCTGCCATTTACTCCTACTTGATTGGTTCGGGTTTATCTCAGGGCACTTTTGCCAAGAGACAATGCATGTTGCAGTGATTGTGGTTAGATATGTAACAATGAGCATTCCATCACGATGGCATCTACCTCAATAGATCACCGTTGCTAGCAATGACTGGCTTGTGAGTTCCACGACTGGCAAGTCTACAAACCAGTTCGGCAAGCTTTCTCCCTCACTGCTTCCCAGGTGGGAGGTTCTATGTATGGGTGTGGCTCTTGGTTGTCAAATATAAGATTTGAGGTTTGTTTCTGCTGGGTTTATTTTTGTCCTAGTGATAGGTGGTTGGTTTTGAAAGACATCGTCTGGTAGAGATAAAGTGATCATTTGTTTTGGGTTTTATGTGGTCTGATTGATAGTGTAGTTGCAGTAATGAGTCCACAGCCATTGCAAACAAGGGAACTACTGCTTTAAAGCACCGAGAAGTCTCCTATGTTCATATTGTTTCCCCTGCTCTCACTGCATGGTTTGATCTTGTTTTATTTGTCTTGATTACATGATCACATGAAATGGGGGTCATGACTGGGCAATGTCCTTGGAATCACTTCATGTTATCCACAGGGTTTGCATCAGGTGTAACTCTGCTTTGTGAACAATGATAATGCCTTGCTTCAGCTCTTAAGAAAAAATGACAGGGCTGACCTCATATGTAGGCCCTTTATGGTCATGTGCTCGAGGCTGAATCCGGACGAGATGAGGCCAGAACCCTGAAGAGCAACCACGAGTCTCTTTTCTTGACCTTTCTGTCCAGCTTGCCTGGATGAAATTAGACCAGAGATTGTGATGCTGTCATCAGTGTTCCATTTTCTTCTCTTATACCCAGGAAAACCAGTTAATGATCTGGAATAAATGTGTGCATTTTTTCTGGTGACGCCTCCAGTTTATAGCCATGCAGGTATATTAAGCAAGGTCGACTGCCCTTCACCCCGACGGCTCGGATCAAGCCCCCGTGTTATCCATTCCTAGCGAGTCATTGAATTCCTCCCAGCTCAGTCAGCACATTTTTCAGCCGGGCTACATAGGCAAAAAGGGATTCAATCCACTCGATCAATAGAGTATCACCTTATTACTAAACCGCTATCATAACCAAGCTGACTATTAAATGTCACTTGAATCAGGTAGACTAAAAGCTTCTGATTGCACATTTGGTTTTCATTATTTTCTAATGATAATGAGCTGTGATCCATGTGAATTATTCTGTATTCCCACTAATCTACTCTAGAATTATGAGATCTAACGTACAGCATGTTGTTAATCATCAGTAAATAACATGCTAGTAGCCCGCTGAGGCCTTCGCCATACTCTGCTAACATTTGCTAATTGGGCACTGCGGGAGGTCGCGTAAACAAATCAGGAGATGTACAATATGAACTACGTGGTACATCATTTCCAGAAAATATCACACTGTAAAACATCCCCTTACCCATCGCTAAAGGGGTTATGTGACCAAGGCCTCTGTTTGTTTACAAGACCCCCCATAGTGCCACACGCAGTGCCTGGAAGCATGACCCTTTCCGGTAATCTTCCTCTAGTCAGTTGCCACCGTTATTGGTTTTTTTTTTTTGTGAAATCAGCAGTTGTCATAGCGACCATTTCAACTTTGAGCAGTGAGAAGTTCCAAGTGAATTGACAGGCTTTTCAAAGTGAGTGACAGCTAATGGTAGGTTTTGCCCTGAGGTAGTTATGTGCTTTTTTTAAGAAGGAATATTTGAATGCCACTTTTGGCCGATTTTGCCAGCCCTAATAATTAGGTAACACAAAGTACAGCTGAGGCCAATGTGGACGTCATTTGATAATAAACAAAAGGCTAACACACGGTCAAATTTAGTTTTGTACCTGATACGAATTGAAAACAATTTTAAGACCTTCGATGATGTTTTTCCTTAAACCTAACCACGGCCTCTACTGTTTAGTTGCCTGAACAATCTTCCTTTTCTTGTAACTTAGTAGCATTAAGTCACTTTTGTGAAGTGGTGTGCTATTTATACGACCTCCCCGGGGATCGGGTCAGACACACCGACATTGCCATCTAGCATTGGCAGACAAACAAGTGTTGCACTGCCTTAACCCTGTTTCCTCCTAAAGCATGTTAAAGGTTTGTTGGTAAAGGAAGTGTTGCTGACATCATGGCTTGTCACGTCACTTGCTCTGTTATCTTTCACCTGTTCTGAAAGAGTCTTAAAGTCATCTGAAGGTGTAGAAAAGGAATAAACTTAAATAAACTTTGGTTATTTAAATGCTACCTAATTTAATCTATGGGGTTGTGAGCAGTAGCTTAAACTCCTCCAATCTGATCTATAAACTACATTAAATATGTATTTTCTGTTTTGGAAACTGCATGTCTTTCTACTTTCTACTCTTTATGTTTGAGTGAAATGTTAAGATATATCTTTTGATATTGTGCCTCTCTCTTAGGTGGATTGTAGACATGGAGGGAGCATCTGGAACGCTCTATGAAGGAGAGAAATTTCAGCTGCTTTTCAAATTCAGTAGTCGATATCCATTTGATTCCCCTCAGGTAAGCACAGCTCTGCCCTGCAACCCTCCGTGTTGGTTTGTTTGTTGGTAAATGTGTGTCTCTGTGTTGCTCTCGGCTGGAAAAGCACTATCGTTAAGTGCCATCCGTTTACCATCTTGTTTTCAAGGATCTAGTGAGTCCTTTCTGCTTCAACCACAGTGCAAATGCTGCTAGCTTGGTGTCGGACATCGTCACCTCAACGTCACCTTTTGGATCTTTGGACGGATGATTTGAAGCTATTTTTGGTTGTTTCCACTTTTGAAGCCTGAAGTGACCGTACTGGGATGAGAGGCTGGAGCTGGCGAGTACCAGTACATGTCCAGCATTATAAGTCACCAGCCGAGACTAGTGCTAAAGAGCGACTCTGGTTACAATAGGTGCATCAGTAATTAACAACAACTGTGGAATTGTTTGGGATGCAAACTCTGGCTTGTGGAAAAACAGGCTTAAATAAATAAAGTGCCCCAGGGTCTGGTCCCTCTTTTTATTTTAACTTATACTTTAGGCTTACCTGACTAAATGTCCACTATCCTTTTTACCATGACCAGATGAAGTAACTTAACTTTTAAATTAAATGAATGGCAACAAAGCCTATAGTTTATTTAAAAGAATATTGTTTCACACAGCAGCCTGGCCACCTAAAAATAAAGAATGGTGTAGAGAGTATTAGATCAACTACTTCGACATCATCCTGTCAAATAGGAAGGATGAGCTGTCAGAGTGGCCCTCTGCTGGGTCCCTTCGGGGCCCCGTGGAGATTTTCAGTGTTGACTGACCGCGTGTTACTGGCTGTGTGAGCAGCCTCAGTGGTAATTCAAGCAATCATTGTGATCATCGGGGCGTGCTGGATCTCAGTCGATAAGCTTTTACAGCTTGTAGCTGGGGGATTTGACCATTCATTATCACATGATATAATCATATCATAAATGTTTGGACTCTTCTATTCTATTGCGCAATGTGGCGCTGATTTTGAAATTGTTTGGGAGGCGCTTTTCAGCTTGAACACACTTGGCGCTCCCCCTTTCACATGTGGACATTTTAACTTTTTTTTTAATTCAGGCTCCATCTCATGGCTTTTCCACCATACATCATCCTTACTCCATTGATTTGAGTATTTACCTGTGTGCTTTGCTTCCAATTATCCGGTGTGAATTCTTGAAGCAGAAAAGCGTACATGTAACATGTATATGCGTGATCCTGTCTGCTCCTGTCTGTAACACTCCTCCCGTCACCCCCCTCCAGCGCTGTGATGCGCTCACCGTCTGGTGCCAGACTGCCTCCACCCGGTGTTGGCCTCCATCACCCTCTTTGGCCACTTTTGACTCCCCCCTTCTCTCTACTCCGGCTTGAGTTCCTGTCTTCTGCTTGTACACTTCCAGTATCTCCCTGTTTAGCCATGACTCGTCTGCTGGGAAATATCCCCGTCCTTTCCTATTTATAGCACACGTCTTCTTTCTTTTACAAAACATGTCTCCTCTCTTAACCTCTCTCGCGCTACCCCGGCCCCTCTGTCCTAATCCCAGAGCCTCATGATGTCTGTAGAAGGCTAAGCCTGAGCTTACACTGCAATCCTCATTACTTTTCGTCATTAATGAAAAAAAACTCAACTTTTTCCCGACGACTGCGCTCCCAAGTTGTAGCTTTGATCCCCGAAAGGCGTGAATGTTTAAAAGTGAAGCCAAATGGAGCCGCTTTGATTGGGCTTCATTTTGATTTCCTGTTTAATCATTTGTCTTTATGACCTCTGATGTGTTTTGTTTTTGTTTTCCTGTTGCAGGTAATGTTTACAGGAGAGAATATACCTGTCCACCCCCACGTGTATAGTAACGGTCACATCTGTCTATCTATACTGACCGAAGATTGGTCACCAGCCCTCTCAGTGCAATCCGTTTGTCTTAGCATTATCAGCATGTTGTCCAGCTGCAAAGAAAAGGTAAGGGAACCCAGTGTTTGGGGGGGGGTGAGGATGGGGGGGGTTACATGCTTGTTGAATCTAAAACCCGGTTGTTTTGTTTTCCCTGCAGAGACGACCGCCCGATAACTCCTTTTATGTCAGAACGTGTAACAAAAATCCAAAGAAGACAAAATGGTGGTATCACGGTGAGTGCCTTCATTCCATCGGAGCGGGACACGCGCGTGCAAGTAGTTGCTTGCGCAGGTGATGTCATTGAAATCCTTTTCTATTTGCCTCCGCAGATGACACCTGCTAATGTACAAACTTTGTAAATCGTAGAAGAAAGAAGTCCTACTTACCTACATGAAGCACTTTTTAATCATTCAGTCTTTGAACTCTGAACTTTGACTGGAACAATGGACACCGTGCGCTGGATGCTCTTAAGGGCATCAACCCACCCCCTCCCCTCCCCACCCCACCCCACCCCAACCCACCCACTGTGGGCAATTGGATGCATGTTTTAGTCAAATGTAATAAACAAAAAATACTGGGAACGTTTTAGATGCACCCAAAGGGATAGTTTTTGGCAAAAAGTTAGTAACAAGCAGCAAGCAAGGAGGATTTGTAGTGAGATTATTATGATTTCTGTTTTAAGATTATTGTTCCTTTCCTTCTTTTTTTTGTGGGGGTGCATTTTTAAGGTCCTTGTGTTGTGCAATAATAACTGATGGATGCATGCTTGGGCCTACAAAGAGAAATCCAAATCAGCTTGTTTTCTGGGAGGGATCTGACCATCGAAGACCCAAGGAAGTGCTTCATCTGTTTTGTTTTGTTTTAGATTACATGCACTGTGAAAGTATCTAGCTCATAAAGGCACTATTAGTACGTTAACCCCCAACCTGCAGATGTACTGCCGGAAGCAGTCCTCCACTTATTTATCAGGTGAAAGGGTTTTAGTTTGTAACCACTATGTATCATGAGTACACCGTTTTCCTCTTCGTCTTCCCACCTGAGAGCCGATCGCCGTGGGACGTCCTGTCGGTGCAGAGAGGAATGTGACCTCCGGGAGTTGGGCTGAACTCAAAGACGCGTTGGCGCCCTCTCTTCCGTTTAAAGAATGTCTAAGAGAGAACATTGTCGCATGATCCATTTTTATTTGTGTGATACCGATTTCTAATTTCATGCGTTAATCTTCTAAAATCTTTGATTTTAAATGTTGAGTTTTTGTTCTTTCATCTAGCTGATACTTTGAAAAGGGGTTTTATTTGCGATGGGCCAGTGTATTTGGGACTTTCTCTTATGTTGTCGTTTAATTCAAATCTCCATTTTGTTCTCCAGAGTGCTAATGAGTGACGAAAGGGAGAGTTTTTTATAGAAGCCTTGAAGCTGAGGCATTTGTAATTTACCCCCTGGTCAGCGTTTTGGCTCAGGTACCTTTTTCAATAGAGAGATCACCTCTAAAAAGATACCTTTCAGATATTTTGAATTTAACTATATTTTCACCAAAAGAGACGGTTATGGTGCAAGCTGATAACATGTCTGAAACTATTGTGTATATAAGTCTCTAAATGGTTGGCTGATCTGAACAAATATTAGCAGAGGATGCATTTGCTTAATAGCAGAATGGTGATCGGGCTGCTTTACTTCAATTTAGTCTGCATCTTTTGCTAATTAGAATGTGTACAGTCGGCAACAAACACTACTGTTGGTTAAAAAAAAAAAGAATTAAAAAAGTTAGTAGTTTTACGGTGAGTGATGCATGCAATTTGAAACCCTACTTTTTTTTATTGGCATCAGACATTGTGACGAGTTTAAAAAGTCTTTCCATGACTTAGGTAATGGTTTTTGTGATGGATCTCCAGAGGCTGTGGGGCTCTTTGTCATTTCAGACCGTAATCAAACCATTCCTAAAGACATTTTTATCACCTTTTCAGTCAGAGATACTTGAATTTTCCATCTTGGGTTGTTTGTATTGCATTTGCTTTTTTTTTTTTCAGGGTCTAGCTAAGTTTCTTGAATGGACTTGAGTGAATGTTCTGATACTCTATACTGTAGAGGAGATTACTACGGCACACCGCTGTCTCAAAAACTATATAGATAACTTAAAGACTTCTATTTAACCAATGAATTATTTGTTTTAATTTAATGTTATCTTTTTTTTTAGCTTCATTGTAGGGGTTTTATCTTTTGTCACCGTGCTGTGAGGGAAAGCAGAAACGATTGTGTGAACGCAGTCACAGCAGCTTTTCACCCAGTTGGCAGTAGATCAGAGATTTGAAAAAACCTGCGAGTGAAAATGTTACAAGGTTTTGGGCGTGACTTTTATTTATTTTTTTCTAGGTTTTTCTTTTTTTTCCTTCTTTTTCTTAATGTGGTTTGAACTCTTAGCTTGCAGGTTGTTTTGAGTGTTCAACAATAATGAGGGTGTGTTATTTATTTTTGAAATGTCCTGGGATGTGCAAGCTCCATGTAAAAGGTGCCTGTTCATTTTCATAATCAATAATAAAAAGCAAAGATTAACTTTTATTCAACCTTGGTTTGAAGCTTCAAAGCCTTTTATACGATGTTTATGCTGACATGACCTAAAACGGCGTAACACCGCTCTAAAGGTAGTGGTGGGTGTGGGGAAGGTTACCAATGTGTTTGTCAAAAATACACAAGTCCTATCGGGAATGTCTAACTAAGTCTCGATTCTCAGTCACACTGTCATCAGTGGATCTCGTTTTACGAATGTGATGCACATCATCAAGCGTGTGAAATTGTGAAACAGGGCTGCGGATGCATTCCTTACCTTCACAGATGTCTTTCAACAGACATGTTGTCATGTATGTTGGTGGCTAAGCTTAAGGAATCTGTCCATCATCAGTTAAGTCTTCACGAACCCTGAGGTTTGTGTTATTTAATTATCAAAGTACACTCCGACACACAGTAGAATATCTCCCTGACACACAACCTGCACGAAGCGATTCAACGGTGACACCGGATAAGTGCGCTGGTGGCGCCATCTAGTGGTCATGTGACGTTACAGTCGTGTCAAACTTGTGATTCACTCTTCACTTTAACATAAACCCTCTTCTACCTCACAGTGCAGTAAAAGATTCACACTGCAATTCACGTGGGCCTTCTCCAGCTCCCCACCCGACTGACATGCTTTAGAGGCGCTCAACTGTGGGCCTCATAAGACTCAAGAGCAAGGTAAACCCCTGGCCTCCGTGGTGCCCTTGAGCAAAGGCACTAAATCCTACCAACGGTACTAGACTGCTAATCTGTGAGTGGTTATGTGCTCTCTGGAAGAAAAAGCATAAAATGCATATTTAAAGTCAAGGAAGATGCATCACTGAGAAAAAATGGGCCATATAGTTATGTGTTTCACCGTAACGTGCAAAACAATAGTGTCACTTGCGCCTTTAAAATGCGTCGTATGTAACTAAATATATTCAACTGAGCTAATTAGCATTCATGCTACGTGCAGAAAACAAGTTTAAGAAGCTTCTGTTTGACTTTGAATCAAAGTTGCAACGCTTTAGGTTCAGAGGAAGCAAACCAGGACTGAACCATTCACACCGTCGCGGGGGTGTCTGGCACCCTCTGTAATTCATTCAAGATTCAACTCAAACTACGATGACCGTAAGTAATATGCAACGCGTGGCAATGACCACGTAAACGAAACGCAAACTTTATGTGATAAATATGAAAAAGACCGGTCATTTGCCCCTGACGGGTCACATTTAACAGAATTTACCCAACCAAATAACGTGGTCTGTCCCCTCTTCCATCCAGTTCTCTTTAGTGTTTGCCAATGTCGGAGGTGTAACTGGGGTCTGGCCCTGGACAAAGGTAATAAATACACTAAGATATTTGTCCCTTTTCTGTTGGATGGTGTCCGGACGGTTTCTCACGCTGTCGCCACTCCGTATATCATGTCGCCGTGGACTAAAATCCCCCCCACCACCCTTATACTTTCGTCGGAGGATGGGGCGTTATGGAGATGCTAGCAAGAGGGGTGCTCGGCCGATCAGCCATGATGAGCGACAGCCGGCCAAACTAGCGTCACAGAAAGCCGGCCAGAACCCCTACAATTCACCCGGGGAACCCCCCCGGCGACACGGCGGCGACGGCACGTAGGGCCGTCAATTCTGTCGGTTCGCTCTTACGAGCTGACATTTACGGGAAATTGCCGTTTTTTGAGCTCGTTGGCCACGTTAGCTTCGTGCTAAGCTGGGCACAGCCGGAGCAGCGGTGTGTTTCGGGTTCAGGGGTTGCAGACAGCCCCGCCGCTCGTTGTCAGTCACCCGCCCCCCTTCACCCACGACCCCCACACCTAACGCAACACACCGCCTCGAGGTTCAGGAGTCGCCGTGCGGGCGGGTTGTATGCATGTTACTGTGAGGGATGTACAGAAAAAGGGCGACAAGGATCGGGACGCCCCCCCCCCCCCCCCTCGCCCCCCCATCAGAACCTCTGGGGCAGTGGCCAAGATGCAATCGCGATGGCGTGCAGTGAATTCACGTCACGGATCGGAGTGGCGTTTGATTTGTGCGGACAACGGTTGATCTTAGTTGTTGGGGTAACAACCTGTCATCGTGATTTCCGGGTGAAGTCCACGAACACAGCGGTCACGTGGATGGGAGACGGTCGTCCACGAGGTGACGGGGTTCAAAGCCGGCATCTGTGCCCCAAGTGCACGGCGCTGGATTTGTCCACGCTGCAGGGGTCTGGCTCTGACCCTTTTGAGAGAAAAGTACATATTATTGTATATGTTGTGTGGGGTGGAGCCATCTTAGCAAGATGTTGTAATGCAGTTTGTAACTTTTTGATGAATTGAATACATTTTATAAACTCTGGTATCGTCATCTTTTGTTGGAGAGAAACGCATGGTGGCATATTATGTTCCCACACTGACCTGTGTGTGATGACATCCGCCAGAATACCTTATGGATAAAGAGTTTGATGTGGGATTTGTAAATTTGTACCAGGATTTTTGGATCCGCTCTGCTGTGTTAGCCTCTGTCGCCTTCATGTACGCCTTCCCACCTCACTTTAGCCTCGAATATAATGCCATTCAACTTCCTTTTGTCTTTTTTTTCAGGCTACTATCACAGGATTCTCTCCTTTTTTCCCCCCCGGGGAGCTTAGCAGCAGTAACATGAGCAAAGCGGCTTCAAAGAGCGCTTCATTGTCTGGGTGTATTAAGCTGCCAGTGGATGAGAATGTGAGATAGGCCTAGTGCTGCTCAGTTTGAAGCCACTTCTATGGACTTCGCCCGCAGAAATCCGTCAAGCAGATTGAAACTTGTGCAACGACCTGTGGCAAATAATGATGCACACTTATTGTTGTTTTGGTTTTTCTTAATCCAACAATCTAAAGCCCTAGTCTAAAAAGCGTTCAAATTGCCATCTGGTTTCAGGAATAGAGCATGGCTCAAGTGAAAGTACAGACCTCAGCACCCCTGGCTGGTCCTGGCCTCTCCCCCGGAGTATCCCCGACGGCCATGGCCAGCCCAGGAGCCCTGGGTCTGCAGCCCTCCGTCAACGGCACAGGCCCGGCCCCCACACCCGCCTGCCCTGCTCCTGCAGTCGGATATGGGGACGCCCCTGTGTCTGCTACATCGCCAGGTAAAACGCCAACAGTAACAGTAGTAGCAGTTTGTTTGCATCGTGGTGGTTTCTTCACTCGACTCCCACGTAGTTGTATGTATGTATGTGTGTGTGTGTGTGGTGTGACCATGTGACTTAGCAAGCTGCGTGCTCTGTTCCAGGCCCGCCCCAGGAGAACATGGCAAACCCTAAAGAGAAAACTCCAATGTGTTTGGTGAATGAGTTAGCCCGTTTCAATAGGATCCAACCACAGTACAAGCTCCTCAATGAGCGAGGCCCTGCACACGCTAAGGTGAGGAACGGACAAACTGCGTTGTGCTGGCTGAAAAAAGTCTTTACTAATCTGTCTTATCGTCTTTTGTAATACCCACTCTTAAAAATTACTGTCTGTTAACATTTCCCTTGGTTTACTTGCGTTCATACAAAGGTTTTAAATAGTTATTTATGGAATTTTCTCCTGCAATCTTTTTGATACCATGGCATTCAACAATTAAATGTTGGCCAGGTGGAGAATAGCTATACAGGATCCAGAGGGATATTTGTAAAAAAGAGATGTGTGTGTGTGTATATATATATATATATATATATTAAATAACTGCTGTCAGGTAATTTTTCTCCATCTCGGTGCTTCAAGATCTTCACAGTGCAGCTGACTCTTGGGGAGCAGCTGTGGGAGGCCGAGGGCACCAGCATTAAAAAGGCCCAGCACTACACAGCCGCCAAAGCGCTGGACGAGAGTGTCCTTCCCAGGCCGGCGCCCCGCTCTCCTAAAGTGGACATCAACAGCAACCCAGGTACTGCAGCCACGACAGGATGTTTTTGTGCTGTGTGCTGAGAATGTGTCTGTGAAGGATATGGGTAAGCCCACTTGTGACTAGATAATATTATACAAGTGCAAAATGGCTATTTTAGGAGGTTATTTGGTGAAAGCTACAAAGTAAGTTATGTCGGTCACCTAGTGTTTTTTTTTTTTCGACCCCCAACTGAAATATTTAAAGTAATTGGAAACGGTACTTTAGGGCTAAGACACAGATGCTGATAGCAGTTGCAGCAGTCTGACATGGTAAGATGGGATAACATCTGAAAAAAGGCCCTGTGAAGACTGTCAATAGTCAGCTTATCTTTCCCGAGCCGCACTGCTAAATGTGACACTTATTTTAAATATATTTGACCTTTTCTACATATATTTTCCATTGTAGCATAAAAAGCGTAGTTTTCTTTTTTCACACATACTTTTAACCTTAAACATTACAACCAGTTGACATATGATGTCATCCTAGACTTTGTTAATCAGTCTTTATTTTAATTTAATTTTCCATATTTACCTGCTAGTTGAATTCATGAGCATGTTAACATCTCACGGTTTTGTGAGTCTTTTTCTTACTTGTTGTTCTAAATTGAACATTTGTTCATTATTTTTAATTGAATATGTGACCGTGGCGTTGGCGGCAAAATAATAATTTTGCACCTTACTTGTTAAATACTATGTGTGCATTATTTAAAGCTGCCGGCACTACAGAAATGACTATTATGACTGTACAGCCCTATCGTGTAAAGGGACTCTGTTCCTGTCTTCACTTCCTTGCGTCACTCCAAGCTTGTCAGAGAGGACATTTAACATCAACTTCTTAAGAGGTTTTAAGCAGCAAACACAGAATACAACATCATGTGAGTGTTCAACAAGGAGTTATGAGAGAGGATACAACGGCTTCAACATGTCACTTCAGATGTTTAATTCTGTTGTGGATAGTTTTTAAATACTGTGTTCACCTCTGTGTCTGTGTTGACCTCTGTCCCAAAAATGGCTCAACAAAAAGTGTAATTACTCTGTAACTACTTTGTCTATTTGGACAATTTTAAAAATGTTTTTAAATGGTTCCATCAGTGCCCTCTTGTGTTCATATTTGGATCTGAGTGTATTCGGGAAATGAGGACCACCCATCCGTGTCACAACTTTATATGTGCTTGTGTAATCCTAATGAAGAGGGCTGAGGTGAAGAGTGAATGGATGTACGTGGGTGAAACACCGTTCTATCTCTGTTATTAACGAGAAGTTTCAGTTTTTATTTATTTACTTTTTAACTGCAGGAGTTTGACTTCCAGGCGTACCTCTGAAGCCACTGGCCCTATTTATATAAGGCATGTTTAGAACACAGCCAGGACAGAGCCACTCAAAAAAGCCCAGGTGTAGATGTTTTTATTTTCACCCAAAACTAATAACATTAGTCCCTCTTACCTCCAAAGCCCTCGGTGGCATTTAGGAGTCAAACACATTAAATCCATCTCTTTAATTACTCGAGAAAACCATGGGCGGGTTATGCAACATCAGACAGGTAGGTAGGTAGAAATGTTGTGTTAACGTGCCTATCGAAAAACATCTACTAAAGTCGGGTTGGTGCTCATGTGAAACATTGTTAAAAGTAAATTTGGAACTTCACATTTATTTCCTTTTTTTCAAATGGAAATATTTCTTAAATTCTACTAACGCTTGATATTATATGTTTTAAGCAGCTGTCCCTCGGGTTGGTTTGTATCTTTTGAATGTCTCTTGTCTTATACAGGCAGTATAACACCCACAGTGGAGCTGAACGGTCTGGCCATGAAGAGAGGGGAGCCAGCGATCTACAGGCCTCTGGACCCCAAACCCATGCCCAACTACAGAGCCAACTACAACTTCAGAGGGATGTTCAACCAAAGGTGAGCTCCCCCCCCCCAATAGCTGTGGAAACAAAGCGGGCTCGATGGGATCTTCCACGGTCAAATTCGCTCTCTCCGGTTGTTCCCATTTAGTGTAGTTCCATTCAGAGAGACACAAGTTTTAGTTTCTTTCATTGAACCAACATTGGAGCTTGATTTTGATCTTAAATTGTAGACTTGTGACTCAAACGCTGTGCTTAAAGGTGAGCTCTGAGATTTCTCTGTGTGGACACGTGCTTGATGCGCCTACAGGCCGTACACATGTGTGGCAGACGTGGCTCTGCGCTCCGTGTGTTTTCCTGAACTGATGAACGTGGTGGCCTCACAGGGGTCCCTGCGCACGCTCCGTCTCTGTCGAACCTTCTTTCTTCCCGTCCCCGTTATTTCACTTTAACTGGAACCATCCAGCCAACGTCCAAAAAACCCCATAAAAATGCCACCGAGTCGCTATTGATGATCGGCTCTCCGTCAGGGCAGGAATGCTATTTGGGATGCGTTTGGCTCATGTCATGCTGCCAGTTTAGAAAGGCCACTTCTTGGGTTGAGTGGACAACAACAACAAATTTGTTTACCAAGAGAGTACTGTGAGATGTGAAAGCAATATTTTTGCTGTGTTAAAAAGGCAAAGCATGCATGTCAGAGCTGTTTGTGTATACAAAGTTGGCATTTGGCTTTGTGAATGTCAGATTTTTATAAATATTTAACCATAGTTGTTAAAGGGTTATGGATGATCTTATTATGATATCATTCCAAATGTGTGTCACAAGTTGTGTGCACTGTTTACAGCAGAGCTGTGAGACTCCACAGCACACTCCTGCACTATAGGGTCGCTTTCAGGATCCTCCCCACCCCCCCAGATGGCAGTGTTTCCTTATTTTCCGAAACTCAAAAGCACAGCTTTTATAAGGTGATTGAGCACCCATTTTGTAACAGGCAAGGTAGGAGCGTGGTGAATTGATAAAGGTTTTTCATAAGCGCGGACCTCTGCAGTGTGATTTCTTTCTTTTTCCACAGAGTTTCTTATTCAGGCCCCGAACACAGCGACTGAGAAGAGAAGGTGTCTGTGGTGCTCGCTGCGTAAACCGTGGCTCTTTAAAGTCCTACGCTAAGGTATTCTGCAGCCAAACATTTTAAAATGTAGATGCGTCGTCAGAAAAAGAAGAAGAGGAAAAAAAAGGCTCTGCGATTTGGGTTGCAGGGTCGGGTGACCGAGTGTAGTAGTCAGCAGACAGTCTAGCATCTGGCTCACATCTTCTCCTATTTGATCCATGCAGGAACAAACAGGAGGGGAAAGACAAATGTCTCTGGGGTAGAGGAGAAAATCTGTTTCACAGCATCTGTCTGTCAATGTCATATGTCACAGGGATGAGTTTCTCAGGGACTGGGTCTGTGAGGAGGGGGGAACCTCATGGTTTTTTTTTGTTTTCCTCTGTCATTTTATAAGGAAAAGACTGGTCTGTGTGTGTATGTGTGTGTGTGTGTGTCACACAGACGACATGGAGGTGTATATCATCCCAAGGGCACTTATGTTTTCATAAGGTCTGTTTCTTTCAGTGTAGTCGAGCCCTGTGGATTAATGAAAGCGAGACCTTCGGAATATGAATCCCATTCCATCAGATGAGCGGAGTGATGGGCCGCATTCACAATCGGTCACCTTAATGATACCGCGGGGGAAAGGAAGGGCTCTCTATGCCCATGTCCTTACCTATTATGATGAATAAGAGTGAGCCGGAGTCATGTTGATGGAAAATTGTACCATTAAAAGGGCAGCCTGGCTCTGATCCATCAGCGCTCTAATCACCACCAAGACCAGTATTGATTCATTCAGAAAGTGCCCTGATGAGAAAAGACGGCGCTAACATAAAATGTGCATTCATCGGTGTCTTAATGAATCTTATTTATGGCGACGGGGCCTGTGCATAACTCCTTTCCCGTCCAGATCCAGGTTTAATTCATCTCTGTTATCCAGCTGTCATAACCGCGCCATTGTTCCCCCTCGAACACTCAACGCACTTGGACGTCTTTATCAGCTCATTCTATCAGTAACTCAGCGTCTGTGAAACATTATATTGAAATTTAGCCCTAATGATTCAATCATTGAATCAGGGAAATACTTTTGCTATCAAGAAATGGATGACGTCAACCTGTGTTTTTTTTTTTTTTTTCCACCATGGACAATCCCCCATTCGTGTGTTATCATTGGAACACCTGATTCCAGTGACTCATACTGCACCCTGCAGTCCATCCGCGCTGCTCCCAGCTTTCCTCTCTCTGCTGTGCTCCCGGGAGGGGAGGGGGGGGGGGGGTAGGCATCCTGCATTCACTCAGAGTTGAAATTCGGAGAGGAATTTTCCTGTTAGAGCGAAGGAGAGCAGTCGGGAGTCGCCCACCTCTTCCTAGCACTCATTTGTTAATGATAGCGGGAAGAACAGTGGGCCGAATGACGGAGGAGGGGGGGAGGGGGGGGGGGGGGGGGGGGGGTTGCGCCATTTCCTCCCTGTGATGATGATATTCAGATCATCAGCTGGCCGAGAGGAATAGTGGGTCACCTGTGCTGCGCAGCGTTCGGCAGCCGCAGTAAAAAAACAAACAAACAAAAAACAGGCTAAGTAATGATGAAACCACATATAATTATCATCAAAATGTACGGCCTTGCTCTGGCGTACGAAGCATTCTGTATTTTTGGGGCGCTATTGTTACTGTTTCGTTTAATTAACGCTACCTGGCCAGCAGACAGACACGGTCAGCGACTAGCCTCGGAAACGAGGAAATCGTGTTTTTAGAGAAATGAGGTGGCCCTTCCTCTGCAGCGCCAACATCTGTTTCTGATGCTGGCGGCTAGATCAGCGGTCAGCCGGCTTTAACAGCTGGGGGAGACTTTTGACGGAGATTGTGTCACATAATCGGTGTATTTGTGAAGACTCAGTAATCATCCCCCCTCCCTGAGGAGACATTGCTCTGAGGCCTGTTTAGTATTGGTGTCAGAACCCATTTCTACCAGTGGAATTATTATTATTATGAAGTATGAATAACACTAATTTAGTGGGCTCCAAGGAGGGTAAATTGTGGGCTCACCCGCTCGAGGTGGCCACAAATGAGAAACCAGATCTATTTTCACGTTCTCCTGCTGAATGTGTTGATAGTCATGGGATGGCCAACACCATGGCCCTATTAAGGGGGAACATTTGTTAGTATTGTGTTTCAAGTTCATCCCCCCCCCCCCCCCACAGGGGCCGAACGGTCAAATCTGCATGTGTGGCTTGTAGTTATCTTTTGTGTGTCTCTGTGTGTTCGTGTTAGAAATATAAAAGGACAGTTGCCATGGAAAGATAATTATCCTTGAAAGATGAATACCCTCCTCCTGCCTGCATGACATCAGAAAAGCATCACACACACACACGGTGTACATCGCTAACTGGGCCAACCTGGCATACTGAAAAGGCAAATCTGCCCATGAGCGCTTTCCTATATCTGACATTTCCTCTCCTCCTGTGCTACGTGGACATATCAGATGTCCTCTGAGGTCTTCTTGACACACACGGACGCAGTTTGTTTTGCTCGCCTCACTTTCTCCCGCCGCAAGTTTGTGTAGTTTGCTTATAGCGGTCTGGTTTTGGGTCTTTCAGAATCTCATGGCACCCAAACGGGACACCGTGTTCTCGTTCACTCGGACATTCCACAGATATGATTTGTCTTACTCTTATCCGGCGTCACCGCTGTCCAAAAACAAAAGTGAGCTGCCAAAGCCAACAAGGTACGTTAATTGCGTACGTTTTTTTTGTTTTGTTGTATTTTTCAATCATTGTGCGTCTGAGGATCAATGAATCCGATGCACTGAGATGGTTCATAAGTTACCACGGGCTACGTGCCAGAACAAAGGACATTCCGTCCAAATTGTAAAAATGGGTGTAAGCTCATAAAGCAGCGGTTTTTATAGAGGGGGGGGGGGGATTGGAATACATGGTCCAACATAAACAAACGCTAAGAATGATTTGTGCTGTGAGAGTCGATGACAAAGAAGCCTGCTTCGTCCTTTCATCTTCCCTCCGCTGAGTGGAGGTTTGTGTTGTGTATCCCAGTGTGTCTTCTTCTCCTCTTCTGCCTTGATGTATTGAATGCAAGAAGAAGAAGAAGAAGAAGAAAAAAAAGAGCCCAAGGCCATTTTGTACCAAGCGGGTTACACCAGTAGAGAATACCTTTTGTCATCGGTATGTTTGTCCGGGTGAGTCAGACGGCTTTTACCGGCCTTCCTCACTTCTGTTTTTTCATGCGAATAAACACCACAGGTATCTTTTCCCAGGATATCGGTGCCCTTCTTTTTTGGATTCCTGTCATGGCTCAACGGCTGCAAAGAGAGTGCGTGGTCGTCTCGGCGGACTGCGCCGCTTTTCCATTTCCCCGACGTTGTTTGCGTGTCTGCTCTGCGGAAACGTGAGCGCTGTGTCACGCTTCCTTTGCCTGGACTGAGGCTTCTGTGAAATTCCCAGATTGCGGAGATCTTTCATCCCCTTTTATCCCACAAAAAATGCCTGTTTTTATTACACTTTGAGTCTCTACATTGGCACCAAGGATGCTGATGCATCGAAGCATCATGCGGCCCATTTCATTTTTTGTTTTTATCTTTACAAAGACATTAACAGGCCTTTATCGTTCTCTATTCATTTTCCAGTACAATTGGGCTTATACAGGTACTTTTTCTGACATGTCTGGGGGGAAGCATATACTTCCGTTCTATCCTTGTGATCCTTAATCACTCTCCTGCGGTTAAATGCGTAAGCAGAATATGTAATGAGGAAAACGGATATAACACAAGTCTATTAAAAATGTTCCACTCTGGTTTGAATCGTCTCGCCAGCATCAGACACACCTTTTGCACTGTGCACGTGCGGAGCTCCCAGCGCCATGTGACTTGTTGGCGGAGCTGTCCTCTGGCATCATTACAAAGCTTTTCAATGCAGGGGAAGTCAAAACAAAGTTTGTTGTGTTAAGTGATGCCGTGCTTCTTCTTTGGTGGTCCTACAGCTCGGAGCTCACCGGGAACACTGAGGAACCTGAGCGACCGTACTTTGCATCGTGTAATTGGTTCTCTCTCTGAACAACACCGTTCGCTCCTGACTCGCTGATCCAAAGAAAATTTCACCAAATTTACCAGGCTGTATCATTGCTTGATGACTGAACCAATTAGCTGATTCTTCTGTGCAAGCTGCTCCTAGGTGATCGTACAAGCACCATAGTGGTTACATTTTAAGATGTCTATTAGTCTCTGATGCACATTCCAGACCGTTAATAAGCAGCAACTGTCAGTCGGTAAAAAGAGTGTTGCCTGGGAGACGCATGATGAAGGGAAGTCGGGGAGGCTGAGCTGGAACAATTTGGCCATAACAAATTCAAGGTGTTTCCTTCTAGGAAATGGCAGAGAGGATTTTCTTTAACAAAGCAATTAATTTTCCTCCGTTAATGATAATGAACGTGAAAACAGCAGGTCACAGTGCAAGACTCTTAATGAGGACAACAGGGTTAGATTTTTAGAATGATCCCCCCCGCCCCCCCGCCAGCCATTCCTCTCAGCCAGCCAAGTCCTAAAAGTCGGCACTAGAAGGTTAAGAAGTCATTTTTCTTTCATTTATTTAATTTCCGCTGTGTCACACAAATGCTTCGCACACGCTGGCACCTCTTCTGTCGCTCACGGATTTTCCTGCTTGGAGAGGTGAGAATCATTGACGCGAGGCCTGTTTTTAGTCCGACCTTTTCCATCGGTTTCTCCCACTGCTGACATTAAATAAGGTCTTTTTTTTCCTTTTACCCAGTAAGCCTCTTTGGCGCGCTACCTGTCGGTTACAGCGCTTTTTAAGCCGTTGTGTTTGGAAACTATACTTGATTTACGTGGGTGACTCAGCAGTAAAAGTGTGACATGAGAGCTGGGGGGGGGGGGGGGAGGAGGAGGAGGGCGGCACACTGATTGCAGAGCTCGCACAAAGAGAGCTTTTAATCTCTGGTTCAAAATTGAAACCACAACAAACAGCAGAAACAATGACTACTTGTCGGATTGGACAATTTCATTAAAAGTTTCTATGAAAACCTATTTTCTAAACACCTGTCTGTTAGCAGTTGCCCATAAATGGCTGTTTTCGGTAGAGGCGGCGATATGAGACGCAGGAGAGAGATGAGGTCAGGAAAAACATGGCCGCCATTAGCAACTTAAACGAAAGGTTTTGTTTGTATTCACGTGTATTACGTTGTTCACCTTCACAGTGTGCAAGTGTAATGTCCCTGAGTCCCAGTTTGATTGATTTTATAGTTTATGAATTGTCATGCACTCATAAGTCTAGTTTATGGAAAGGCTCTTGGAATGTAATCCACGATGCCCTCTGAATTAAAGCTGGCAGTGCTTTTGCAGGCTGAACATGGCTATCAAAGGACATGTAATATAGTCGCAACCTTTACATAGTCCGATGATCAAGCTAGAGATTTAAAACTTACAATGCATTTAAATTCGGTACTGGATCTTTGCGCCATTGTCCACATCGTGCTTGGAAATACCAACCAAGGATGGACACAGGGAATGAAGAGGGGGAGCAAACGCCAATAAAAAAATACATTTAAAAAAGTCTCACAACCGGAGAAGAAAGTGCAGCTGGTGGACTAGTGAGCCGGTCCAAGATTTTGCAAGATGGTAATTAATTCTTTGTTTAGTTTTAGCAGAATGACATGCTCCGGTTTTGCTGCATCAACGACCTCTACCCCTCATTTATCTACTATTTACCCCTTTTCTGCCCTTCTGGCTTTGGATTCTTATATTTTTTCAGTGTCCTGAAAGCGCTCCGTCACTCCTCCTTCAGTAACATCGCATTTAGCAACTTTATTCAAACAAAACTGACCCCTTGTGAAATCCACGGCACATCGAGTCGTCACTAGTGGTGTTTGACCCTCAGCTGTGGATTCCTCCTCTTCCTCCTCCTCCTCCTCTTCCTCGGTACACTGTAATTCCTCTGCACTGTTTTCTGGCCCATTTCACCCAAATAGCCCCCCGTGTCTGATTCCAGGAATAAAATAGAATAGTTTTTAAAGCAGCTTTTGGAGTAAGTAACAGTCCTCCCGGTCTCGTTTATCTGTAAAAATGAATCTAATGTATAAAGTTGCTTTACTTTCCTGAAATCATTGAAGTTATTACTTTGAGTATGTTCATTGGGATTAACTATTAATCTGTAACCCTTCCAACACTTTTTATTACATACCACTTACTTAAAGAACATTCCTTTTAAAGTGTTATGTTAGCTATGGAGTTGTGTATTGCATTCTTTATTTTTAGTAAGCCATCATAGCACAAGCAAGGAAGAATTATATTCAAGCGCAGCAACACAAACGGACCAAAATGTGGGACGTCATCCCACAACCTTTTTTGTAGTCAATTATCACAGCAGCATGAGGCCGAGTCACAATGGCCAGTAAACATATGCAAAAGTGAACAAACTATCCGACTCTACTGTTTTATACAAAGACCACCCACATATTGTACTGCCATATTATCCAGTAGCTCATTTACCTTTCAAGGCTTAAGCTCTTTATTTTATCTCTAACGAGTTGTATATGCGACCACCAACTAGGTCTCTAAAAAAAAACGCCAGTTGACTTGGCCGATTACAGTAAGAGATATATTCTGCACAGAAGGTAATTTAGTCTGTTCTCAGGGGCCATATGGCAGGTTTATGACTAAAAGGAAGTGCATTTATTTTTATTCATTTTTTTCATCTCCTGCGGTCAAGCTCAAGTTTGCCCAGTAACCGGTCCCATCCCGTGTGAAGTTACAGGCTGAGTAACGTTGGTTAACTCCCATCGCACTACACAAGGCCTTTCATCACTGTTCATTTAATTTTTTTTATTATCTTCAATTCATCCCGCGTGGTCACTATTAAATGTGTTCATTGTGCACATCACTATAAGTGGTACAAGCTTTCCCAGAATGCCACACCTATCCAGCACAGTATGTGGCACATGGGGGCTTTCCTCTGCATTTTTTTTTTTTTTTTTTTTAACATTACACAAATCGGATTATTTAGTGTAATTACATGACTTATGGGCTTAGTCATTTAAATAGTGGAAGACCGGTAACTTGTTAAGCAGCACATGCAGTGAGATACACATACAATCAGAAAGGAAATTGTTGTCCACGCCTCAGGAGGAATTAGTTTCCAGCCGAAATGTCACGCAGTCGTTTAATAATTGTGTGTGTGTGTCCACGTCCACATGTCGTTTCTTTGAATGATTGAAGATCAGAGACCAACCTTGATTAAGCCGGCCGGCATTAAAGAGAGCCGCAGGGAAGGTTCGCGCCTCAAAGTCAAATCTATTACTCGGTGCCAAACGCAGATGAGTTATCATTTGATTGGGTCGTTGCATCCCGAGTCACAGCAGACGCACACACACACATCATCACAGAGACACAGCGGTGTTTCTTTTTAATTTGTTCCCTCTGTGAGGTCTCCACACCCTCCCTGCAGGTGTCCTGGTCCAATTCCCTCTATGTAGTAATGATAATAACGCAAATACTAGTTGATAACACATGACAGGCAGATCCAGCCAACATGTGCAGATTCTTGTACTGGCCAGAGAGCACTGACGTGATTTTCCTGCCTTTTTTTTTCTTCTTCTTTTTGGTGTGTGTGTGTGTGTGTGTGTGTGTGTGTGTGTGTGTGTGTGTGTTTGCATGATTTCGGCGTGTGTGCGTGCGCTCTCCTGTGTTCTTGGCTGACTTGCTTGTGTGTAAGCCGCTACTTTCCCACGTTGTGGAGTAGGTTCTCCCACAGCCCATCCCACTCCTTCTCCTTCTTAGCCCTCTCTCTCCCTCTCTCTCCTCTCTGCACCTGTACTCGGCGCTCCGGCCCCAGCTGCTCCCATCTCGGCTCAGCGCTGTTGGCCGGAGCCCATGTTGCACTTGGCATGTCCTCTGAGACCCTGGGGCCACACTTGACGTGCGAGGGCCAGGCGGGCCCCCGTCCAGGGAAAGGCTCCCGTGGCCAGGAGGCGCTCGAAGCAGACGGATGAGAGGAGGGCTGTGGGCTGGAAAAAGACCTGCTGGAATTCTGGGAATAAAATGCTAACTCATTGTTAGTCCTGCTGGGCAGGAGATTTAGGAAAGATATGAACGGAAGAGGGAGAAGGAGGTTGACTTCCAGGGAAATGATAACAAATAAGTTGATAGAAGTGATCTGGTAAGACTTACTGTTGGTAATGAGGCAGTATTTCTGGTATTTCCGAGAAAAGGCGGAAAGGGTTCAGTTAGAAAGGGAACTTAATTGAGTTTCTGTTTATTACAACTCCTACTTTTCGGCCAGAATCTCTTATCAGTTGGGATGACACTGTGTGGCTTACATTGTAGCTGCTTAAATATTTCAACATCTCCAACTTATGCTTAGAAGTACATGGTTCTGACCGGATAAATACCGACGACTTTGGTGGTCCCGAGACAGCCCCACCACGATGTTCACGTTTTATACTTTTATTTGGATGGCGTGCAATGAAGGGCATGTTCACATGCTGTAATGGATGAATTGCAACTTGCACCATTGGTGGAATGCTGAAGGTCAAACTTGAATTGGTCCAATACTTTGTTTAATGACCAAAATAATGTCGAGCTAATGACACTTCCATCAGCCCCAGCTGTGCTTTGAGTTGAGCACGCTGATGTTAGCATGCTGCGCTAACCACTACAGTGTCTAAGTACTGCCCTACAGGCCTGTTAGTCATGTTATACTTTTCTGGAAGAGTTGAAAGATTTGATTTCAGTCATTTAAAATGTTAGCATATCTTCAGGGCGGTTTTTACTTAAAGAGCTGGTTCTGCTGTTGTGGAATATGTCCCTAGGACCCCAGACCTCGTTGTTTAATGACGTGCATGTGTGCTCTGCAGTAAGAAACGTTGAAAGTTTCCAGTGCACGCAGGAGTTCCTCGTGGGTTTTCTTACATCTTGTTTTGCCCAAATTCCAATCAAGTATCAAGTCTCCCTGCTTGCTGCATTGCAAAGTGGGATATTTTGCTACGGCTGAAACTTTACAGATACACATCGTGGGAAAGGAGATTGTTTCAATTAACTCCACCACATTCGGCAACTACTCATTTTCAGTCATTAACAGCTCCCTGCCAAAAGTAAAAATATTGAGTACATTTGGCAACGGACTCGAGACACGGTATTATGAATCAAAACTGCCATCGGTGTCTCCCACATATGGCGTGTGTCCTTGCGAATATTAAAGTGTATACTGGCAGAGAAGAACGAGGACAGGGAGACGGATATTAAAAAGTTCGGCGTCCTCTCCCTCCCACGTATAGCTTTCCCACTATTTCTCATTCCTTGTCCTCGATCCGGCCGACATTCTCAGCCCTTCTCGCCCTGACCCAGGAGGGGGGTATCACACACGCGGACTCGCAGACCTCTAAATCTGCTCGCTGACAGCTCAGTCCCTCTCTGTCGAGACCCGAATAAAGAGAGGAAAATCTATGGTCGGGGCCCGAAGAAAGAGGAGAGGATATATATGTCCCTGTGCTTTGTTTGCCATTCCAGGGCCGGGATTCAATAGCAAGACATCCGTCAAGTGGTTAGCCACGGGGCCTTTGTGTAGTAATTGACCCTGATGAAGTGGTGGGACTTTAATTTGGGAACAGTGTAAACGGTGTGAATTGATCGCTTGCCTCGTAATGACTGTGCTGCTCCGGTTTCTTGTGTCACGCACGTTTCTCTATACGTATTTATTCGTAGATGTTGACTGATTGTCTTTTGTTGTCCATTCCAGGTACCATTATCCTGTTCCTAAGATCTTCTATGTCCAGCTGTCTGTGGGGAGTCACGAGTTTATCGGGGATGGACGCACTCGCCAAGCAGCCAGACACAATGCTGCCATGAAGGCCCTGCAAGCCCTGCGCAACGAACCCATCCCCGAACGGCCACCGCAGGTACACACACACACACACACACACACACTGCACACTGCACACAGCTCCCACTAGCAGTGCGTACCAGCAGTTGTTTAACAATTCCCTATATTCGATGTCTACTCAATGCGTCAATATATATTTAATATACCCCCCCCACCCCTTTCCAATCCCGAGACGAGCATCCTTTTTTTCCGTTGTTGCTACGGTTACCTTGTTGACACGACCGCTCTGCGACGACTCTCCAATTCTCCTCCATATTTCATGAAACCCGTCCCACCGCCTCAGTGGAAGATGAAGAGAACGTCAATAAGCAACACAGAATTACATTTGGCCAATAACATGCCGATGAAAATATAATGTATTTAATGAATTACCAGGACATAAAAAAACCCAACGATCTGAGAGAGCTGTAAGCCGGACATTTGTGAGATTTGCTTGATGGGTCACTTCACAGAACATGACCCGGGGAAAATATGTCGACATTATTGATTGCTAATACATGCTCAGTTGTGCTGTGTGCACACAATTCCATCTTATGAAAACCACACCCCCACCGCTTTGTACTTGGTTGAGTGTCGCTCTGCTTGACCCCCCCCCCCCACCTCCCTCCCCTTCCCCCACACTTAAACTCTTGCTTTAATGAAAAGTAAGAGGATTTGTGCTGCTGATCTGTTGACGGTGTTCCAGTAGAGGCTCTATTAAAAGTGTTGCACAGTATGTGTGTGTTTTTGCAGACACTGAGGTGAACGTGTAACCACCTTTCATCCGATTGGATCCAAATCCACTTCAGCTCTAATTATTTTAATGTTTCATTTAAGCCTGGCGTTCTCAGTGGTTTAGTTTGCACCTGGCAAGAGTGTGGTTTCTCAACTTTCTTCTTTTTTTGTTTTTTTGCTTGTTGCCTACTCCCTACGTCCCTCTCCCGTTCCTCAGTCTTCCCTCAGGCACAACTGTTAACTGTTGTTATCATCTCCCACCGGAAATCAAATTACCCCGATCCTCACCGCCTGGCATCGCTGATGGTTATTCAAAACGCTTTGGCTCTCCTCACTTGCCCGACTCGCTGTCTTGTGGCGTCGGCCTCCATAAATGTGCTCTTTGTTCGCTGCTGCTTCTGAGTCTTGCTTTACAAATTGAGGCGCATTGTGTCTCCAGTCTACGCGTCCGTCAGCCTGTCTCGCCGTGCGTGTGCTCTTACATGTGTAAATGTGCCGATGCCCTCGGGCCTCTTAAGTTTTCTCTTTTAACCCTTGTCTATCAGACCTTTTTTATTTTTTATTTTGAGGAAGACCACAGATGAATTATCTGTGACACTCTAATTGTGTGGTGTTTTATTAACAAGTAGAGCAACAGTATACAACCGTAGAAAACTATATTATATAAAGATTAAATAATAAAACCGCTGACTCGACTCCTATTTATTTTATGATAAGCAGTCATTGTTAAAGAGTTCTGTCTATTGGGAGCCCCCTTCTTCCATGTGATGTAAACCTGTTACGAAATCAATTGCCCTTGAGTCACACATGTGAATGTGAAGCAATTTGTTCGCCCACGAACGCTGTTTCAGTCAAACCGCTCCTTCAGCCCAAGTGGTGAACCCATACGCTGCGTCTTGTGTTCCCAGGACACTCTGTGCAGCACACCCACAAGGAGAGGCAGCGCCGAAGGGCGATTAAGCCCTCGGGTTTGCCTTTGTCTCAAGAAGGTCTCTGATCTACTCGGTCACCCCGGGTCCAACACGCGCCGCTCGCACCCAGCGGCTCGTTAGCGCAGCCTGGAGAAGGGCATTCACGCTATTGTTCACACATGTTACTGCTTGTGAATGCTCCACAAGGTGCCCACGGCGTTATGTAACCGCGAAAAAACCCTGGACACAAATTAGAAAGGTTATGAAAAAAACAATAGGCGTGCATTACGAGATGCACAGGAAGTTCGTCCTGTGAGGTCCCTGCCCCCCCCCGGGTGCGGGTAGATGCGTCGTACCGCGTGACCGTTTTCTATGAAATCCAAGAGACTTTCGCAGCATGAATCATACGTCGTATCGGATCGCACAATGAGGCGGGCGAAAGGAAGACGCCCGCAGGGAAAGACTGCAGACATTCATATGCAATCAGACAAAGAGCTGGACATGAGAAGATAAGGATCCAAACAGAAGGCTGCATTCCTGTGGGCGACTGGCACCATAAAGGGCCCCGAGTTGTATGCTTTAAGATGTCATCTCTGTAGCGTGAACTACATTTCTGTGTTAGTAGAAGGGACCAATAGCCTTTTTGGTGAGTTGAATACAGCTATCATTCTTGTAGAGTCTGGCTTATCCATATTTCAACAAGTTCAAGCTCTGAAGGCTCCAACCGGAGTCATTGAGTATTAAATCCAAATTACTTCATAGTTCTCATTATTTTGCAATTTAGAAAATGTGCTTTGGAACACAAATCATTACTGAATTTTCTTCATTCATATCCAGGGAATGTTTCATGCTCGACAAAAACACTTATTCGGGATTTTGTTTTTTAGTGATTCTTGTTGCAAGGATTTTGATCTTTGCTATCAAAAAGAGTGAATAAGCAAAAAAGATCATAGTTCATTTACCCCACCCTCTACACACACACACACACACACACACACACACACACACACACACACACACACACACACACACACACACACACACACACACACACACACACACAGCTTTAAGAGGCCTTCTTGTGCAGGCAGTCATGTGCATAGAATACTGATCCATATCAGATAAGGATCATAGCCAGAAAACAGACATCCACTGTGTATGTGTATTGAAATCCTTGGTTTGATATGTGCCACAGAAACAGTTGGGGTAACTGTTTTGTATTTCCTGTTGCAACTGCCCCCCCCCCCCCCCCCCAAAAAAAATATATTTTAATTCCCCCAAAAAGACAACAAAAGTCAATTTCTGATTATTATTAGGACCTGTACAGCAGTCGTTCAGCACTTTGTGTTCACTACGGCGGTTTCATATGTTTCATGTCACTTTTTTGATTTTTTTGTTTTGTTTTATTGCTATTAGGAGAGCACCTTGTCAAACCTGTTTAAGCCCAATATCCACGTCGGTTGAGTTTCGTGTGGGATGTTGCTATTCTCACTGACACTTGTTCAATGGTAGGAAAAATACTGACATTTATTTGTGATCTGATCATATTTTGCTCTCTTTGGGTTTATGAGGCCTCTGCACAGGGATATAAATGTTGTGAGCTGCTCTTCCTGCTTTGGTTTCTATATTAAGGTCACCATATCAGAAACGCCAGTTATATGAGCCGGGTCAACCCAAAAAAGGGGGTTATTTCTACAAAAATACTAAACTAAACCTTTACTCATCAATAGAATATTTGAACCCTATAACGTAAAAGTGCCTTTCGCTTCTTGCAGTTTGACATTGAATGTTTTTGCTCCTTTCCAAGAGCCCAGAGGAAAAAGGGGAGCCCGAGGAAGGAAGTGATGCCAGCAAATCAGAGATCAGCCTGGTCTACGAAATCGCCCTGAAGAGGAACTTATCTGTCAACTTTGAGGTGAGGAAAAAAAAAAGACAAATATGGCCTCATCATCATTAAAATAAGACAGAGGCCACGCAGAATGTATGAGTAGTCGTGATGTGCGGTCTTCTTGTTACGAATACCTGGACTTCCTACTCCTCTCCCTCTACTTATTTGGGTTTGGGCTCACGCATCCATGAACTCATTGGAATTTGAAGGAGTCTCACTGACGATAAGGGAATTAAACTGCTCAAGGAAATGCAAGTTTTGCTGTATTTTCCCATCAGTGAGGTCACTTATCACTAGTGGAAATTCTTGTGGTGTCCGGTTGAAAGTGTTTCTGAGCTGGTGTAAGACATCTGTATGCATTCCCGTGACTCTCCCCTAATGTATTTTCAGGTCATCTGATTCATGTCAACCAAGGGTTTGGACTAGAATTTAAAATGATGCTTTTTGAATCATGTTTCTGGGGTCTGCGCGCTCAAGAGAGTCAAAGTATGATGGAATCAAATCCAAATTAGGTACAAAGTGTGTGTGAGTTATGAGGTAATTATTAAAACAATGCGTTGGAAGAAAAAATATTTTGGGATTTTCCTTTTCACGTCAGTCCATTCTTTGCCAGTTTAAGGCCCAGCATGTGGTGACCGTTAGAGGAAATTAACCTTTTAAGACTGGTCGGCTGATGGCTTTCTTGTGTTCACAGCTGTGTCCGCTAAAAGCATTTTGCACCAGAGAGTTGGTGACCTTGATAAACTCCCCGGGGAGCTTCCACTGGCGGAGACGGGTTCCCTGCATTGCTCGTTGTTTTAGGTTTCACAGAATCCAACCGCGGCTTTTCTAACCATTGAAATTACCATTCCCAGCTTCTCTAAATCAACAAGGAGGTCTGGTTTGTCCTCACACGACCCGCGGGCTCTGTTCTCTTTGGCTTTCACCGTATCTCCGCTGACTCATCCAATAGTCACTCCCCGATCCCCCTTCTCTTCTTCTTCTTCTTCTTCTGCTGCACTCTGCATGCTGCCAAAAACAAGGGAGGCTCAGTTTATTCTGTGTGCCCCCTCCCTTCCTCCACAGCATCCCTGCCTTCCACCTCCTTCCATCATTCCTAAAAATCCCACCGATGAGGGGGTGGAGAGACTGAGATGGAAGGGACACTGTTGACTTTGCCTGCTAATACAAGTTTACACAACATGGGTAAAAATCGACTTGAAAGCAGTCCAGTCATCCCTTGTTATCCCCGCCACACACACACACACACACACACATCCAGCTCAAAAATGATTTAGCTCATTAGAGCATGACATGACCGTCCTTCCTGGAACTACTATTAATAATTTCTCAGCCAGCTAAATCGGGCTTGATGTGATTCATTATCTGTTATGTGTTTCACTGTCAGCAATTACTTAACTCTCATTTCCTCATTTTTCCAAATTGGACCCTGACAAAAAAAAAAAAAAAAAAAAAAGCAGCCCGCTGGCACATTTCTCCAAGTGGTCTGGAGACTCTCCATTGCGGCTGTATGAAGAGCAGTAAATCAGTAACTTCCCTCCCCTTTGTCTTCATTTAAACAGTCACTCCACATCTCCGTCAACAAGCCGTGTGCGCTGTTTGTTCAGCCTCTTCTGGGCTATAAATGAGTGATTTTTTTTTTTTTGGTTTCCTTTATGGAAGTCATTTTTCACTGTTTTTCCACTGTTAATTAGTTTGGTTCTCCATTTCGGTACATTAGCCGGGGCCCATTTGTTTTCCCGTGCCATGTCAACCTAAAGTCTCTCATCCTCAATCAGTATGTTCCATACACACGCTGTGGCTGGAGACCCAGTGTCAATGACACATGCCTCTATGGTCTTTTTATATTTGCCCATCGGGGTCCGAAACATAACTCATTTGCCAAAGCAAAGCCTCATCTCTTCACCCCCTCCCCCCACCTCGCCATCACCTCACCTTTACCGCGTCGGCTGTTGAATGCGCTCAGAGGAAATGCATCCTACACAAACCCGAAGCGGTCATCTCCCACGTGAACGCCTTTGCGTGGGCGACCGTGTCTTTTTTTTTAAATTAACCCCTCTGAGTCACCGCTGGCGGGTGTCTGCTTTCCCTTCCCGCCGCGACGATGAGGGTCGCCGCCACCCCGAGAGCCAGTTGGCTCATTTAATCCCCCCCCGTCAGGCGATATCAAACAGATGTCCGCATCAAAGAAGGAACCCATCTATAAATCACAGCTCGTGTGTTGGATCTGAGACACGGGAGAACAGGGTCTTGGCCCAGAACCAACCCATCTTACGGGGAGCAGCTTCCCCTCGGGGGGAGGGGGGGGGGGGGGGGGGGGCTTGTCCATCCGCCGCCCGTCACAAAAGAGCCTTTCTTCCCTCTACCAGTCCCACGTCATTGTCCCGCCCTGCTCCCACCGCCTCCTCTTCCAGAGTACCTGGGGTCTTGCATGCACGGCTCCTCGGGGTATTGATGTCTCTGAGAGAAGCCGGCGAGAAGTCGCCCCGCCTAAGATAAAATATGGGATGAAGCAACAAGCAGACGAGGGTGGGGGGGGGAGAAAGAAATCAACATTGAATTACCAAGTGTTTCCCGTGTACAACCCGATCCTTGTGATTTGGGTGGTTGGACGGGTGTGTTTGTTTGCATGTGTGTGTCTGTGTGTGTGCGTTGAAATGAATAGAAGCGCTGAAATCCCATCGCTGCAGATCCCGTGTCGTCTGCCAGGAGACTGACTGCAACTCGTCTGCCTCCATCGCGGGCCAAGAGTCTGTGACACGCGCGCACACGTGCACACTCTGCCGACTGCGCCACACGCGCATGCCGCCCGCATTTCACTTCTCTTGATTCCTCTTAGTGGCCCGCACTCTTTGCCTTTGGGCAGCACCAATGGCTTGTCAATGCAGCATCTGCAGTCTTTTTTTTTTTTTTGTATTCAGTTTGAGCTGAGCGCTTAAAAGTTACAGACCCAAAGAGCGCTGAGTCCAGAAAGCCCGCTTCATTATAGTTTCCTAACCTTTACCTCTAAAAGGTCACCTTCTGTAGCTCATTTGTTAAATGGGCAAAGAATCAACTGCGTAAAACCCTAAAAGATGATCAAATCAGGGAGGCAAATTACGCAAATGGGTTCATTTCTGGGCCGGACCACGAGAGAGAGAGAAAAAGGCTCAGAGTGATCGAGAGCCGCTATAAAACCGCCGCTCACATCTCATCGTTCGCACCATACGGCATCAAAGCCGTCCGGCCGCAGACCCGCAATCTCATCTACTTTCTGTCTGTCGGCAGCTCAAATTTATATCTCAGCCGACCGCGGGGCGGCGATCCGTCATCGACGCCGCCGAGTTCAGAGATGGCGTGCGGCCCGTCCCGTCGAACGCCTTCCCGACAAGAAGCTGCCACGCTGCATTTCCTTTCTCTGGTGATGAGCAAGACCAGAGCAGGTCGCCCGGGTCGGACTGTGCTCGACTGTTCCAACGCAGCCCACACACATCCCGACCGTATGGTTAGACTCACGGTGCAGGAATGCTGATGTGCTAACGGGTACATTGACAGCAAACACAGGGGCCCCGGGTCAGCCATGTTAGCGAGAACGTCCTTCAGTTGGAATCAGTAGGAGTAGATAGGTCGAGGAAGCCTCAACACATCCTCCTTTTTGAGCTTGTGTTCAATCAAGTTTAATTTCACAGCGACGCAAACTGCTTTAACCACTTCCCCTACATCATTTGTTTTTTGCTGTAAAAAGGAGTGTTTTATCAATTTCTGATACTTTAATAACCATTTGGGCTTTACCTTTCCCTAATGCACCAGACCCCCATTGTCATTCCTCTTGTTAATTGGCCAAAGCGCAAGTTTGTGTGGGTATAACTGTATAGCAGGAGTGTGCACACATTATTCTTTGTTCTCAACGTCTGGTATTGGTCTGTGTTGATGTGCGAAGCATCTGAGGAATGCTCAAGGTTCTGCTTATCAGTTTAATCGTTTTTGTCGGTCGCTAGGTTCAAATAAGCGGTTTCTGGATTGCATCTGATTGCGGCAATTTGTGCTGTCTGCACCACAAATTAAGCTTGAATAAAGGAAAGCTTTGGTAGGTTTGGTTTCGGGAGTCCAAATAGCCGTGTGCCGAAGGACAGAGCGCCACGAATCCAAAGTGTCCCAATGAGCCCAACATGTACTGCTAGGCTGTTCGTGTGTGAAACCACGTTCTAACTCCAGCATTCTCTCCAAAAACAGATTGGGAGTACCCCACCTGCTGCGCACACACACAAACACACACTTGCACTTCACAGGAAGTGTATGTGATTGCAGAAGCATGACCTAACGCCAGCCGGTGTTTGTTTTAGATCTCCCAGGTGACCAGAGGCTAGAGGAAGGAAACTGAGCCCTCGTCACTAGAGACTGTCCTCTAGGAACATGTTCCTCTTCCTGTGTGTGTCTGTGTATGTGTGTGTGTCTGTGTGTGAGAACAATAATAATAATGGGTGGGTAGCATTGTGACCATCAAGAACAGATGTGTTGGACCACCTGGTGTAGCTGCACACACTCTCCTCATACATTTTTTCTAACTCGTATTCCATAGAAACTTATTGTGACACAGTTATCTGGACGTTTCATGTACGCACTCATTGCCCACCTATCTCCCTCCCAGGTGTTAAAGGAGAGCGGCCCCCCGCACATGAAAAGCTTCCTGACCCGTGTCAGCGTGGGGGAGTTCTCCGCAGAGGGCGAAGGCAACAGCAAGAAACTGTCCAAGAAGCGCGCCGCGCTGTCCATCCTGCAGGACCTGAAGAAGCTTCCATTCATCCCCGTTGTGGAGAAACCCAAGACGCACTACAAGAAACGGACCAAGACCATCCTCAAGGTACTGCGGGTAACATATAGTATATTACAAAAGACTACCCTTACTGAACTAAGTTAAGCTTTGTGGCCACAGTACCTGCAAGGGCCTTGCTTTCTTTTGCCAGTAAAAGAATTCCTCTACCCCAAAAAAAGTGGGCAGATCCACCTTTTTTTATGGGTTGTCTGGAAAAAAAAAAAGAAAACAAGACGTTTGCGTCGGCCTCCACTGGAAAATACCTGTCATGCCAGCACACCTCTGGATATTGGTGTTGACAGTAGTCAATCATCCTGTGTCTCCTCTCTTCCTCACAGACAGGACCGGACTATGGCCAGGGCATGAACCCGATCAGCCGCCTGGCCCAGATCCAACAGGCCAAGAAGGAGAAGGAGCCGGAGTACTTGCTGCTCTCTGAAAGAGGGATGCCCCGACGCCGGGAGTTCATCATGCAGGTGAACTTAACGGGTTTTGTTTCATACTCTCTTTAGTATCTCAGGTTAGCCACGTTTCTTATTTTCACGTATGCTGCAACAAGGAACCGGCTTTCCTGCAGGTTATTGATGCGCCCCGATCTAGGTGAAGTGGGATTGAGATGGAGAGGGGCAATGCATGTGCGAGCAGAAAAGGAGCCTGACTCTAACCTGCTAGACTGTGTCTACCCAGAAGATGCGGCGTGAGCGGCATCTGCAAAGGATGCCTTTAGCCGCTGTATGAGTGTGGGTTCTTCCGGGGGATTTAGCCGAACTCGTAGCCCAATACCTCATTATAGTTATAGATGTAAAATAGACTTGAAATATCAGAATATCCTTCAAGTCACTGTAGTGGTATAGTGGTATAGCATTAGTGAAACATCTGGGTGGCTCCAAATTGAAGTGTGAGACTTGGTGAAGAGAAAAATACCTTGTGTTCACATGCCGTGGATCAATCGGTTTCTGAGTTGGTGGATAAGGAAAATATCTTGAGAGGCTTCTCTGTATACTGCTGTGATGTTGTTGTTGGTCCTGCCCCGAAGAGAAGGAATGGACTGACTGTACTTATCAAGAGGAGAGACACATGCCAGCTGCAGAACAAGAATAAACCCTCTCTGTCTGGCCAAAGGGAGCCTGCATCGGTGTTATATAACCTCTTTACACTTCAACACAAGTTTTAGTTTTCTCTTGGGACTGATCTGCTTTCCTTTTTCTGTCATGTATGCAGTCAGCCCTTCCATCTCTGGAAGAAGAAGAAAATGTCCTGTGTTTTCTCCCCAATTATCAGCTCTACAGGACACTGACAACAATGGTTTAAATGCTTAAATGAAGCTATTTTCTGCACACTGTTAGCGTTGGACCTCACTGTACTCCCTCTCACTCCCCCTTTCCTCTCACTCCCCGTTCCCTCTTGAAAAATTCTGTTTGATATTCATTATTTATATAGCGTGCATTTGAAGCTCGGAATAGACAAACATCCATCTTTACAGCCTTGTTTTCCTTAGGGAAGGAGCAACTGTTTTATGCTATAACATTTCATTTTACAATGTTGTTGTGAACAAAAAAGCACACAGCCCGTCTTCTGTACTACAGAAATATACAAAAATGGAGCGCTGCAGGGATGACTTTTATTCTTTGGCCAACCCCCTGAATTAGGGTCTCATTGGTTCCCTCAAAAAGCAGATGGGTTTTTTGCTTTTGAATTTGGAATATTACAGAGAATAAGCTCTGTGGAAACAGTTTACAACTTAGTTTGAATTCCCAAGAGGTATCGCTTTTTTAAATAAAAAATGTTCTATTTTAGTCTTTTGAGCCAAATAACTGTCAACCAGAAGTACAGCCTGACTCTCACTCATTTCCTGGTTTCAGGGCTCCTTCTTTTAGCACTCTTTGTGTAGTAAGCAGCCACTACTCATTAACTGAATAAAATGTCACGGTCTGGCAGCAGCAACGACCTTTAACCCTGAGTTATGGAGGATTTTGCTTTTTATCACTAATCAGTAAACAGAGCAGGGACTTTGCATGGATGAGGAATCTCATCAGAAAACACAGTTACTTTTGATTAGTTGAGGCCATGCACATAAAAAAGCAACGTTATTACTTCTCATTCCTCTTGGTTAGCATTCAGTTAGATCCGTCTAGTTGGATGGAAACTGACATAAGCTGCCTTTTACGGACTCACAAGGGAAAGTGACTATATTGCCCCCTCTCTTTATTATTAGTACACTCACTCACTTGCATTGCATCTAAATGAAGAAAAATAGTACCACAGAGATCCCACAGATGTTAATGTTGTTGAAAAAAGCAAGCTTGTTGTGCTGGAGAATCATCTTTTTAACCTCTCTGAAATGTTTTAAAGCATTCATTGAAGAGATAATTGGAGTGTAGTTCCTGTGGATGGATAGAGGCCTTTCCCCACCGATGGCTTGGAGGTCTCACCCCAAATACTAGTTGAACAGAGTAAATATTCACAGTTTTGCTCTCCTCCTCTTACGCTGCTGATCCCAGCTTTGTTAAGGTCGCCATGATAGCGGGTTATGGGGAACAGATTAGCTGCAGCGGTCAAAATAACATACTGTCGCAATCATAACATTTATTGTTTGGGGAGTCCTGCTCCCTTTGCCTACTGCGAACCACGTCACCGTCTCTGTGAAACTATTACTGAATCAAAGGAACTCTCATTAATCAGGCAGTTGTCGTACACTATATCGGTTTGCTGTCCTTCGGTTGTTGTTGTCACAATCTGTGAGTATCCTCAAGGCCAGTCGACGGTCCGCTTTGAAGTACGCGGAAAAAAATGGTCAAAACTGCCGAGGTCCGTTTGAATTTATGCGCGACATTTCAAATGCAGCCGTCTTTGTCTCACTCTTCCTGTCCGTCTCTCAGTGTCCGTCTCTGTCACAACTCTCGCCCTTTTGTCTCTCGTTTTGTCCGTAATCCTCTGCTTTCATGAGAAGAACAGAGCTTCTCTCAGCATCAGGCAGTAATTCAGCCTCAGACCCATTCTCCGGGCCTCTTTGATACACACATTAGGCCCAGCGAGTATGTGCGTGTTCCTTTTGTGCGATCCACTCGCGCTTCTAAAATTTCCACATTGTCTCCTTTTGGTAAGTAGCCGGGCTCAAATGAGTCTCTGTTTTCGCAACTTTTTTTTTCCAAAACCATCACTCTTTGGAAGAAAAGGCGCCGGCTTGTGTCGGGTGCCTTTTGAGTGGGTGATCATCTTTTAGGATTTGACAATTAGCTAGCAATAGTTTTTTGTTTCCTGCACATTGTATGTTGTGTCCTACTTGATGCATTCAGACGAGCACTTAGTGAGCAAGTTGGAATACTGTGAGCGAGTGCACTGAAGTCCGGCTGTTCACAGGCTTTGGCTCCCAGAATGTTATTTGTACAGGGTAATTGTCTGTTTGCATAACATAACCACGTCGGATATTCTCTTGGAAATGTCTCTGCTTACATTCTGTGTGGACAGATTTAATGTTTTAGGATCACCGAAAAACAAACACTTCAGTTGGAGCAAGTTTTGCGTGATGTAAACTGCTCGGTTGACTCGGCCGGAAAGTGAAAGAAAGTGGGACAAGGAGGGAGGAGGAACGTCGTGAGAAAATACATATTTTTCCTTGAAAATATATTGTCCTCCAGGGGTGTCGATCTCACGTGTGTGTGTACCTGTGTGTGTTTCTGTGCAATGGCAGGTGAAGGTGAATAACGAGGTTGCCACGGGAACAGGACCCAACAAGAAGGTGGCCAAGCGGAATGCAGCAGAGGCGATGCTCCTGCAGCTGGGATACAAGGCCTCATCAATCTCTCAGAACCCCACCGAGGTACTCGCTCTGCTCGTCGTCTCTCGCTCACGACAACGTTTATATTTGCATTCCGACTACTGTCAGCGTAGATAGTTTATCCAGAGTTTTAAACAGTGCTCCGCTTGGGGGAAGGAGTTTAAGTGATTACAGGACCGCAGCTTACACTTGTTTTCATTTTCTATTTAAGAGGATGTCGGGGGAGCAATAAACATCGGAATACAACGATTCATTAATTTACAACACCCTATAGCCTGCAAAACGTGTCCCCCAGTGCGACGACGACGTTAACAGCTATTGAAATCACCGTCTTGGTGTTTGACCCCCGGAATGGTGGAGGGCTTCGAATGCCTTTGCGGTAACTGTGTGTCGCGTTTCTGCTCGTGGTGCGTTCAACTGTCGATGGAAATAAATGGACTGGTTTTACAAAAAAACTGTACGGCACCGTGCCCAGTTTCAAGACACCCCGGGGTTCTCAGGTCGATTCTCCGAATCGTCACGAGTCCCAGTGCAGCTGACACGGTCCACCTCTTACGTAACCCCGCTCGACTCCCCTGAACCCGATGGGCTTTGAAAGAGACCATTGATCGCCATCATCTTTATTCACCTCGTTGGCGTCTAAGCTCCAGAGAGCAGATTAGAAATGAGCTTACGTAACGAGGCTCTGTAAATATGCATCATTCCCCAGACAGCTCATTAGTTAGATACGTGCTGCGGCACATAGCGTACAGCTAAAGGATGACATTTGCTCTCATCGGAATGTCTGCAAAAGATGTGTCAGCGTTTTGTTTTTTTCGAAGAAACTACAACCCATGCAGTTTGCAGTGAAAATTCTCCTTCATCCTCAAACTACACAGCCACGCTCAACCATCACACTTCCAAGTCTTAAGCTTATTAGTCCTGTGCCAGTGTTGAACCAACCAACACGCGAAAAACAGGAAAACCACAGCAGCCAAGGTATCTGTCAATTCATGTTTTAGGTGTTGGACAAAAAAACGGCTATTCGGTTTCAGGGTACATTTTATTCGCTCAAGGCAGAATATTTACAGAATGGAGTTCTGTGAATATAATATAAATCGTCTGAAAACATCCCGGTACTGTATTTGGCCGGCCTACTTCTCGTTCAGTCCTCAGACAACCCTGCGCTCTGCGGCGCGATTGAACCGGGTTTGGTAGGATAGGATGTCTCTCTTTAGATGTCTCTCTTTTCCCTCCTTCCTCCCCCTTCTTCTTTTCCAGGAGCTCTGTTGCGCTACATTCCCACCGTGGGATTGTGGGTAATCTGTGCAAAAAGTGTGACGAGACTTTGGAAGGGTTTTAAAGCGTGGTGGGGGGAGGGGGGGGGGGGGGGCGTAGGGGTGATGCATTTGTTTACAACCGTGTCATCTCCTCGGCTCTCACACACATCAGAAATGATTGGTTTCGCACGCCCACAGACACACGTGTGTTTGTGGGGGAAATGTGCGTACCACAGCAGGAATAACTGAAAAGGAGTCTTTTTGAAATGCCAAACACTGACATCCCCCTAATTAGGTAGCTGGCCTAGACAGACAGTGGGGCTCTTAAGCATCCACTCCTGTGAGCGCTCGTCTCTTTGTGGCCCCAAACAGTAGGAAGGAACTCGTCTGACATGCGTGAAGAAGCTGTCTGTTCAAGAATTTACATCTCTCTTACCCCCCCCCCCCCCCCCTTCTCGCCCCCTTCCCCACCACCACCACCCCCTTGTCTACCAATCACTACAGATGGACAACAAAGGCTGGAATGGACAAAAAGCGTCATTTACCGAAGCGACGAGTAACAGTGAGTATCCGCACGTCTCCCTGTGTCTCTATCTGTTTCCTCGTGTCCCTCCTCCCCGGCGAGATGGCCCGGCGTTTAATCTCTGTGACTGGTCAATGGGCTTCTGACTGTCAGCTTAATCGTCCGTGCGTCCTCGTGGGGAGCCTGCAAATTCGGGCTCATTCACACAGGCTTACGGGTCAGGCCCACTGAGGCCCACCGGGGAACCCCCCCCCACCACCCTCACTGCCTTCCAGGGCAGAGGAAAAAAAAGTAGCCTTTCACTCAGGATTAACACACTGGCACCCTGGAGCACAGATCCACACATGCCCACACCGCAGTCCTACACACACACACACACACACACACACAAAGCGTTAAGGAAGCCTAAATGGTGATATGAAGATGTACCACATAAAGAGTCAACATTCACTAACATAGTATGTAAGTAATACTTTACAGTATACAATACTATACAGTAATTTCCCCTTTTGATTGGTGTGTGACTGCTGTTTTTGTGGATGCAGTTTGTTATGTGTGGTGGAAAAAATGTAGTTGGCATCCTTAACGTGTTAAATCGTTTCAAAGTGTGTGTCCCTGCAGTTTGAGTGCAGCAAGGCTTCTCTGATTCTTAGTCGGTCCTTAATTGGTTGGATACTTGAAATCTCTGGTAAGCTACTGGTTGGAATTGCATAGGAATGTTTTCCCCAGAGGATGAATCATTTGGGAGTCCCCTGACATTCCCCAGTTCCATCATGCGGTCAGTAGTTTTGGGGGTATTAGTTTTGTCAACAGCTGTTGCCATGACATTTGGTACTGACATTCATGTCCCCCCTCAGTATTAAAGTAACACGTATTAAAGGACGAATGCTTGTTGACGTTATTGCTGTGAGCGTTCAGTAATGCTGACGTGGGCATGTAGCTCAAGGCGGTGCCTTTCAGTAGAGCCTCTCGGAGCTGCTAGCTCAGCTGTGAAACGTCTTGCGCCGGATTGAAAAACTGAAGCCTTTCATAACAGGCCAATGCTGTATCATACGAAATCCGACCTTATCATAGTTCGCTGACAATGACCCATTTTTTCAACTGCATTGCTAATGTGCCGCTAAGTCTCTCGGCTCAGGACTGTTTTATGACAGTATTCATGTATACACTCACCGGCCACTTTATTAGGTACACCTGTCCAACTGCTCGTTAACACTTAATTTCTAAGCAGCCAATCACATGGCGGCAACTCAGTGCATTTAGGCATGTAGACATTGTCAAGACAATCTCCTGCAGTTCAAACCGAGCATCAGTATGGGGAAGAAAGGTGATTTGAGTGACTTTGAACGTGGCATGATTGTTGGTGCCAGAAGGGCTGGTCTGAGTATTTCAGAAACTGCTAATCTACTGGGATTTTCACGCACAACCATCTCTAGGGTTTACAGAGAATGATCCGAAAAAGAAAAAATATCCAGTGAGCGGCAGTTCTGTGGGCGGAAATGCCTTGTTGATGCCAGAGGTCAGAGGAGAATGGCCAGACTGGTTCGAGCTGATAGAAGGGCAACAGTGACTCAAATAACCACCCGTTACAACCAAGGTGGGCATAAGAGCATCTCTGAACGCACAGTACGTCGAACTTTGAGGCAGATGGGCTACAGCAGCAGAAGACCACACCGGGTGCCACTCCTTTCAGCTAAGAACAGGAAACTGAGGCTACAATTTGCACAAGCTCATCGAAATTGGACAATAGAAGATTGGAAAAACGTTGCCTGGTCTGATGAGTCTCGATTTCTGCTGCGACATTCGGATGGTAGGGTCAGAATTTGGCGTCTACAACATGAAAGCATGGATCCATCCTGCCTTGTATCAACGGTTCAGGCTGGTGGTGGTGGTCTCATGGTGTGGGGAATATTTTCTTGGCACTCTTTGGTCCCCTTGGTACCAATTGAGCATCGTTGCAACGCCACAGCCTACCTGAGTATTGTTGCTGACCATGTCCATCCCTTTATGACCACAATGTACCCAACTTCTGATGGCTACTTTCAGCAGGATAAAGCGCCATGTCATAAAGCTGGAATCATCTCAGACTGGTTTCTTGAACATGACAATGAGTTCGCTGTACTCAAATGGCCTCCACAATCACCAGATCTCAATTCAATAGAGCATCTTTGGGATGTGGTGGAACGGGAGATTCGCATCATGGATGTGCAGCCGACAAATCTGCGGCAACTGTGTGATGCCATCATGTCAATATGGACCAAACTCTCTGAGGAATGCTTCCAGCACCTTGTTGAATCTATGCCACGAAGAATTGAGGCAGTTCTGAAGGCAAAAGGGGGTCCAACCCGTTACTAGCATGGGGTACCTAATAAAGTGGCCGGTGAGTGTAGATGTACATGGGAATGTTATGACCCTTCAGGGGTGATCGTTTTCTGACTAGCGTAAAGATGCAGCCTCCCCCCCCCCCCCACCCCCCAATACTCAAACGTCTGTTTCAAAGACTTCAGTTGTTTTTCAAGATGATTTCTCCATTTGTACCACATGGCGTGTCTGTTCACTAGATTCATATTTATGGTTGAGTGAGTTATGAAAGTAATTCACAGTCCCCACAGTTGCTTAAGCAGATCGTTGGGAAAATATACGAGGCTGGATCTGTTGTGACGCGACGTGTGGTGTTTCACCCTGGATGCCAACAAAGTAGATGTCGACAGCTCGAGAAAGAGCAGCTCAGGAGACAAATGGTCAGTGTGTGAGATGTGGAGCAGCAGAGTGGAAAACCAACAGATATTATTATTACTAGAGTGCAAGTTGCTGTCGTCACTCGGGTCCGACGCAGGCTTTTTGTCAGCGTCGCAGCGCTCTCCGACCCAGGGGTGTCCAGCCTCAGTCTTGAGAGGGGGAATGAAGGTTTGTTGTGTTGAAAAGTAAAAAGCAGATTGGTAAGAATCGGCCCTCTTTTACACAATCTGGACGAGAACTGGGCTCCGACCACAACTTTTCACAACACTCGTAAAAAATAAAAAATAAAAGTGCAATTTAGTCCAATTCCCCAAAAGATGTATCATCTAAATTATGTTTAGAAACATGGTTGTTTTCTTGGGTAAACTATTTCGTTGTTTGTGGTTCGAACATTGCCCAATACCCTGTGGAGAAACCCCGTGGACACCAAGTCGTCCCTATGTGGGGATTGTTCCCATTTCTGGACCGGAGCGTGTCTGTGGTCCCGTGCCATGCCCGCTCGTAGTATTTCCTCAAACTCAGCGTGAGGCCTAACTATCTGCAGACTATCTCTTTAAAGTTGCCCAGACCGCACAGCACTCACACGACGCTAAAAGACTGTTTAATGTTTATTGCATAAACACCCTTTGCGACTCATTCAAACCAATACAGCTGGCCTCGGTTTTCTCTGATTCGATTTGTTTCGTGTCTCTGTTTTGATTGACTGGGCCATTTAGTGAATAAAAGATGGGATGAGTAAATCATTTTGCAGCATGCATCGTAAAAGAAAAAAAAAGAATCATGGGAATGATTGCAAAATTGTTTTATATGATAAACAGTGACCATTTTGTCTGAAGGAATTTTAAGAGAAAATAAATGGCAAAATTGGTCAACTTTTTACAAGTGTTTAAATGACAGGAGCGGTTTCACAGCTAAGCTCCTTTTCACTATAAAAAACAACTTTACAGGCACTTTAAGGTTCAAGTTTAAAGTTGTATGTGATACTGTCGCTAGAAAACCACAATAAGGAATCAGTTAGAGAATGCTGTCAAGAAACCCCTCGTCCATACAACAACAGATGGGTTCGATACGATGATATTATTTCGGTATATATAATGGTGCTGTGCATTTACATCAAGAAAGGTGTATTTATTGTGTCTTTTAGTGGACTCTACCTGAGCCAACGCACAAGCTGTCGTTGACTAGCATAAAGAACACTGCTGCAGTGGGTACAGCAAAGTGTCCTCTTCTGCCTTGAGTGATCCGAGAGATGCAGAGCTACAGCAAACAGGGTGGCTCGGAGGCAGGAAGGGAGTGTCAAAAATAAATAAAATAAAGTCAGAAGAGTGATTTTTCTCCCTTTTATTCCCATGGGTACTGCAGCAGGGCTTTTCACTAGAGTTGCCACATTGCGTGTGTGTGTGTGTGAGAACTCTGTGAAGGCCTCGCTCCACCGTGGTGATTTATGGCGGCGGGCTCTGGCCCTATCTGTTTTCGATCAGTCTCATGCTTGGCTCTGGCTTCCCTCCAGCTCTCCCCTGGCCCACCGGACGTGGACTCTGGGTGGGGGACCCCTCCCCACCCCCCACCAACGCGGCCTGGGACCGGTACCCCCCAGCCCACTCTCCCGCGCCGCTGCGTTCCCCCGGCTGCTCCCCTCGGCGCGCTTCTCCCCTTCCTCCGACGCGCTCCCGCTTTGCGCACGCTGTTTCCCAATCTCAGCGCACCAACGCACTCCGCGACTCTCCCTCCCAACCGCCGCTCCTCTGCTGTCTCGCTCTCGGTCTCTCACGCTCTCGCTTGCCGTCAGACGGCAGCCTTGAGCGCTCTCGTCACGCGCAAACATCCTCGCCGGCACGCCCACGCACACTCAGGCAGACAATCGCACACCATTTTCTTTGTCCGCAGCTGATGTCATGTTGGCCAACACCTTTTTTTTTCAAATGTGCAGGCCTGCAAGCTTTACTTGCGTAAATTCTAATTAAAGTTGTCATCAGGATTGGGAGGGAAGGGGGGCAGGGGGGGTTGTAACAATTGTGTCATTGCTGGCGTGGGGCACTTTGTTGTAGAATGAGTAATACGTCCTGGACCTCTTCCTTCAGCTTTCTCTGCTCCTCTGGAAAGGAAAGCGGACTCCATGGTTCTTGATGGGGGTGGGGGGGGGGGGGGGGGGAGATACTGTCTGCGGGGGTTTGAGAGACCCTTCAACGGCTAGAAGGGCGCAAAGCTCTCCTCCTCTGCACGGCCTGATCTTAACTCAAACAGGAAGTTGCCTGTCATTCTCCCAGCTGTTGGCCCGTGTGCTCACACGCACAAGCGAGCACACATGGATGTACGCGCGGACGCACACGCATCCAGCTGGTCCTCCCGTCTCCTGCGACCTCGGCGGTACTTCGGAGGCTTTTTCACATCCATTCATCACCTCCTCATACATCTGCACTGGCTCGCATGCTCTTCCTTCTCTTATTTATCCTTCAGATCTCTCTCTCGCTCTTCCTACTCCACACCTCATATTCCTTCCACTCACTTTCAGCGCAACCACAAATGTGTTTTTGCGATGCCATAACCATTTCAGGGCGGTGATGTCCGAGATGCAGGAAATAAGCCCGAGCTGTCACATGTGCTTTTTGCCTCTCTGATCGAAATTGCTCCGGAACGAGAGAGAATTCTCGCACGGCCGCGGACGTGAGACCCAAACGGCTACCGAGGCTCCGTCGGGATCCGCGTTTTGCCGGTTCGCTGACGGCACCGTTTCCCATTTGCGATGAAGTCATGGGCGATCTGTTGATATAGGTGGATCCTATGTTTGTGTGAGAGAGAAATAAGCTGTGTGTGTGTGTTTGTTTCTCAGCAGACACTGACAGCGGTCGGAAACTGCCAAACCGCATGAAACTGTCATTTACGTTCAGTGATGGAATTTCAGTTTGGGAGCCAGCACACACAATTGCACGCATACACGAACCAATGGACACCGTTAAACACACACACACACACACGCACATACACATCCTGGCATTCGGTAGTGAGTGACACTAATTTAAGCGGACTGTGTTGATCTCAATTTTGTCCCCCAATCTTCTACATTGTCCCTTTCTCCTCATATTAACCACGTGATCCCATTTATTCTTAAACCCTATTTATACCCATTCCATCTATCTCTCTCTCCTCATTTCTGTCAATTTATCATTCATCCAACCATCATGTTCCTTTTTGTTCCTCTGATTCCATCTTCCCTCCATCCTCCCCACTCAGCCCCGAAGGGTCTGCTCCACCTCAGCCCTGACGTCTACCAGGAGATGGAGGCCAGCAGGAAGCAAGGGGGCGGCGCGCCGGGCCCTGGCGGCGGCGGCAGCAACAACAACAACAACAACTGCAGCGGCTCCGTCAACTACATGACATCCAAAGACATGGGACCCTGCTCGGCTCCGCTGCCCCCGGGACACCCTCCGTACTACAGCGGCCCGGCCTCCTCACCCAGCCCCACCGCCACCATGGCCCGGGAGCTGCTGCTCAACGGGCAATCCCCCGCGGCCGACGCCTCCCTGCCGATGAAGGGGAAGAACTCGGCCCTGCCCTGCGGCGTCTCGGTGCAGCCTGCACAGCAGCTGGACTACCTGGCGCGCATCCAGGGCTTCCAGGTGAGACCCCCGTGAGGCACCGCTTTCGGGATGTCTGCAGCTTTAGGGAAAAAAAGGAATGCTGACATGCCCGTTTAACGTTAATCGTGCTTCTTTAGTTTTGCAAATATTTCTCTCTGGTGAGAATGATAACCTTGATAAATCTTTTTCTTATTGATGTTACTACATGAGGGTTTCTGGATTTGATTCATTTAATGTGAGACAGCCATTTCCTCTGCTGGCAATTTCTTTATTTCAGTTAAACAAGGGACGCCATTACATTCTGCGGGAACCCTGCTTACTGTAGTTGTTCAAAGGCAGAATATTCCTCTTTAACACATTGTTGGCATTTTTGTTTCTTTTGGGTAAAAAGCCACATCAGGAAGAGCCTCCATGGTTCCAATTTCCAATTTTATTTCATGTGTGGAATGCAGGCGTGTTTCATTTTAACTCCCATAACAGTCACCATTTAAACTTGGTAAAAGCTGCAGTCAACTTGTGCTACAGTCGTACAATATGCGAAACATGCTGATGTGATGAACCAGATGTTGGCAAGACCATGAATAAATATGCCCCCCCCCCCCCCCCCCCCCCCCCCCAAACCATGAGAGAGTGGCGCTCTAACTGTAAAAGTGCCGGACAGAACTGCTTGATAACACCGTCTGCTTCCTGTTTCTTACAGTGGACATTATTGGACACTGTGGATTTAGAGCTGGAACTAAACCTCACAGGTGCTTCTGTCATTACCCGACATGGACACTCACACACACACAACCAATTTTGTGTTTGTTTTAAAGAGAGGTGGCTCGGTGTCTGTTTTAATCCGTTTTGATCTGCGGTGCATTACGCCGGCAGCACTAGCGCCCGTTCATTTAAGCTGCAGACGCTTTTTATCATTTTGAGCGAAAACATTTTATCTTAACCTGCTGAGGGTTCCTTTGTGTGTAACTTGAGAGAGCTATGCTGCCTGACCAAGCCAAAATACACTTCTGTTTAGTGCATCTGGGCTTATCCGGTGTGTAAAAATTTCTTTTTTTCTATTTGTTCTCATAGTGCACAAACTTTATCCCACTTTGCATACGTATACACTCACCGGCCACTTTATTAGGTACACCTGTCCAACTGCTCGTTAACACTTAATTTCTAAGCAGCCAATCACATGGCGGCAACTCAGTGCATTTAGGCATGTAGACATTGTCAAGACAATCTCCTGCAGTTCAAACCGAGCATCAGTATGTGGAAGAAAGGTGATTTGAGTGACTTTGAACGTGGCATGATTGTTGGTGCCAGAAGGGCTGGTCTGAGTATTTCAGAAACTGCTAATCTACTGGGATTTTCACGCACAACCATCTCTAGGGTTTACAGAGAATGGTCCGAAAAAGAAAAAACATCCAGTGAGCGGCAGTTCTGTGGGCGGAAATGCCTTGTTGGTGCCAGAGGTCAGAGGAGAATGGCCAGACTGGTTCGAGCTGATAGAAGGGCAACAGTGACTCAAATAACCACCCGTTACAACCAAGGTGGGCATAAGAGCATCTCTGAACGCACAGTACGTCGAACTTTGAGGCAGATGGGCTACAGCAGCAGAAGACCACACCGGGTGCCACTCCTTTCAGCTAAGAACAGGAAACTGAGGCTACAATTTGCACAAGCTCATCGAAATTGTACAATAGAAGATTGGAAAAACGTTGCCTGGTCTGATGAGTCTCGATTTCTGCTGCGACATTCGGATGGTAGGGTCAGAATTTGGCGTCTACAACATGAAAGCATGGATCCATCCTGCCTTGTATCAACGGTTCAGGCTGGTGGTGGTGGTGTCATGGTGTGGGGAATATTTTCTTGGCACTCTTTGGGCCCCTTGGTACCAATTGAGCATCGTTGCAACGCCACAGCCTACCTGAGTATTGTTGCTGACCATGTCCATCCCTTTATGACCACAATGTACCCAACTTCTGATGGCTACTTTCAGCAGGATAATGCGCCATGTCATAAAGCTGGAATCATCTCAGACTGGTTTCTTGAACATGACATTGAGTTCGCTGTACTCAAATGGCCTCCACAATCACCAGATCTCAATCCAATAGAGCATCTTTGGGATGTGGTGGAACGGGAGATTCGCATCATGGATGTGTAGCCGACAAATCTGCGGCTGTGATGCCATCATGTCAATATGGACCAAACTCCCTGAGGAATGCTTCCAGCACCTTGTTGAATCTATGCCACGAAGAATTGAGGCAGTTCTGAAGGCAAAAGGGGGTCCAACCCGTTACTAGCACGGGGTACCTAATAAAGTGGCCGGTGAGTGTATGTTGTATATTGTTGATGCATCAACCTAAGTAAATACATGCACGTTTTTATTGTTTTTGCATAGTTCCATATGCGTGTGTGTTTCTTAAGCGAGGAATTCAGGCTGTAATTGAGACATGCAGACTATATGTGTTTTGAGGGGATGTTTCATATCATGTGGGTTTGTAATGAGAACCTCTAGTTGCCTACAAAGACATGTTAGGCAGACTATGAGGCTTATGTATTTTTAATGGGTTTTTGTGAGCTAAACCACCACAGATTTTTTCATGGGTTTTTTTCCCCAAAGTGCACTTGCCTGCTTTTCCAGTGGACACTTTATGTGCCGCTTTCTCGTGACCACAGACCAGCGCTCGGAACCATCGTAACCTTTATTAGAACCGTTTTTGCTGTAATTTGATAACAATCTCCTAGATTGATTTAGTAACTTCTTCTTTTTTTTGTGATGCAATTATGTTATCCAAGTGAATGGATTAGAGCGACCGCCCAACACTGGATTAAAGCAACAAAGAAAGAACCGAGGACATTCTCATAGTGTCTGTTTCAGACCCGGGACCCGGGCCTACCTGCTAAGCCCTCCTTTAGATTTGATCGGAAAATAGCCTCTGGTAGAAGCTCTGACGGCATAGGCAACAGTGTGTTGTACTCGCGCCAGCTCGGAGCAAAGATGCTGGCACAAGTACACTGTGTGTGTGTGTGTGTGTGTGTGTGTGTGTGTGTGTGTGTGTGTGTGTGTGTGTGTGTGTGTGTGTGTGTGTGTGTGTGTGTGTGTGTGTGTGTGTGTGTGTGTGTGTGTGTGTGTGTGTGTGTGTGTGTGTGTGTGTGTGTGTGTGTGTGTGTGTGTGTATTTCCTATTAATTTGGCTGGCGTGTTGTTGGCACGGTGGGCATGTGCACTGGAAGTAGGGCAGAAACAAAGAAGCAGGAGGTAATAGACAACACATGGAGCGAGGATGAGGCACTGAGTAAGGGCCACGTAACAGATTCTCCCTCTTTGTCCTCTTATTTCTCTCTCTCTCTCTGCTTTCTTAACGATTGCTACGTGTTGGTCTCTCTACACCACCATCATAAGCCTCTTGTACCTATTTCTTTCCTTTTTGCTTCCACGTATTTTCCCTCTTGATCTCTCATATGCCCTATTTCCGTGGCACCGTTCGCTGTGACACAACTCACTGTTGGGACCAAAAAAAGAGCCGTTCCATGCGAGTAGAGCTGTGCCGAACCATGCGGGGAATTATGGTGTGATTGTGTCGTTTAAGGAAGTGGAGGGGTTTGACCCCGGTATTGCAGTCACCAGCTGCCCATTAACTCTGCCATCACAAACCGCCACGACATGAGACCATGAACCGTTACCTCCCTTTTCATTGAGGATTCCAATGATTTGATGGAAAGCCGTTGATTTTTTTTTTTTTTTTTCTCCATCAAATAGATTTGGAGATGAACACCTGGATTGAGAATAAGCGATACTGCTTGTGAGCAGATAATCTGTGTCTGTGAATGAGACGCAGTGGTGTGCAACAGGATGTGACTCTATGTCTAATAAGTAGCTGCAAACTCCGCGCATGCAGACTAATTGGGGAGATCCTTCCAAGAAGCATTTTAAACTTGATAAATTGACGTTGCAAACGTTTTATTTGAGTATTTCTGTGGTGCCTTTGTAAAGCTTTTGCCTCATGATATCTGACATGCCTAGCTGAGAGGCATTATTTTATACCAATACAGAACAGGAAATCAGAGATCTCATTATTTTTGCTCTGCATAATGCAGTAAGCCAATTTCAGAAGTAACTGGCATGTTCCTTTTAATAGTATCACGGATTACAAATTGCTCCCCTCCTGAAGTTGTGTTTTGCTTGTGCAAATGGAAAATATGACATAACCACTTTGTGTATTGTGGCAGATATTTTAAGTAGCTTGTATAAGTTTTGATAGATTGTTTGGTTTTTATAAAGTCTCGCGTCATTACGGCAGAATCACTCTTGCCCTTTGAAATGTACGAAACAATCACATTTATTGTGTCCTAAACACTGAATGCAAGGATTTGTTTTGGCGTATAACTTAAATAAAAGATACATAGCCGCATGTGCGCAGTCACGCCCATGAACATCACCATCAGACCCAACTGTCCCATCTATGAAAGAAAGTACTGCAGCAGTATCTTTGGTGTCGTATGAACCCATGGGGGGGTTGGCCAAGTAATGCGCATGACCCAAACGTGTGCAAGATCAATAAAGCACGCAATCATTCCTGTGGGTCAGATGTTAACTCTTGGTCCCACCCTCCTGCATCTAACACCCGCCCACTGTAATCTAACATTCCATGTTGTGACTGGAAGGCTTTGATGGGATCTACTGTACCTGCTCAACCCCAAACTCAATAACTCTGCGCAGATAGCAATCACCTGAGTTATGCTATCTAGCCAGGAACCCGGCTTTAGTTGGGAGATGGATTTAGAGGGAAGGGAGGGCCCGAACTCTCTGCCGTGCTGGAGTCAGAACTTCTGTGTTGGAAATCCCATGATAATGAAAACACTGTCCTTGGCGGGTGGCTGGTGTTGATATCCATTCCGTGCAGTTCCCAGGATTTCTCACACTTTCACGTTGTTTGCTCGTCTCCCTCTCTCTGCTTCCCTCTTTGGCTGTGAAGAAAACCCACTTCAAATGGTGCCGACCACACCTTGTGTCCCACTTTCTACGCACTTTGCTGATTTTAAATGCTGACTCTCATGTCCCTGTATCAACATCAAACCCCTGATCTGGTGCAAACGTTTGAATAGTTTGTTTCCAGCCTCGTTGTCATCGACTCGTTCCTCCACCCTCTGTTTACTCTGGGATTTGTGTTAAAAAATACATCTCGGGATGTTTAATCCCACCATGTTTGATTTCTGCGGCCGGGTGATGGCTTCCAGCTGTGCTCCGCGGCATATTTGTGTGAAGAGCGATCTTCGAAAACAAGTTTTGTCTGTGGTATAAATCAGAGCGTTAATGCTGTGCTGGCTCGGCGAGCGGTCTCTCCGCTCACATGGTGGCCGTGTGTGTGCGCGCGTGTGTGCGTGTTGGCGCGTGCGTTTGTGTGTGTGTTTGGCAAAACTCTTGAGCGATGATGTTTTTAACCCCACAATCAAGCCCATTTGTAAACCTTTAAATCAAATCCCCTCAAGTGCCATCACGGAATATCGCAAATTTGAATATGCAGCAATTTTTCTTCTTCTTAACGTGATTTTATTCTCTCGATTTCAATAGCCTGGATCATATTTCATTAAATGTTCAACACTAGGCAGTGGAAGCAGCTGTTTGCCATCACAGTCACGAAACAGAGAGTTAGGGATGTGTAAACCTGGCGCTTAAAAAATACAGTTCTTCTCCTATCATCCGCACAATAGTTGCTGTGGCAACCGCTGGCATGGCTCTGTCCAAAGATAACGACGACAAAGACTCGTAACGTAAACCAGACTCACGAGAAAAAGACCACGTTAAAACAACGAGCTGGAAAACAGGATAAAACAAGCAACGTGCTAATTAGATGCTAATCCTAAAAACAAACCCAGGCTAGCTGTTTCCGTTCTCTATGCTAAGCTAAACTGGGAAGGCGAAAATTAGCCTCTGGCCGTTGCTTTGTGTTCATCACGTGGATTGTCTCGCTCCTGCTCTTTGACCAACTAGTATTTGTTTTGAACACGTATTTCACTGGAAACTCTCTTCCACGAGGTTCCCCAGAGTGAACTGGCCTCCTTCAACCTCGCTCCACGGCTTTTGTCCCGAGGCCCCTCTCTGTGATTCAGGCAAAGGGCTCTCGACGTTTTCAGAGTGACAGCTTTGTTTGTCCTTAACCCTGACCCGCCATCGGGACTAGGGAAACGTATATTCACAGTGTCCTTTGAACACTCTTGACCCCTGATGTCCCCACTCGAGTGGCTCAACTCGGGCCCCTAATTGCTGCTCACCAACAATGACGGCGTTCCTCAGTGCAGAGGGCTTGTTTTATTATAGGAAAGTCAGTTATTTCCGTACAATCTGATTCTCCTCAGGCCGCGCTCGGCTAAGTTTGGAACCGGGCTCTTTGTCCTGCAGAACTTGTGTTCTCTGGTTTTGAACAACTGTGGTTTATGACACAACGCATATCAAGTGTTTGTTTTCACGGTTACCTTGACAGTATTGCGTAACACCAGCCTAACGATATGGACTTCCGTGCACATGTCAGTCCCCCCCCCCCCCCCCCCCCCCCCCCCACCACACACACACACACACACACACTTGTCAACTGGGCTTCCTGTTTGTGGGCATGCACGTGCATATCTGTGCACCTAACGTGGATTTAGGCATGGCTGCATGCACACTCGCAATTGTGATTGCCTTTTAGTTTGTGCGTATGTTCGTTTTTGCCAGCCAGCTTTAGGAGCCAGATGTCAGAGGTCGTTCCACATTAGTGCCGTCGATCAATTGCAGGCCTTGCGTAACTCTCCTGCTTCTTTGTCTTTAAAGGAAGTAGATTAGAGGCCGTTTACTGAGTTGGGACCTGGAATGATTAGTTAGGCCTGTTTTAGAATGCATGCACTCACAGATGCACACAAACACGCATTCAAAACAGACATCCTGCCTGGGAGAATAGACGGTTTGTTTTAAAGAGGCTCGTTATTTCAGTTAACGCCGAATCGTCGCATATGAGATAAAGCCACAGTGTTCTTTGATGCTGGCACGTCATCCGGCTTTTATTTCCTACCTGCAGGTCAGAGTTCCTGTAAAATCCCCAAAAGCATCTTTTATTTATTTTTTTAGAAAGCCACCAAGAAAATGAAAGCCCTCCAGTATTGTATTCCCGATACAGTACAAGATTTCAAAGAGATGAGGAGTTTCATGGTAATTAAGTCCGGACCAAGGTGGTGGACTGGACTTTTGTCAAATCCAAGCCTATTCAAAAATATGATTAATCCTCTCCATCAATAGCTTAAAGGGTAGATCATATATTTGATGTCATCACAACCAATCAAACTTCCATAGGTGTTTGGAAACACAAACTTGTGTGTTAGGGCCATCCTACACTTTGCCTCCTCAAGATACTTCCAGTAATTTGGTGGTTTCCATCTGAACGATCCTCCTCTATCCACATTGGGAGAAGTTTACAATAATTAGAAATGATCTTTCCATCCAATGAGCGAGGGAGAGCGTGTGTTTCCTCCAGCGCCATCAAAGGGCCTGACAGCTCGCTATAGATGAACCGAACGAAGTGCCTGCTGATCGGACGCCATGATTACACCATACATCTCCCAAACCTTTATACTTCACAGTTCAATAACCGTTCCCACGCTGCCCTTTACACTCAGTCTGAAGGAGTTTACGCAAGAAGCTGTATTTTCTTGTTACCAAACAATGAGATTTGCCCTCTTAAAAAGTCCTCAGTATTTTCACTCGCTCCTCTCTTCCTTTCTTTACTTAACGTCTAAGTCTGGAGAATTTATTGGAGATTAACTTGTCAGAAGAGGCTTTTTCCTCGGTTAACTTTACTACATTTATCATTCATACACATAACAGATAGCATTCCACAATTTATCACTGTGGGCCCCGTCTCCCCGGCAGCAGGTGTGCGTGTGTGTGTGTGCGTGTCCCAGAACAACTTTGCACGTGCATGTTCATATCTGTGCATGCGTGTGTTTTGCGGACTCTGTGATGGGTCTGCGACCGTTGCGGGGCAGACATGCACGCGTCTGGCCGGCCCGGTGCACGCACGCTTTTCCCCACATGTTCATAACTCAGAGAGACGCACACAACTTGCTCTGGAAGCTTTCAGTCACAGACCATACGCAGCTGCTCGCACGGCCGTGCGTACAAATTTGCCGCGTAGAGCCAACAAATTGTAGCCCGTTGTAGGCTTGATCCGGTGAGCAGAAGTGAAATGTGCTCAAAGGATACACGCACGGACACACGTGCGTTTTGTGTCGTCCCATACATGTGTTGTTGCTTAGGAGGTAATAAGCTTGGAACTCCTCGGCAAACAAAAACAAGCAGTCCAACCAATAGCCCCATTATAGATGAATTGAACAGATATCAACATTGAAATGTCTTCCAACTCCTTTTTCTGTAACATGAGTTGTTATGGAAATGATACATTGATCTACAAAAGTATGTGGAATGGATTTAAGCATCATGGTTCTGGTATTTCTTTTGTTTATTCTGGGTGTAACTAATTCCACTCATCGTGGCCCACAATTCTTATTTTTTATTTTTACGTGACTTTTTTTGTCTAAGCAGTTTGGAGTGCGGTGCATTCGCACAGAGGTAGCTGGAAGCTGTTATATGACCGTGGCTAAATGCTTCTGTACCTGCTCGTGCACGTCTACCATCCGCCCTTTGACGCATGAGAGCCTTTTGAATGGCGCCCTCGCTCATTCTGTCCTTTTTGTATCGCTGCCAGTCAGAAATTTCTCTTCTCTCAGTTCTCATGTATTTTTGTTTTCCATTTATTAAGATGCCTGCAGCTGTCCTGGGAAGAAGTAGGCCAGGCAAACTCATGCACTCTCATACCCAGGCGTACACGTGCAAATACACACACACGTGCACAGAGCGAGGGCCAGTGAGAAGTAAGCAGGCATTTTCACCAAAGCCCTTGGATCTCAGGAGCAGACTGTCCCAGAGGAGCACCGTGTCATAACAGTCCTGATTGCACAGCATTTAGGAAGGCCTGCAGAGTTAACCTGCCTATGGTGAGGGGTCGCCAGTGATGTCATCATTACCCCCCCTCTGATGTCCTCCAAATCGTACACATACGCACCCTCCGTTGCCATCTCTGCATGGTGTGTGGTAATTGTCCACAAAATGGTCTGTGGTGGCAATTAGACATGCAAGATTTACTCTCAAGCTGACCTCTTCCAAAAACACAGGAACACTTTCGATGCTTAAGGTCTCTTGTTTCTTGCGCTTTGATAGATCTTTTCCTGTAGTTACTTTAGGGGTAACTCGGCTATGTCCACCTTTGCCCTCGCTTCCAGGTGCAGTACAGTGATGCGCAGAGTGGCAAGGATTTCGTGACCTATCTGACCCTCTCCCCTGTGCAGATGACTTTCCACGGCACTGGGAGCACCCTCCAAGCCAGCCATGACCAGGTATGTGTGTGTGTGTGTGTGTGTGTCTACTGTTAGGCATGTGAAGGGAGGGTGAGTCTCACACCTGTTCAAAGCTGTACTGTCAAAAATCAGACAAATATGTCCGATATTGATTAAAGTGCGTAAGCTGGTTATAGCAATGACAATCTGAAAGTTCCCAGATATTAAGGTATCAGAAACCATTTTTTTAATGGATTTCAGTCCACAATTATTGTAAAAAATTATAACAAAAACATTTTAGAACCTTAAGTGACAACACACATACAACTATGTCATTTAAAATAGCACCTATGACTCATTTTTCACAGCATTAGCACAGTAAACAACATATGACAGCCGATTGTATCAGACGGGCTGTACTCTTGTGTGTGTGTGTAGCATATGGGGCTCTGTCTTGGTCGGGGTCTCATCCTCGGCTCCGTGGCTTTAGTATTAATCATCGGGGCGTCAGAGCCACCTCTGATAATTACCACTCATTGCATTTCTCCTTCACAAACCTCTGCCGCCAGTCTCCCATGATTTTTAATCAATCAAATTAATCCGTATTCTGAAAAAGCTTGTGGCGTACCTCTCTCTCGTACTTCCCATACTCAGAAGGAGGCTCATTGTCTTGTGTTGCCCAAGCAGAAAACCAGTTGCTTACATTCTATCACCTAAACATAAGGACGCCCCTTTTATTCAACAGTCTTCAAAGCTTTAATAAAGAGCCGCCCCGGGCCCTGAATGGGACAGCTGACAGGGGGCTAGCGCCGCCGCCACGCTAGCTGAGAGCCAATCCAATATAGGCCAGGCAGGTCTGCGTCCTCGGGACCTGTTGTTGCCAGGAGCACTGGGGCATGACCGACTGTTGGAGGAGGCCTTTCTTTTACTCCTCTCAGTACAGTGAGGAGTGCGACCACAAAGGGAGCAACTGACAATAAGGGGTCGCCCCCCCGGCAGCCCCCCCGAGACCCCAACACTCGCTGAACAAAGTGGGCCCCGACGGCGTCGCACATTCGGTCGACCTCGGCGGGGACGCTGGGAGGATGCGGCGTGTTGTGGGCGTAGTAATCGGGCATGTGGGGTTACCTGCAGTTTTTATCGTGAATCAGATCCAGCAGTTGTGTCTCAGAGTTGCAAATTGATAGTTTGCCAGAGGTGTGCGGGGTTCTTGTCCCACACGTTGGTGCGGACACACAGACACGCGTGCAGCATTTGGTGGGGACCTTGGTGTTCTTATGTCGACCGGAGCAATTGATAAAGATCAACAGCCAGAGGAACCCCTGATCACACCTTTCTGCCCGTGGTGAATAAAAGTCTTGATGCGGTTTTGTTTCTTCCCGTTGTTTGGTCCACGTTGTGGCTGTAAATAGTGTTTGTCATTGAATATGCCACTCGATGTGAAATGAGGATTACAGAAAGAAAAACGGCGCACGCATGTCAGATATTGTTAGAAAGCAAAGATGTAATCTGATCAGCTTACTGTGGCAGCATTAATGACAATGGTAAGCGTGTTTACTGTCAATAATAGTTCAAAGGAGTCTTCAAATGTGGCCCAAACTTTGTTGTTTTGGTTTAAGTTCATGGGTCCCTCCCACCCCCGGATGCTCCCCCCTCTCTTACTTTGGTCCCCGGGTGAACCAGCTATTTGTATATTAATTATCTTTTGTATTGGGCATCATCCATGTTTCTGATAAGGTAACATAATAAAGTAAAGAAATGCTAAATTGGGTTGCTTTTAAAATGTACGAAATGTCTAAACTATTAAAACACTTATATACAGTAATGAGTAATTGTTTATTAGAAAGCATCGTTATTTCTTTGCAATCAAAAGATCTCCACTCATCCGGTGTGTCCCCTTATTAATGCAATTGTGGTGAAATATGTTTCAGTGTTTACGCAGTTCATCAGTTGAGCAGCTGTTTTATCTCTGTTTTGGGCTTGTTTAGTGCATCTCGTGCTTGTGTACATTTTTCACTCCGTAAACACTTGAATGACCCTACCAGTGAGTCTGGACATGATTATCCCTTTAACACGGCGTCTAAGGAAATAGTGGGTCAGCCATTAAACCTACAGTTAAAAAGTGAATTGTTCGTTAAAGTAGAAGCATTGTTCAACCTTCTGCAGAAAGCTAAACATTACTTATCGAAGACCCGAGGTCTTTATCAACAAGTGCAGAAGCGCCTGCACAGAAACACACACACAAACCGCAGTGCCATAATCCTTGGGCTTGTGTGGACATTCCTGGAGGGCCTGTATGTGTGAGAGATATACAGCTGAGTGCTCTTTCTGACCTTATGTGCCATCCATTCGGTGCCATCTGCCAAACACATGTGAGCCGCTGCGCTGGCGGAAACTGGCCCACAGCCAAAGATGTTTGTCAACATATTCTACACTCTTGACAGCTCCTGCCTTAGGTCACAGTGTTCCTAATTAATGTCTTCATCCAAAACTCTCTCAAGGCCTTAATGGCTTTTGCTCGATCGATGTCCGCCAGTCACATGGACTACTTCAAAGACGTGGCTGTGGGATTTATATTTAGACACTTTTTCTTCTCGACTGCGCTAGATGCTTTTCAGACAGGCTTATTTCTGTGTTTGTTCTGCCGAGCTGAAGTAACTCCCTGGCGCTCCCTCTGTGGCGGCAGTCGGATACCGGGGGGGGGGGGGGGGGTCGAGGCCCACTGTGCGGAGTGCAAGGTGTCGCTGGTCCAACATGAGCGGCTCGCAATCGAAGATGACAGGGTGACTGTTGTCTGCCACAATGTGTGTGTGTGTGTGTGAGTGAGAGTGCGGGGTAGCTTTGCGTGCAGTAATGTCCTCAGCTGAGCCACCACGGGTCCCAGGGGCCCAAGTCTCCCACATTTTCCGAAGTGGCTGCCGGGGTTTTCTGCAGCAGGAGCCCATTTTGGCTGATTTGATGTGACATGTATCAGGATTAAAATGTGTTTAAGACATGCTTTCATAATGAGGCCTAATTCTTTATTTTTATTTCTTTTTGTGCGTGAATTACACCAGGTTTGCTTTTCTGAATGATAGTTTTCTGCTGTTCAATTTGTGTTTTTTTTTTAATCTCGATGAGCAAAGTTCAAGTTTTGCAACAAGTTTATGAACAGACTTCTCTGAGATAGTCCTATGATTCCTCTTGTATAAAGCTCTTTCACATGGTTGGAATCATAAAACACCAATTGGTCACATGCTTGCCCTCAACATCTTATGATGCCCGATTTGTACCATGCCTCACGGTTTCACAATCCTCCCTGCTGGAACACATCACTGGGCAGCTCTGCTGAAAGGAATTGTGCGTCTGACGTTGTCTCTAGTGTGTGGATTATTTCCCGCCACCAGAGCTGGGACAAGGACACAGAGGTCAAAGGAACGGGCCCACAAGCGACTGAGTCGAGTGAGGAGTACACTTATTTAAGTGTCCCACACATTCCTGCCTCCATCCGTCCGTCTTGTTGAAAATAGAGAAATCCCGCAAAAAAAGAGTGCCAGTAGGAGAGTGCGTGGCAGAGGGGAGACAGACACAGGTGATTCATGACGTGGGGACTGCTGGGATGGTCTTCAGAGACACCCCCCCCACGGAGCTCAGGCGACCAGCAGGAGAGGGAGCGGCGCAGGGCTGGAGGTCTCACAGACCTCGTGTTTGAAGTCCTCCCTCCCGAGCGAGGCGCAAACGTTGCCCCACAGGCGGGGGCTTCCTCTCGGGAGGGGGGTCCCCGCAGGAGTGTAACCCAACCAGGCAGCTGTCTGACAGCTTCTCCTCCCTTCTTATCCGTCTCTCCCTTATGTGCCAGTGTTGTGAAGCCAAACACGGCACCTGGACGCATCCTAGATCACCGTATGGGGAGCGGGACCTAATCTGCATCGACGTGGCCTGAAATGTTTTCAATGAATACGGAGCAGACGTTTGTGACTACACCGGAGACCTTCCCTCATTGATGTTTAGACCTACCGGGGTGTGTCAACGTGTCCCTTTGTTAAATAAGGACACTGCATTAAGACAACAAGCTCAAACCCCCAGAATCATTCATCGGTGGCTGTGACCTCAAAGCCTGGAGAAAACATGGTGAATGTTGGACAATAATAGTCTCAGTAAAGTGTAATGGTCCTTAACTTGGGCCCTTAGTTCATATTTTGCTTCTGTGAGCTGAGATCCGAAAGCTACATGGCAAAAGGTCTTAAAAATACAAGTAATGTTATTATGCGATTGGCTCTAGATTTAAATTTAGCGCTCTCAGTAATTATCTAGTAATTTCATGTTGGAAGTTACAGAGAAATGTGTTGCACATCCTTCTCTTTTTCAGCTGGAGATGTATTGCAGGATGGTGATTAGATGTCATAACCTGTTGCTTTTGCTGCACATGTCTGAAGCTCACCTAACAAACCTGACCCCAGAATACAATGTTTACCAGACAAAGTGACTTGATTCTTTGTTGCAGACAACCCCTGAAAAATACCACCGTGTATAAAGAGTTTAATTCTAAAATCCTAAACATAGAAGCAAACTGCTGCCAGGGGAAAAAATCAAAGCATGTAATATTTAACTTTGACGTTAGTGCTGAGTTGAGGCTGGAGAAGGTTAGAAATGACAGTTAAGTTGCTCTCTTTGCTTCATGAAGTGAAATGGGATTATTATGAGGCCCGTGTTCTTTAATTTGCTGCCATGGCCCAGTGTTCAGGAATAAACTTAGATGTGATGAGTTCGTCATTCTTATACAATTAGCTCACATCATATCACATCATATAGAAGCGGCTGACCACCACCCACAGAGACACCTCCCCTGCTCCCCCTCAGCACCACCTTTTCAATGGCGCATGTACCTTGCTTCCCCCCCCCCCCGCTGCTCTCCTTGCCCAAACTCTGCCTGTTTCGGCCCCCCGGCGGGGGACAAAGTGAAGCCTCCCCAGAGCGATCCATCACGCCTGTCTGTCTTCTCGCATGCCCTCCTCAGGAAACACCTTTCAGACCAGGAGATTAGAGTGTGACGAGAGAGGAGAGGAGCAGTGAAAGAATGATAGAGGAGGAGCGAGAGGTGGTAAAGGATCCACAGAGGCAGCGAGGGAGAGGGGGGGGGGCACCGGAGAAGAGGAACTGTAGAGAAATTGATTGAATGGGGAAACACAAGATTGATGGGGACAGGGAATGAGAAAACGGGAGATAGATGTGACTGTTTCTTTGCGCACCAGGGTAAGCGGCGTCCACTGGGAAGAGAATAAACATGAACTTGCCCATTAGGGGACGTGTTGAGAGCTCCAAGTGGCCCCTTGGAACATCAGCATGTCTATTAAGGGCTGACATGGGGTGGAACTGAACACACACACATGCACACACTCAAACAGACATGCAGTAACACACGCACGTGCAAACACTCTTTACATAGTGCCGTGATCTTAAACTAAAAGGAGTCATAAGGTCGTTCTATTTTAGAACACTACATCATGTCCCCTCCTGCACATGCAATAGTTTACATCAATGCGGTTTCTCTGTGTTGTGTCTGAACGATCACTCCGATCACTTTACCGCAGCTTAGCAGGTCATGTCTTTGTATCGTTGTATCCTGAAGTCGTCCGATTACCTGCAGCAGTACAAGGTAAAGCCTGCAGACAATCATCAGCTGAATATAATTTATTTGTATTCTTTAGTCATGTCGGTCATGTCGGTCTTTATTTGCAATTGATTTGATTAGTTTACTTATTATATTAATTAATTAATGCTAAGAGAATTAGCATATTTTTTATTTCCAAAAGTGGCCCAAAGTCTAACGGTCTTTAATGTCAGAATATTTAATCTATTATTATACAAACTGGAGAAAATTAAGTAAATCAAGGCCAACGAGCCGCCTTTAAGCTGCAAGAACTCTGCTGTTTCCTAAAGCTTAGAGTAGCATGCTGTGTAATCTACACTCTGGGACCATATCAGTGACTTATTAAAGGAATTAACCCACTTTGAAGGATAACTCAGCAGGTTGCTCTCGTAACGACGTTTACCCACACGCTCAGCCCGAGACAATGTTTTTTTCTACTTTATAGAAGTGATGACTGGCAGTATAATTTCAATCTACATTCAACTCTATATAAATGAAATTTCCTTTCAATGCCCTATTGCATTCTGGGTCCTGTCAGACCAGGCTGATTGCGCTTAAGGCCACCAAAGGTGTTGCCTTCATTATCACCTCCATGCCAAGAGGACTAAGATGTTTTAGCTGTGGCCTTGCAACCTTCATGCTCTGTGTGTGATTTTTCACACACACAAATTTGGCACGGATAAAGGCCTCTTAACTAATCACACCTCCCTTCAGTCATCACCCCCCCCCTCCCTTCCCCCATGGGAGGCATAAGCAAGCCGGGCTGCTAATTCGCTACCTCCCGCTCCTTTGTAGCGTCTTCGGTTCATTATCTTAATGTCATTTGATACTGAGTGATAGTTTTCCTCGCTGAAAAGGTCCCCAAGATAAAGGTTGGATATTTTGTCTTTTTCCTCCGCCAATCTCCCGGGGACAGCATGCGAGATGCGTCACCTGGAAACACTTTTTGTAACACCAACGCAGACGGCAGAGGATGACATTTCCCCTCGTTTCATAATCCGCGTTATGCAAACAGTCTCCCATTGTCCTAACATGCAAAGCTGATGCAGTGGATTGCAAGGGTACGGCTCTTCTTTGAGAGGTTTTCCTGCAAAGATATAAACGTGAGCGGTAACAAATGTTTCTATTTATGAGCATTTTGGAAATACTGTTTTTCACATAGCTGATTCGGCGTTGTGTGGTAAACTGCTTTATCCCACCCGATGCCACCGCCGCTTAGCTCGCCATCGCTCGCCTGTAAAAACGCAACCCTTTTAAAAGTTGCACAATGCATCAAACATTGATTGTGCAACTCCCGTCGGTGGGCAAAGCGCCGGATTTTAAAAAGCCCTTTAACTTGATATGTGACACACGTCTCGTGGTTAACAGCTTCGAGTTATTAATCATCGCAGAGTGCTCCCAAAAGCAAAATAGTACACTGACAGTAATTGAAGTGATGCCTCGCAGGCACGAAATCGGGCACACACACATATACACACATTGCACAATGGCCGGTATTGTTGGTTGTAATCATACTCTTGTGTTGCTTCCCTGACTAATGAAATCTTATCTCTCAGATGTTGAGAGGCCATTTGTTTTTAAAAAGTTGTTTTTGCAAAGTAGTCCACAACGTGATTATGGCACGTCCTTTAGTTCGGCTTAAAGTTCCTGAATTGACGAGACCCGATGAAGAGATTTATTTGCAACCATGAGGCCTAAAAGAAGAGCCTCTCTTTCACGCTGCTCCCAAATTGGGCCCTAAATGCCCCTCGCTGTTCACCGGCAGGTAACGACGCTTCCAGCGGTGGGGGTCGGGTCGTTAATGTCCCCGCGTGGGGATCGCTGCTCTGTGGCTGCGTACTGAGTTATGGAGATGAGCGTGGCGACTGGGGAATGTTTTTCTGTCTGTCTGAGCCCCCCCCCCCCCCCCACTAACCCTCACAGCCCACACCCCTAACCCCCCCCCCCCCCCCCCCCCCCCACCAACACTACGACCACCTTCCTCTCATCTGGATGTTAACGCATTTTCAGGCCTCAAACCGCAGACAATTTGAAACACTCAAAACAACAGCCACATCGGGGGTTAACACCAGTTACAACCAAGGTGTCACACACTCCTGCTGTTTAAGTAAACAGGGTGTGTGTGTGTGTGTGTGCGTGTGTGTGCGTGCCCACCTCATAATAGTATCTTCATGTTTTTTTTCCCTGAAAATAGGGTCACAAGTGAAAGCTAGTGTTCTGTTTTACATGCAAATTACACCCGACGCTTTGCATTTAGAGAGGATAAGGGGAGATTATGCAAACAACACTGTCGCTGCTGAAGATGTTGAGAGGCAGAGAAGTCACGACAGCAGGTGAAACAAGAGATGAGGAGCATTTTCTTTTCTTTTTCTATTATTTTATCGCATGTCTCGGCTGAGCGTAATCACTCCCCTGTTGCATGTGACAACTATCACATATAGTGATGGGACAGACCATACTCTATTTTTAAATGTATGACACCATTTCAACACTTTTAAATGTTACTTTTATGTTTATTCACTTGCATTTCATGCATTCATTCATTTTAGGGATACGAAGCCGTTGAAGGTACCTACCGATGTGGGATCAATTCTGGAGTTCTACACTGATGATTGATAAAGGATTCGTGATATAATTTTATTTTCAAAATTGTACTGATTGCCTAGAAATGTCTTCTTTTTCCTTCATACTTCTCAAGAGGGTCCACATAAGTTCATGGTTTTGATTAAATGCATTCAGCGTCATTTGGATGATGTGTGTTGAAAAGACTGAAACCAAACCTGTGCTCGGCAAAGCGTTCATTTTAAATCCATATGTAACTCATCAGGCAGTGTTATGAATGCACGGATTAAAGGAAACCACAGAACGGCATTATCTCAACCATCACTTACGCATGGATAGAACACGCACCTCAATTCACCACCGAGGGAGGGAAATTATATTTTGATTGCCCTTCCACAGTTGCTTTGTTAACGGAACATGTGCAACATGACGTTCGCATGTACCCCTTTGCGCACACATTGCGTTGGCGGGACGGCGTCATGACCTTTTCCAATATGGTGTGATTCATTGTCGGCGCTTTCAAGTAAGAGCTCTCTAATGCAGCATAGTTACTAAATAAACATTTGTTTCAGAGGCCCCGGCTTTCCTCCGGGAGACTTCCTCTATTCCTAATTTCCCTCAAACGGAACACATTCTCCTTGCCGACGCTCTGATCTGCTGTCCGTCCGTCTTTGCCCCCCCCCCCCCACATCTCCCATGTGCCCGGTGAGTAAACGTGGGACCGTGTGAGCCTTCGGGAGGACTTTGAAATGAGACATGGGCTGGGACATCAGAGGACTCTGCCACTCTGGATGAAGCCCCCTTGATTTATAAGAGAGCAGCGATGGGGGGGGGTGGTTGTTTCCAGAGGCTCACAAGGCCACGAGGTCCTCCATTAGTCCCCTGACCTCTGTTTCATGGGACCAGCCACTGCATAAGAGGAGAGGGAGGAGAATAATGGATGGATGGTGGACCTTGGGAGGGAGACGGGGGGGGGGGGGGGGGGGGCTCTTCTTTTTTCTAACAACAGAAAGTCTGCTCTTTACATTTCCACTGCAGAGAAAGGCAGCAGAAATGAGAAACCCCGGCTCGGTCATTTGTCAGTGGCCTGCGGTGTCCTGACTTAAACGTCTGCTCCCTTGCAGCTGAACCCCCCCACCCCTTCGGCCCGGGGCCCGTCTGCGCTCCTCCCTGCGTCTATTTACGACTCTGCTCTGCGGTTTTTACTGTCCGCGATCTAATTAGCTGAGTCTTAATCACACGTGTTAAGGCGCACCGCCTTCCCCGGTGTTTACTGTCTGTTTGCCACGCTGTTAAAATGTGTGAGGTGGCTCGTAAAAACTTGCCCACGGAGGGTTTAGAGTAGCCGCTCTCCTTTTTGTGGAGAGTCCTGGTAATGGTAGCCTCTGTGCAGGAAACTGCATGTGCATTCTGAGTGTGTCTTTGCCACGTCTTTGAAATAAAGTGGACGCTCGGAGCGAACCCACACCATTGTGGAAGCAGTTTAATGAGAGCAAATCTGTCTTCTTTCGTTTGTATTTTTTATGACATTGTGGAGAAATGTAATGTTCTGCGTTTTATTATCTCGCTCAGATATTGTTCTAGATCACTTGTTTGATTTCCTTCCTGTCCAACAATCACATGTGCTTTTATTATGAGATATTCTTGCTTATCGCGTCAACCGATTTGTGTTCAAAGGCTGATCCCAGAATATGAAAATTCCTTGTGATCCGTTCCTGTTGTGTTTTCTAACACTTTGTGACAGGCCAGCCTGGCTTTTAACTAACTCAGTATTGGCATTATGCTAACATTTTAGAAAGACATATGTTTCCAGTGTGCATTACGTTATGTTTTTCCCCATGGTGTTCCATCTTTGCCTAGTTAGTGTGGCCCCTGGACCTTTTCATCAGAGAACCAGCCTGGTTGGAGGAGCCTCGCTTAGTCTCTTGATGTAAGCATGCTGGAATTTATTGTTTTCAGTAAACAAGCCTTATACATAATCTGTCTTCATATGACACACGGCCAGTTGCCATGGGAACATAGTAGGGTTTTCATAACACTTTGAGGGCTCTCTTGGGTGTAGTGGGTCTTACTTTAACCCCTCCAACACTCAGACTTGAGGACCCACGCAGTACTTTTGGGATTTAGGTACAAGACAAAATGTCGATCCATATCTTATAGGTCCGGCGAGCATGCTGGGTAATGAGAAACAGTCACAGGCCTTGTGGGGATCCATAGCAAATTATAAAACACAGCAAAAGGTTTTACTGGCGTGTCCCTTGTGTGGATGGGGTGATTAAATGTCAACGCTGAGAGGAGCTCAGGGAGCTACAAGGAGGAAGAGACGAGAGGAAAAAGGTGTAAAACGCTGTCTGACTGCGGGTCCTCTCTTGTTACTGCAGTGCATGTCCAGCAGCCATACTCTCTCTCATACACACTGCCGTGTCTGACAGGGACGTATAAAGGGCTCTTGATGGAGAGTTTGGGATTATTGCATGCAGCTGGTGGCTGTCACAGTAAGACACTTAGCCCCTCACCCTTTAATTTAACCCTTTCATATACCTCATCCCCATGTTCCTCGTTTTTGCCTCTGCACACCTGTAAGTCTCCCCTGTAAATCTATGTCTGTCTGAAGAGGTCAGTGCACTCTCAACAAAGTGTTTATGGCACCACTATGCAGCGTATGAACACCCCCCCCCCCCCCCCCCCTACCTTTCCGCTGTAGGAACCTTTAGGAGGCTCTATATCCAGGCAACATGTTGCAGAAGCCGCTTCGTTCCGAGCATTTCTCACACTGAGGTTCTGAGCTCGAGACGGCCAGCAGCTGTTGTCAGGGTCAGGGCTCTGGAGGCTTCACAAACCACTCTAATGTGTATAGTTGCTGGAGCATTTTAGTTTTGGTCACTTACCCTGAAGAATCATCGGAGCCCTTTGACATCCAGGCTGACGTGCTCAATAGTGATTATTACGGCCCGCTGCTCTATCTTTATCAAGTGTATTATCTATGCAAGTGGAGGTTTATGGGAGATTTAAGACTTTGGATCTTAGCTCTTGCAGACAGACATGGTGGATGCCTCTGGTTGTTCAGCAACATTATCATCCCCACCCAACCTCTGCCTTGTACCACTGCCACCTTTAAATCTGCTGGGCACTTCATCAGCAAGCAAACGTTATGCGTTTGTCACTTTGAATTCAGAACAGCTCAAAATTGGCCCGGAAAGGAGCAGTTAAAAGGATCATGTGGTTGATCTTTGACACCGGGAGAAAAGGGGGAAAGAAAAAGGAGATTAGGAGAAAGAAGTGCTGGAAAGAGAAAAATGGGACGCCCCTCGGGACCGATGACTATCTCTCCGCTGATAAGAGAGCGAGTGCCTGAAGGGTTGGCTTTTCTTCCCACAGCTTTTTGTGCCTCCCCTCAAGCCAATTGTTCGGGATTATAGAAGCTTCTCCCTTGCGGCGAGACTCTCCGCAGGTGGAGGTCAGGTGATGTAACGCCGCCCCGGAGTCCCTGGGGAAAGTTCATGGAAGCAGGCGTTCACCATAGAGAACAGCCGGAGGGATGTTTCCCCAAATTCTCCCACAGTAAACTTTGCTGATGAACGTCCAGCAGAACGTTTGATCGTATTTCCGACCACCCCTGTTTGGCAAGCGTCTTCAATCCCCTCCACGACTTGCAGACGCAATCATTTCAACGAGGCAACTACATTTCTTTTGACGTCATCTCAGGCAAAGAGTAAATGTGAATGAAATAGTTGTGGTCGGTGACGACTCCCAAAAGGCACGGCGCACGCAGCCTCTCATCATTCAGGTTGCGTCCGCGTCTGTTGCTCAGCGTTCATGTTAGTGAGTCACTGGCTTGAGGCGGTTATCTCTTCTTATCCAATAGCTTTGCACGCAGTGGTCCCATTAGCAATGCATTCTTCAGATCCCGCGGCTCATCTCATATTCAGTCACTGATTCATCAGTGACCTTGAAATTAACAAGTGTGAGGATGGATGAACGTGGACTCGGCTGCGTGTTTTGCTGTCGGAGGCAGAATCCTTTTAAAAGAAAAAAGGAATTCGGAGGTGGAAAAAATGTCATCGTACTTTCTGTCCCATGATCTAATATTGTGTAATTTCACCGCTGTCCATTCATTCTCGACCGAGATTAATTCACTGTTTACACAGGTCAGTCAAACGATAAAGCTCCCCGGTGCAAGTCTTTAAAAGGAAGATCAAATCTGTTTGTTTGTACAATCCAGATATTGTTTTAATGGTGAGTAATAAGAATGTTTAGTGGCTTACAAGGATTGTTAAAGGGTTTTATTATGATTGTGTCTCTTAATACATATCGATCACAAAAGATTGTGATGTATGTTTTTAAAAGTATTTGAGGCAAATTATTGTGAACCAATTATGTTACGAACAAATAAAAACTGTTTACATTCCAGTTATAGGTACTAAATACTGTTACCAGCTGAACTTGCTCACTTTTCATAGCTTTGATCCTATAATAAATAAGCCTACCCTATAACAGTCACGCGATGTTATAACACGAAGAAGCACCGAGCCCCAACAGTCTCACCGTGGCATACGAGCCCCGTGTTATCATAGAGGCCGTCTCCGGCCGCGTCTGCTTTTCCTCCTCCGAGCTCTGCTGACAAGGCGGCGGTGTGGTATGCCGAGGTGCTTCTGCTCCTCGCCCTTTGCCCATGTGTTTTGTATTACGCCCTAGGAGGTGGCATGCTCGGCGATGGGGAGGGGATAAAGCAGGCCTCTCCGGCCCAAATGACGCATGACATGGCGCTGCGCCCCGGGCCCTTATTTATGGCTTCCCATGTCAGCGCAGGCTCGCTCCCCTGGGGAGCCCTGCAGCCGTTTACCCGCTAGCTTCGCTCGGGGCGGCCTGCAGGGCTCATCTCAGGCCTGAACACACACACACACACACACACCATCCACTGTAGGAATTCCGATCGCCGTAATGATGCGGCCTGCACACATGACTGAGAAGTATGCAGAAATCAAATAGGTTTCACAGAGAGGTTTATTTAGCTGTGCTAACGCTCATAGTCGCTGCGCTGATTTCACACGGAGCGGAGCCTCAGAAGAGTTAACGCGATGGCCGCAGCTAGTCCGCCCCGGGCCGGCACACACTGCCTCTTTTATCCGTGCCTCTGATGTGGGAGAGGATGTGAAATCTGGAGAGAGGGTGAGGACGAGATTCGGGGAGAGGATCTGAATACATTTCCTCTGTGGTCACTCAAGAATCCATGTACATATCACACCGCATTACCAAATAAGCCGCATGCACACACAGGTGTTCTCCACGAGCTATGCGGGAATATTCCAGTGATCCCTGTCCAGAGTTTTGATGTGGCTGGGAGAGAAAATAAAAGGAATTTAGAAGAAACGAAAGCCAAAGGACGGGAAGAAGTTCGAGGGTAGTTGATGGGGGAAGAAAGAGGAGAGAAGGAAAGTCTGCAATAGATAACGTTTAAAAGATCAGAGGAAGATATGACGTGACAACCGGGTTAACGCAGGACAAAAAGACGTCTGAGGTGTTCTCCTCCCTGGGTCTCATGTTTCTTTCTGCTTTGGGGAGTGAGCGCAGAAAGAGGGAGCACTGTCAAGGTTTTTATGTGGCCTTTTGAAAACTGAACAAGCCCTCTCCAGAACAATATATCAGCTTCAGAACTTCTCTGACAACAGGCCACTCATTTTTCCAACTTCCCAGGTTTCCGACTGTAAAACACCCCGTTTGAAATCCACTCGGGTCATTGTTTAGTCTAGCGGGAGCCCCTTAGATCATCTTCATCAGCAGCCGCTCTGCGTCCCCTTCATGTTGCAAGTCCTCCCTCGCCCCGAAGCGACTCCATGTTGATCTGACTCTATTATTATTATTATTATTATTATTAAAGCCTGGTATTTGCAACAGGTCTTTCGACATTGACGTTAAAAAATCCACTTCAGCTTCAGTATTTGTGAAACAATTGTGTGGTTTGTGTTTCCCTGCTACTTCGGTCGAGGTTTTGCTCCGTATTTACATGCCGACAGGCATCTATTTTAGTGCACAGGTGGTGTCCAGCCCTGCAAAACCCGGACACAAGGAAAATGTGTCCGAGGAAGGAACCGAACATTGCCCCTCTCTTGCGTCCTGCTGCCTCAGCTAATGCGGACCAAACACGGGACCTGCTGATGCACTGAGCCTGGTCTGGAGATTAGAGCAGAGTCCAGCCGGTCCACACAGGGCCACAGAAAGCCCTGTGAGTCTAGATCCGCTATAGGTACTGCTGAGATTGGGTCATTGGGTTAAACCTTAAGCTGGTGTCTGTGCTTTCATCTGACCTCCGGCGGAGCAGAGGCGGGGTTTCGATCTGATAAAACGGAGAGAACTTTTAAAGTAGGCTAACTTTTCTCTTTCTTCTACTTCTCTGAAGATTGGGAGTGGGAGGAGAGAAGGAGGTGAAGGTATGTGAGAGTGAATGATGTGCTGTTGGTCTTTACCTCATTAGGACCTCCCTGGTGTCTTTGATGGCCGGAGGGAGAAGTGATGGAGATCGAAAAGCCAAGGCCTCCTTTCCCTCATCTCTCAGCTTCCTTTCCCACCAAACATTTCATTTTTCAGCTTCTTTTCGGGCATTAACCTCTCCTGTCTTTTTTATTTTTTTTTACACCTCCTCGGCCTGCCACCGGTTCCCCATCATGTCTTCATTAGTGCCCCAGAACCCAGTAGTCCAGCAGCAAGAGCTGACACAGGGGTCTGATTTGTCAGGCCCCTGTGTCACCCGGCGATCCGTCAGATCCATCAGGCCGGTGCCAGGGACTCCTCTGGGATCGGGCCTTTGTTTGGCTAAGCCGCTGACGGAGGCGAAGCCGCTGTCGGGGGGGCGGGGGGGGGAACCATTAAGAGCGCAGCGGGCCCCCGAAAAATGAGCTGCCCTTGTCAATCCACATCAGGGGCGCGGCCACGGTCGCAGACATCCTCCTCGGACGTCACCCCCCTGTCGACCGCTGTCTGTCCGGGCCTTTGAACTCGGGAAGGCGGGACGGACGGGTGGTGTGAGGTGGCCGCGGGGCGCATCGGGCCGGCTCCCCGTCGCTGCCTGACGGAGAGCGCTGGGTCGTTATCTAACGTTGTGTTGAGGAATGAATGAAGGAGTGATGAGGGGTGGCTTCAGTGGGCCTGTTGTCATGGCTACTGGCGATGAATATTGATCCGTGAGACCCAGTTTGAATGACGAGAAATGGTGTTGCGGCAAAAGGTGTCTTTTTATTCAACTTTGCTGTTTGAGCCCCTCCCCCCTCCCCCCTCCACCCTGCTGTGCCAATGCAGTGGTTTCATTGAAGTGAATGAGACCCTGTTTTGTTTGGTCTTTGGCGCAGTGCTAATGCCCGTCTGAAGCTCCCTCTGTCATCCATGAGATTATGATAATTACTTGTCGGATGGCTTTTTTTTACTCCACGAATACCTTCCAGGAGGGACCGTTTGAAGACGGGTCTCGGTAGCTTTTTGAGCGTGGCCATTGTGAATCGACATAAGAGGAAACTCCATTCCTCTCCCATTTGTGAATGACTGCATCCTCTCTGTACTACTCAGCAACCTCTCTCTCTCTCTCTCTCTCTCTTTGTGCCGTGACAGAGATGGAACACCTCCACCTTGCGTAACTCGGGCCTCAGACTAAACACACTCCTCTGGCGTTGATGCGCCAGGGTAGCGGCTGCCTCTTAACGATGGCCAACTTATCTCATTAGAAAAATAATGATTTCACTGGCTGCCACCTCCGCAGATAGCCCCGGTATTTGTCTTAGCATGTGTCCTTCACTGAGCTGCCGGGTCCAGGGATTGGCCCTCATGCCTGCCTGTCGTATATCAGCAGCGCTGCCACCGCCAGGCCTCTGATTTATGGCTGTTTGTCTCCAGTCAGCCACACACACACACACACACACACACGTACGTAACGCCACCCCCAACACCCCTCCAACAGATGGGCTCTAGCTATTTACTCAGGGAGAGAAAGATCCCAAACCGAAATAAATACAACAAACAAAAGGTAATTGTGGAGAAGTTGGTTGTGATGACAACTTATTGTTGACCAGCGCAAGAGGAGATTGATCCTTCCCTGTTGTTTATCAGGTGTGACCCGACCGTGTGTCCTGGATTAATCGGGCCGCGTTAGGTTTCCCTTCTTATCTTAATTGCTTTTTCCGCTTCAGACAGTCCTGGTCAGTGCGAGAGTGCATTTTTTTGTATGCATACTAACTAATCTATGGCGAGTCCCCATATGATTTATGTTTATTAACAGATGAAATTGTGGAAACATTCCTTCGGCTGTCATGTCCTACAGGGTTTTTTTTCGCCTTAAATCTCTGCAAGTATATTCACGCTCTAAATCTCGCTGGCTGTCAGATCTTCACAGAGAAAAAAAAAACACATTGGACCATAAATTGTCTGTTGCAGACATGGTGGGGCTCCAGTTGATTTCTGAGTCTCTGGAGAAAAGCCTTCAGTATCAATTTTTCAAACCAGTCCTACCATATTGTTGCACATTTTTCAGTACCAGTGAGCATTCAACTTTTTTTTTTCTTCAATTTGATGGATTTAAACCAGATTTTGACCCTTGCACCTGTCAGTCCTAAATTATGATTCCTGGTTTATGTTACTCATAATCTGAAGTCAAACACTTAGAAAATGATTCTGGATGTGAGCAGACAGGTGATGGACTGAAACATGCTCCTCTACGCATCACATTCCAGAGACGCGTTGGTACGCTGTGCGGCAGGATTTATATTTTCTCAGGATTAAAGCATGATAAGTGGACCTGAGTGCTAATTAACTTGAATACAGACAGTTATTCACATGGAGACGTCTCCGTCCGGGAGAGTCTCAGAAAAATGTCTACGATTCGGATACTGGGGAGAATTTAATTGGGTATATTACTGGTAAGAATGAATCCCCAATTGAGGTTGGTGGGCTCCTTAATGAGGTTAACTCCGCCAGTCGTCACATCTCACTCAGAGCCTCGGACGCCTTATCTTGCCCCTGATTAACTAGTGATAGAGTGTAAGGGATCCAGGCTAGGTCTTATACCAGATGCAGAATATTAGTGGTGCTTTTAGAGGTGATGTAATGTTTTTTTATGGAGAGGGGGGGTTTAAACCAGAAATTTTTCTATTCTAACCGTATAGTTCACTTAATGTTAAGTATAAAGTCTTATATTCCAATTATTTAATATGTTTAGGAATTTTTGTTGGAGAATTCTACAGACTGTGTTGTAGTTTATATAAATATGCACCCAAATATATTACCCATTTTAAAACATGCAAACAAAGTGCAGATCAATCGTTTTCCTGCACATGAATCAGCTGCTGCACAACGTCACGTTTTTATGATTTGAAAAATGCTCCAATAGTCAATTATCTACCATTGGAAACCACTGACACTCACATCGCCAAAACCCTTGAAGCATGCATTTGAAACCGCTGGGTGATGCTCCGAAGGGACAATGAAATCAATGTTAGACGGCACAATAACACAATCAGAAATGCATTGCTTGGTGTAGAGATCTGCAGCAGCGTCAGTTCTGTACTCCCCGCCTGCGCCAACGCTACGGGACGGAGGGAAAAGGGAAGGAGGGCATCCACATCTGGAGCCAATCTTCGGCATGGAGGATCGGTGTCGGCATCGAATCTGCAAGCTGGTTAAGATCTCTTGAACATCGCTTCTCTGGAAGTGGTCCGCAAGTGGTTTCTGCTCGCCAGATGAATTGGAAGGGGTTTCGGGGTGGGGCGACAGGTTTAGCTCAGTGGACGTCCCCACTGGCGTGGATCAGCACTCTGAAGTTGGCGAGTCCGTCAGATTTCTCTGCAACACCTCTGCCTCTCAGGTTTCCTTTGTTATTTTGTTTATCTCCCAGTCATGTGTGTCAGTCTGCGCCGCGCCCCTCCGCTCCCACACGTGTTGCGTATGTTATGATAGCAGGCTGGACCCTCCTCGCATCACCAGCAGCTCCTCTCGCTGGCACGGGCAGGCGGGCGATGAGCAGGAAGGAAATGACCTCATGGCGTTTCTGATGAGGGTGAGGGAGGGGGGGGGGGGACTCCAGGGATTTCTGCGAGTAGCGGAAATTCATGGAAATATATATATATATATATATATATATATATATATATATATATATATATATATATATAATGGACATAGTTTTTGAATCAAAGGCATACGATTGCTATACCTGGCTAGTTGTGATAATGAACTAAAGCTGCCACAAATGGTGAATTTAAAGCCGTTTTGCTTTAAATGGTGTGGGTTTGCAAACGTCTCATCTGGCTCCCCGAAAGCGTTCCGTCTCAACCACAAATTGATCGTCGTTGAAGTCATTAAACAATTAGTACTTCAAATTTCACACACACTCTTGTTTATCTGTGCTTAATTAGTGTGCGTTTCGGGCTACGCGGCTCTGTGTGTTGGTCCCTTTCATGATACGTAGGTATTTCAGACCTGCTGCTATTTGTTTAGCTGTGGTCCCAGAGAATACAGATGTCACTCAGACAGACTTAGGAAAATGCAGAGAGGCCCGAAACATAAAGTGGAAATGTTAACCCAATAACGCTAGATAAACAGTCAGCGGAAAGGAGCCAAAAACAACAGAGAACGAAGGGAAAGTGTCCTGCTGGCATCGGGTTTCCCAGAGTAAGTGTTATTTGAAAAGCAGCTGAAGGGTGACACTCACTCTCCTCCCACCCAATCTCCCTCCCTTCCTCCCTCCCTCAATCAACCATCTGTTGTTCCCTCTCTTCTCAGGCTGCTCTAAGTGCCTTGAAACAGCTGTCGGAGCAGGGACTGGACCCGGTGGACGGCCCCATCAAGGTACGGTAGGAGTTGCATCGCGCTAAACGCAGACAGACGCTCAATCGGCCGATCGGGGCGGACAGATCCCGGTCTAGTGAGGAGCCAGACGTGCCTGCCTGCGCCCGCACGCGATTTAATTTTTTTTATCTGCCAATCCGGCTTTTTTGCAATTCCTCAGCGCTGCGGGCTGCTCAATCATTGGCTACACACACACACACACACACACACAATGTCTATCATGTCTAAGGCTTAGTGATGGCAGAAAAGATGGCCTTCACTCCACAATGAGCAAGGGAGGGGAGGAAGGAGCATAGGAGAAAATCTCAAGTATTTTCATAGTAGGTGTGCCCTGGAAAAAAAAAAAGTGCAATAGAGCAGTGGAGTTCTTTTTATTTCTTTTTGCAGCCTTGAGTCGCCTTTTAGAAAGCAAGAGAAAGCAAGGACAACTTCAGCGTTAAACCACCTTCATTTATGTCATCAGAAGGGAAAATATGGCAGCAATTACACTTTACCCTCCCTAAAACTCATTTAGTCTCCTTTGTTGTTGACACATTTATGTTTGCCAGGCTTCACATGACTGCAGTTCTCAACATGAAAACACACCCATATCCTCCAAATCAGCTGCTTTTCTTTTCTCTAGACCCCCACACAACAGTATTTTGTGTTAATAACCAGAGAACAGGAGAAAGTCGGTGTGAAACAGACTGAGGTCAAGGACTTCTGAAGTGTCGAGAGTAACGGCGGCGGCACTTTTTCTTTTCTTTTTTTCGCCAGAATCCCTTTGAAGTCATACGTTGACTGAATCAGATCCTGGGATCTTTGGGAGGAACATCGAGAACAAATTGCTGACCGCATGAGCGATTATTAACCGCTTTGCAGGATCTGCCCTAACCCGGTTCTGTTTGTGTTTTCAGACCAGTGAACCATGTGGGAGGGAGGACGGACATTAAACAGACTAACTCAGGCACCACCACTCAGGTCTGCAAGGATTCAAAGGCTGTCGTCTAGGAGCTGCCCCCCCCCCCCCCCCCCCCCAAAAAAAACCGCCCTCCTTTCGGCATACACCTACCCGACAGAACCCCACCCTCCCTCCACCCCAAAGTCCCACAGCCGACGGTGTTCCCGCTACCCCCCCCTCCCACCCCACGATCGCCACTGTATCCTGCAAAACCTGTAAACATGCAATAGGGTGGATGTGCACCGAGGAAGGACCGACTAAAACACCATCACCTGAGTCTATGTGAAGACAACGCTATATTAACACCTTTATTGATGATTTCAGTCAAAATTTAGAGGACAAACTAAATATAAGAGATGAAACACAAACTAATGAGATAAATGCATGGTACTGTATGAGATTAAGGGAAGTTCAAAGTGATGCACTGCGTAGACAATATTCCCTTTGGATGAATGTCTTTTGGTATGGTTAAAAACAAATATGTACATCATGCCATTGAAACCCAAAAGAAACATTTTAGGGGAGAAACCAACTCGCGTACAGTAGCTTATTCTTTTTTCGGGGGTAATATGTTTCTGTTTTTTTTTATATTTTTATTTTACTAATCTAACAATGCTTGAGTACTGTATTTAAAATTAACCAATGCCAGTGCTGTGAAAGTTGTAGTTGTTGTCTTCATATATAGTCACCCAGCTTACCTTGTATGCTGACATAAAAAAAAAGAAGAGTTCATCTATCTATATGGATGTGTATGACTTGCAAGAGTGTCATATTCCCGAGAAATAACACAAGTTTTTTTTCATCTGAACAAAAAGGACAAAACTGGTGTTGGCAGTAATCAGAAGTGTTTGACTCCCCCGGGGAGGGGGGGGGGGGGGGGGGCAGGCGGGGGGGGGACGAGGTCAGACTAACCTTTCCTTCCTGAAAAGGTCTCACTGTCCCGCCTAACTGGCGTAGCATCACTGGAGCAGCAACTGAGCAAAAGCGAAGGGGGCCGCCGCACTTTTTATCTAGAAACAGGGGCCAGTGGTTTGTATTTTGCTCAGAACGTCTGCTGCCAACCCGCCACAGTTTCTACGGGCGGGATTTTGTGTCAGTGGATTATCCCCCCCCCCCCCTCCTTCCCTCTCCCCCCCTCCACCCTCCACAGTTTTGTCGATCACATCTACACCCATTGTGTGTGTTGTATTGACCCGCCAAGGCATCAACTGGGTGCTTTTAATGCCTGCATTCTGTCTGTGCGTCCTTTTGAGCGGAGAGAGAGAGTCTCCGTGCGATCCGGCTCGCAGACTCTCTTCCCCGAAGCCCACTTTGTTCACTGACATTGAGGACGTGTCTTCTTCTTCGCTGTGAGTACAATGTGTATTAAGGCTGTTGCTGTTACTGAAATGCAGTAAAAACACCTCAGTTCATGTGGAGAAAAAAAAGTGGTTCTTTGTGTCTCATTTTGTTCTTTTCAATTAGCATTTATGTGTCAGCTGGAAGCGAAATGACATTCAACAGCAAATACTGGTGATCAATCGACAGCCAGATTATAAAAAATCAATTAATTAAAAAACAATTATGATCAAATCTAAAACTCTAAAAACTAAAACATACTTACTAAATCTTTCTGGTACCTTGAACCACATCCAACAGTCTGCCGCTGTGGATACAAATGTATTTGTCATCAAGGTTTATTCGGTAGTCTTCACATTACTAAACTTTGGTCCCTTGATGTTATTGAAAGCTCTGGAGAAGGAGAGCTCGAGTCAAGGTCACATTGTACCCCAAGAGAGAGAATACGCTCTCAATGCCAAGGCAGTTTGGAAAAGGTTGGACCTTCCAACAAGCCTCTCGAGGTTTTGATCCTTAGATTTTACTAAAGTGAGAGAATCCAACAAACATTAAGAACTTCAGGATTTTCTCGGAGAATAAGACCTCATAAATAACATTTATCGTTTACGTCTTAAATGTCTATGCTACTGCATTCATTACTCATAATGGCTAATAATATTTAACAAGCACATAACAACAAATTGGGTAGTTTTCGTCCCAAAAAATAGTGCACCATTACGTTTTAATGTGTGTTATTCCAACTCTCTTCATAAGGGTATCCTGTATCGAATGCCAACGCCTATTGTTTGAGTATATAAATCATCCAATGACTCTCCAAGCACGTTTATCTGCAACCCAACTCGCTGTGGTCACTCCTCTCCTCAGCCGAGAGACGTTTACCTACCTTCAACAAATCCTGTGGAAAGAACAAACTTTTTCACTTTTTCTACATTGTCTGTGACCCTCAGCCCCCCCCAACCCCCCCTCCCTCTCTCACCACCCCTCCACACCCTATCATTCCTACAGACATGTCCGCTCTTTTAAATGTTTTGTCAAAAAGCTGAACAGCATTTGTACATTTTGCACATCCTGCAGACTATTTTGAAGTGTTGAGGGTAATGGGCATTTTTGAAAATATTGAATATTCCTGCATCAAATCCTTGTGCAGCTCTTTTCCGAATAAGCTGCTGGTTTGCCAGTAAGACGTGCCGACACGCGGCCCAGACTATCGGACGACTTGGTGAGGACAAAGGCCCGTTTCATGTTGCCGCGTACAAATGAATTAACTGCCACTCCTGTAGTGCCGCGACAACCTGTTCATTTACACTGCAGACAAACGTCGTCTTGTAGTCGATGAAGGACCAACCCTGTTTTGCGGCTTTCCAAATAGATCCATGAAGCTTGAACCTTCTGAAACCCCCCCCCCCCCATTAAGCGAGATGAGCGAGCCAGCGGGACGGGACGGCGGCCTAATTCAGCCTCGCTGACTGATGGCCTGCGAGCCGCCGGGAAGCGCCGAGGCCGCTCACGGCGCATTAGAGGCGCGTCTCTATTCCAGAAGCCTGTTCAGGTAGCGGATCGCTGGACCCCAGATGAATTGCCTTGCTTTCACCAGCCAATAAATGGGAGGTGAGCCCCCGGCGCCCAAAATAGAACAAAATCAATGGCGGCTGTGGAGCTCGTCCGTGCCATGCGGAGGCAAAAGCCTGAGTCATCGATTTTTCTTTTTTCCCCATGTGAGTGATGCGCCATCGACCCCCTTGAAGTCTTCTAAATTAGAGCCGTATTAACAGCAGGATAAAAGAGTGCAGAGAATCGTATAGGTGTTGATTTAATGTCCAAGGAATGACTCAAGCCAAAAAAAAAAAAAAAAAGTCCTTTTCTCGGATGAGTCGAAGGAGCTTGAGGGCCGCTTCGCCCAAAGAGGCCGCTGTGAGCCACGTGGCGTCTCCACAGTAGCGGGAAGCGGCTGCACTTGGTGCTGATGGCTCCGGTGCACGCGGAGGGGTTGGAACTGTCAGTGCAGCTCTCCCTCACGTTAGAACGGATCCGCCACGGAGCAACTTCATCCAGCGGCCCCGAGGCCCCGGCGTCCCTGCGCTCCCCTCGCAGCGAGGCCATTTGTTTCCATGGAAAGAGGAGCTGATAAGATGGGTGGAGGGTCACTCGCCCTCCCAGACTCCCAGTTTTGGAAGTTTTTTTTTCCAATCCGTTAGTTCCTCATTTGCTCTTGTGGTTTTGGTGAGTCACAAACATTTTGCTGTGTGGTCAGAGCTTCACCAAGTCTCACCAGCTCAAGTTTATTAACACGATCACGTGAATTGGCATTTGCAATCTATAAGCTCTGGGTTATCAATGTTTGAGTAATCTCTAATGCCATATAGAATTCATCTGACTCTGATTTAAAAAGTCATCTGAGATGGGACTCACAAAGCTTTGGAGACTTGGCTGTTTGTCTGATAAAAATATACAAAGTTCAAGCATTCCGGCCTGGGCTCGTGACTTTTTTTTTTTTTTTTCTTCTCTCAAGTATTTATTCGCCACCAATTTTCCCTTTCTTTTGTAGATCTTAAAGGATACTAAGTACAAATCAATCAGGAATAAATGCTCCTCTATGGAGTGAGAACCCCTTCTGAAATGCGTTAAAAAAAAAGATGAGACCTTAAAGGCGACAACAGCAGCGTACAAGCACCTCAAATCCAGCTCAATGTGATGCTGACACAAATTTAGGACATTTTGCTTTCATCTTGCTTTTATTCAGGGAAGTAAACATGCGTTACGTTTCATAACCGCTCCGGTGGAAATTCTAGGAGTTAAATTGTGGTTCCCAGAAGGGCAGACCTTGGTGTTAACACACGCACGCTAGATCCAAGAACGTTTGATACCCGTGGTCTAAGGAGCGTTTACAGAATGATCTGAAGCTCTCAAAAAGCAATTTTTTTTTTCCCTGACGTAGCCCTGTGTATCTTAGCCTTGTGTATCTTACCTCCTTAGGACTCTTAACCTTTTTTAGAAATCCCACGTCTGCTTGTGCTGTGCAGTACAGTACTTTGAAAGGCAAGTGGCTCTTGACCTCTTTAGCCAACACCCATATCTAAAGGCCGCGTGACACAATGTGGGAGGACGGTGATACCGATACCAGTCAAAAGAGTGGTGCTCATGAGGAGCAAAGGGCGGGTGGGTGTCATTTTAAACAATTCACCTCATCGTTGCAGAAGATCCTCTTTCCTGTCACTTGATTCAAAGAAAAACAAATAAAGGCCACTATTGTGAGTGACGACGGTAATCTTGCGTAAGAGTGTGTGTTTGAAAAAACACTGAAGGTCGCCAGAAAAAATTTGCCCTTTTAACACTTTATCCTTCAAAAAACAATTTGGGTTTAGATTTTTAATGCCAAATAGCTTGTAATAACGACACACCATTTAATAATCTAAATCACTTTTATTAATTTAAGTTAGGTAGAGACACTAAACATTGGAACCACATTTGCTCTACAATGGAGCAGTCTTCAGAAAATTACAAAATAAAAAGGCTTATGTCATACTGTCAAAAAAAAAAAAAAAACTCAAGAGGTAGAGAATTTAGGCTCATCAGTGTGACTCAAAGGGATGAAGCCTATTGGAATGTAGTTGAAATTCTGAAACTCTTGTCATCCCAAAGTTTATATAAAATAGTCATACATCAAATATGGTGGAGACAGTCATTTGGGATACTGGGGGTGTTCACAACATTTAAACATTTACATTTCACTTTAACTGGACAATGAATAGGAGAGTTAAAGTTTTACTTTGGAAAGGATAATGGAAAGCTAGTGTCTTTTAAAACGGCTCCCTTGACCACACACACACACACACACACACACATCGGTGTCGGGACGGCGGTCTGCTTGGAGTTACGGCCTACGTTGTTGGTTTTGAACAAATATTGGTAACAGATACAATATAAACAGACACAGATCTTGAAAACAAAGACAAATGAGAGAAATAAATGCATTTCCCCTCGAACTCTCCCAAAAGCGTTACATTCTGAATGTCACACATGCTCGTTCAACCCCGGATGTTTACTCCCTCGCCAGCTTTTTCATTTGAGAGGTCAGTCAATGCGGACCCGAAACAACAAGACCTCCCCTTGGGAATCCGTGCACTTGACCGTCAACACACCGTGTACGCCGCACATCTGTAACTTATGTAAAAACATATTATAAACTTTAATTGTGACATTTATCTTCCTTTTTCTTTTCTTTTTTAAACACAAGCTATAATTAGAGCCTTTGCTGAGCCTCCGCTCGGGGGGGGGGGGTACGTTGGATGGTTTGAAATGCTGCGTTGAACCTTCCTGCACAGAATGCTGGCAGTGTAGAGAAAAATCAGAAATTACAGTGCATGTCTACAAAAATTAAATAAAAGTGAAAAAACATTTGTTTTACTGTTTGTACAGTAACATACTGTATAGTTCCACAATGACACTAAATAAGGCTGGTGACTACATTACGTAAATAGTTAATTATAAGATAGCTTTTCTGTATGATTTCAAAACTAGTGACACAGTATATAGTTGTTGGTTTCTTTAAACTCAAAAAATAAAATAAAAAGACAAAACAAAGTCAAATAAATCATTTGTGTAGTACACAGCTTTCTTTGTTCCAGAGGAACAATATAATAAACCTTTGCATTTGCTCCGCGCAAGTGCACAAGTCTAGATTCAGTCTTTTCGCATTTCCTTCCTTCCTTCCTTCCTTCCTCCCTTCTTCTCCCATTTTCATCGTCAGTGGTTGTTTCCTCATGCTCCGCAGGTTTATGTCCCTCTGCTCGCGTCACAAACAGCGCCCCCTACATCCCGTTCTTTGCCTCGTTGTTGTTCATGGCCTCCTTTCTCTGGGCGAGGAAGGGGTACATGCACTTGTCGGCGCCGAGGAACCGGTACATGCACACGATGGCCTCGAAGGGCAGGATGCTGCGGGGGAAGAGCAGGCATTAGATGGGTGACGCAACACGCTCCCGTACACAGACACAGGGGGTCGGGTGGGGGGGGGGGTTATATGTATACGGAGGGTATTCTAGTAGTTTTGGTGGATGCTCACCTTTTCATGAAGTTGACCATGTAGACGATGCGAGGTGTACAGATCATGGGCTGGTCAGTGAGGATGGCCCTCATGGCCTGTTTCACACAGAACTCTGGCTTCAGGGGAGGCAGGAAAGGCTCAATCTCCTTCCTTAAACGGGAAGGCAAAAAGTGGCATTTCAAACTCAGTATACTTAAAACTGAAAAACATTCTCTAATAATTTGATTGAAAATCATTCAAAAACCTCATGAATAAAGTGGCTTCGAGAGGTTGAACACCGTAGTAGTGATTGCTCTAAAGTGGAGGCCGGCTGACTGCTGGCATCTAACAAGCAGGGTAGGGGGGAGTTGGGGAGGGGGCTTAGCCCAGGTGCACCTGTTGGTGAGCTTTTTTTCACCCTGGGAAAATCTTTGTATAAGCAGAGTGCCAAGCGCTGGTCCCCAACTGACTACGACATAGACGTTACACAAGCGTCTGCTGCTGCTGCTGCTGCTTCTTTGACCCTCAAAATGTGCCCGGGACTATTTTTATAAGGTGAAAATGAGAGATGACAAGCTCATTCCGGGTGCCGGGGGGGGGGGGGGGGGGGCGTCTAAAGAAATCCCATGTGTGCGGAGAGCTAACCTTATCCTGCAGCCTTTGAACATTCCCGTGTCGACCAGGTAAGGGCACACCAGGGTCATGTTGATGCCGTCCTTCTCTGAGGCCTTCACCTCGTGGCTCAGTGACTCGTGGAACCCGATGGCACCGAACTTACTGGCGCAGTAGTCCTGTGGGAATGAAAAAAGGTGGGGGGGGGGGAAAGGTCAGCACTGTAAAGCGCTGCCCTCGCTCCGCACCATGGGACCGCAGAGAACATTATCAAACACGCCCTGCGGGCGCCGGGGGGGGCTCTCCTTGCTGTTAATGATACCCGAGCGAGCCTGTCCGCTGCTCGGCGCTTTCATCGGCATTCTTCATCTGCTCGGCGGCGAAGGGTTTGATGTGGTTCGCCGCGGAAATAATCTTTTTTTTTTTTTTTCATAAAGACTTGTGCAAACACAGATGCATGTGGATAAACACGGGGAGGATAAAGAGATTTGACTGTGCCCACGTGACCGATGAGAGCTTTGTTTCCCTGAAATTAATGAGCACGTCAGGAATCGCAGTAGAAGAATTTTCCAGGAAGCGTTATAGCTTAACGGAAAGGGGCTCAAACTCCCTTTTTGAAGGCGACTTAGTCATTATGAACGAATGCGTGTAACAGCAAAAGCAAATGTGCAGCTATAAAAACAACAAAAAAACAGGCAAATGGAGTGGCGGCCCCTGGGGACCGTCTGAAAATGACACCATTTTAGAGCCAAAGTAAAACCTTCTCGTGGTAGCCTTCTGTGAGGACAATTTACTCCCTCTGTGGTTATGGAGATTAATGACTCCACTTAATGTGTATTACAATAACAAAATGAATCTGTACCAGAGGGGCGGGCGGGGGGGGGGGGGAACTATAGAAAAGAAAAACCAAAACTTTATCCATTGAACGCTGCTGTGAGCTGAATACTGAGCGAGCACAAAGTTGTTCACAAAAGCCGAAGATGAAGATGTCTCCATCCCTCGGGGAGCTGTCAGCTCATTCTGGCCCCGGGGCCCGAGCCCAATAGGGGCCCCACACCCCCACTGCTGCAAATAGTGAAATCTATAAGAGGCTCCCCAATGCTCATCTGTGTCCCTTAATTTAACGGGTGGAGGGACAACCAGAGAAAGGGGGCCTAACCTCCCCCCGGCGCAGTGTGCTATCTGGCACGCCTCAGGGCTTCGGAGAAAAGCACTGGTTTCGGATGGTGGGAACGATGGGATGTGTATGCGTTGTTGTGTATGATACTAACCTCCACTCCAGCTGTGCTGAATAAACCCAGGGAGCTGGCAACCGTCACAATGTGACCGTGATTCAGCTCCAGCATCTTGGGGAGGAACGCCTTGGTGGTCTGGGGGAAGGACACAAGGGCAAAGAGGGAAAAAAAAAACACACACACACACACACAAAAAGAGGAAGGTTAGTTCATTTGTGCAGTTTGTCTGTGCCAAAGCCCTTTGATCCTCTCTGTCTCCCTCTCATTCCCCCTCTCCATCTGTCCCCCCCCCCCCCTCCCTGTTTCTCCATGGCGATGCAGAGCGAGGAATGAGAATTCATAACATGCATTCAAACAAAGGAAAGTCTAAAAAAAAACACGCATTTCCGGGAAACTTTATTTTTTGTTGTTGTTGTTTTTGTGGTAGGTGTGAACTGGCTGTCAGAGGGAAGAGAAAGGAGAGGGTTTTTCCCTTTCGTAGGTATTCAATGAACAAAACAGGTGTGTGGTGTGCACACTGCACTGTACAATCTGTCCTTTTTCCCACACGGATCTGGTGCCCGGATCGTCGGGCCCGGCTCTAAAGACCTGGTGACAACCCCAATCATAGCCCCCCCCCCCCCCCCCCGTTCACTCAACAACAATACAATTCAGCCTGTGCGAGCAGCAGTCGGCAGAACAATCGGCGGCGAGGTGAGCTCGGGGGGGGGGGGGGGATGAAAAGGCTTTTCGACGGAGTGCCACGTGAGCCCGAGTGGTTTCACCGGGGCCCGGCCCGCCGAAGGGTTGGTGAGGAAGAGCGACCCGGCGGGCGGAGGAGGAGACGGGCCGGTTCCGTTCCTCATTCCGCCCCCGTCTGCTGACTCAGGACTCAGCGTGAGCCAATCAGCAGGTGTGACGTGTGACAGGAACTGGCCAATCACTCTCCCTCTGGGAGGTCCGCAAAGCAACCAGCAGGCCTTTTGTTGGTAGCGCTGCTCGATCTATTCAAGTGAGATGTGTGCTGCCACGGAGAAGAACAATGCAAGGAGACCCAACACCTTTTGAAAAGGTCAGTAAGGCAAATAAAGAAGAAAAAAAACAAAAGAACAGAGGACGCATTTATATCACTGTAACATGCTGGCCACAGTATGTAAAATCTCAAATATAGCACCTCTGGGTTTTGGTAAAGAGCTTTTAAGACTCACATTGGGTTCATTTGTTATTACTTTTGACAGTTTCATTTCTATTTTCCAATAATTCTGTGGTCATAAGAATTCTTTAAAAAAAAAGGTTGGTACAGTACATAAGCCTGGCCAGAGAAATGATTCGGCCTCCTTAGTAAACATTTTCTGGAAGGCAGCAGAGCGCTTGGTACCAGGTTGCACAGCCATGAAACCTCTGGCAGGGGAGGAAAAGCCTCATTAAAACTGCAACCAGAGATTAACTGCATCGGACCTACTGACTTGTAGTGTAATCTCTTCCACTTAAGACGTCTTTGTCCGCGTTGTGTGCCATGAATGAAACTGGAAGGAATAAGTCAGATCTTGGTGGAGAACGCCTGGGGTGAAGCGGATGACTTCATTTGAGGCTCCAGCACAACAGATCGGACTCCGCTCCAAACATCTGCGCCTTCCTCGGGGACATAAATCCTCCAGCTGCGGCGAGATTCATCTCGTCAAATGACGGGGGCGCCCCCCAAAAAAGAGAGGGGGAGCCACGAGAACATGAGGCGTGGGCAAAAGCGGGGGGGGGGGGGAAGGCCTCCGTGAGCCAGAACACCAGCGGCTGAGGGAGAAAACGGTTGCGTGCAAGTGAAGCTTTCGTTTCAAGATACGCCCGAACCAGACGTAAAGCCAGAGTTTCCCCACTCATCACCTGATCTGGCACATCACCCAACTCTAATTTTGCCGAATTGGGGGGGGGGGTGCTAAAATTGGGAACAAACGTCCCGCCCTCCCGTGATGTCCCGCTTCCCATGGCAGCTCTGGCATGCGGGTATGACCCCCGCTGACCTCTCAGACACAAAATGTGTGAAGGCAACCGGGGGGCTCGTGTCTTACATCAGAGCTGCCGTAATTGGGACTCAACGCTCCCTTGTTCCGCTAAATTACCCACCGACACAGTCGGGCCTCCTCGGCCTATGTGGGGTTGCCCCGCCCGCTGCACCCTCCCCCCCTAATTGGTCCAAGCGTTTAAGCCAGACAAAGCTTCTTGCAGCTGGGGTGTCAGGGTGCATTAGTGCTAGCGCCTGACCAACAGGAATATGAACAAAATATTGGCCTTTGCGTAGGTCCAGATGGCCATTTAATTGGGCTGACTTCTCCCCGGATGAGAGAATGAACGAGAGGGCGAAAAAACGTCCTGCACAAGGTCGTGGAATTTGAGTGGGTTGGGTTTACAGGACATCAGGGATGATGGCTGAAGATTGCGTTGCGTTGTGGTGGCCAGGTGTCACGGTTTGGCTTCGCTTCCTGTTTTAGTTTGAAGTTTCATGTCTCTTGTGGTCCTGGGTTAACTTCACTTCCTGCCTTGTCTTGTGATTGCGTGATTGTCTCCACCTGTGTCCAATCACCTGCACCTCCCTTGTGTATTTAAGCCCTGTGTGCCTGTTGTCCCCTGTCGCGTCATTGTCAAATGTCCATCGTCGTTGGAGCACGTTTTGGTTTTGTTTAGCAATAAAAGAGCACTTTGGATTAAAACCTCTGCGCCTGAGTCCTCCCTGTATCCTGCTCCAGACCCGAGTACGCAACACCAGGCTTGTCAATAAGGTACTGCTACAGTTGACCATACCTCCACCCCCCCCCCCCCCCTGGGTTGGACAACGGGAATCCAAACGTACCTGGAAGCAGCAGCCACATTGATGGGCCTATGAAAAATATTGGTCCTAAATGGCAGCGCTTTGGGAAAAAAAATGTAATGGCCAAATGGATTTCTTGATTTGATTGATTTCTCTATCTTTTTCCTCTCACCCAATCCATCCTCTGTCATGTGAACAGGTGAACAGGTACATGCGCAGGAGAACAAGGCCCGACACGGGAGAAGCGATGGCTCGCTCTACAGAGGGGGTACAGGTGCGCCGGGTCTGAGGAGGGGCCTATGTAAAACCAGTGAAGTAGGACCCTTCTGCCTGGCTGCATCCTTTCTCTGACTACAGCAGGAATGCAGCCTGCAGAACTTGGCTCCTGTCGCCTGGCATCTCGTCAAGCTGATCTACAGACAAGAAACCAATTGTCAGATAAAGTGGGTCAGCAGCGGCTTACCATTACCCTCTCGCCTCGCCTGTGGCTGGGAAGGCATTGCCTTCCTTCCCCTTTTCTTTCCACTGCTCTTTTCCCGCCATGTCACCATTGAGCCCCTCGGCGCTTTCATGTAGTTGCACGAGAGCGGTAGGATTACCTCGTGACAGGAGTCGCTGCTTATTGTTCATGAACCACCTGTTGGATAACCGGCTCAAGATGCAGGGGAAGGGTTCCTTTCATGTCACACTTATCTGGGCATACTTATCCTCAAAACAACAACGCTGCCGACACTTAAAGAGATGAAGGGAAATTCGCCATCCTGTCATGACTAAAAACTGGCGCTCAAACGGCACGAATCACCAGCTGGTCCTATCAAAGTCATTAAATGTTATGAACCTCTACCTCATAATTTTAAAAGGAATGAGGGACTGAATCATAGTTGTTGTACACATAGTTCGTGTGTCCGTGTGTCCGTGTGTGTGTGTGTGTGTGTGTCCGTGTGTGTGTGTGTGTGTGTGTGTGTGTGTGTGTGTGTGTGTGTGTGTGTGTGTGTGTGTGTGTGTGTGTGTGTGTGTGTGTGTGTGTGTGTGTGTGTGTGTGTGTGTGTGTGTGTGTGTGTGTGTGTGTGTGTGTGTGTGTGTGTGTGTGTGTGTGTGTGTGTGTGTGTGTGTGTGTGTGTGTGTGTGTGTGTGTGTGTGTGTGTGTGTGTGTGTGTGTGTGTGTGTCAGAGGAACAGAGCGTGCCGCCGTTGTGACCCGACATGCAGCTGCACCCACTGCCTCTAAAATCAGGTTGGGAGGAGTCAGAGGGGCCTGTGGAAGGATGACAGAAGAAGTGTGGGGTCTGGGCCGAGCTGGTCTGCACACGCACACACACACACACACACACACACACTGCAGTTAACAACCTTTTCCAGGTCACCCCTCCATCCGACTACACTGGCCAAACGGAAATTTACAAATACAAAGCTTCTGTCCGGCCGTCCTAGCACTGGGTGGGAGATTTCAATAATTTGGAGACAAATTCATATAGTGACTATTGAAAAGCTGAATACAATGAACAAAAAAAAAGAATGCTGCCCTATGTTCACTGCTGAAGCATAAGAAAGGAACCTTAATCTCAAACTATCTAAATAAACTTTGTAGTTGTAAAATATACTTGTGTGTGACTAAGAGTATCGGGCTGAGTCATGAACCACAATTGATCCTTTTAAAAGCCTGGAAAAAGATCAAAATTGCATGTTTGTGTAATGTAGCACCTGAATGCATTGAGCATCTGTGCTGTGTTTGTGTAAGAGCGGAAAGTGGACAGGTCCCTGTTAGTCTAAGCTCCATTCATCTAGCTTGTGTCCTTTAATGAACCACATCCTCTGTGCTGGCTGTCGCCATTCATTAAGTCCTTCTTTTATCCGCCACCCCCCCCCCCCCCCCGATAGGAACCACGCTCTCCACAGAATATGGGGGGGCAGAGGGAACACAAACACAGATGGGATGAACACAAACACAAAACCCTGTTAAAAATCCCAAACCCGCCACCCCAGCCACTGGATCATGACTCCCAAATCCTAGATATAAAGGAGTGCGGTGATGACCAGCAGAGAGGCACATGAATAGTAGTGAAAGAAGAGCCCATTAAAGGAGGAAGTACACAACCTGCCTGACTGACAACACAAGAGATGTTCATGCTCAATTAGGGAGCTTCCAATCGCTGTGGTTTCATGGTCTCATTGAGAATGAGCTCCTCTGGGAAAACAGGGAGCCTCTGGCAAGCCTCAAAATGAGCATCATCGGCCTCGGACGCGTTGCTCAACATATCGTGACAGACACAATAAAAGAAGTTTATTGTGAGCACACATTCTCGAACCTTGAGAATAGTCGCCACAGTTGTCCCACAGAGGTGGTCGTTCGTTTTTTTTTTTTGGCATTGGAGGCGAAGGGCTTGAACCCGACAATCTCACTCCGCTCAGTAAAGTGTCTATTAACGCTTTATAATGGCCAGACGCGTCGTCTTTCCACACCCACAAAATGCCTCACAAAGGCTATGGTGGCACCTGTCGTGCTTTAAAACCGCAGCTAACGCTTATCTAAAGTGAATCATGTTCACTCCATCAAGTCCACGTAGGCTTCCAGATAAATATTTACACTGAAAACACTCAAAAAAGGAAAATCTGGTACAACAACAAATCACTGCCTGCCAACAAAATGTGGTGAGTTGATCTGACACAGATCCTGCAGCGGTACAGAAGCTTCACTAAGCCAGATTTGTGTGGCAAAGGAGAGGAGGAGGAAGGGCTGACATACCACGGGGATCATCAGTGACCAGGGGCCAAAAAGAGCAGCAAAAGGCACCACTTAAGAAGCAGAACTTGTGACTTTTTGTTACCGCCAGATCAAAACCAAGCGAAGCTGGAATTTAAACATGCAAGGCGATCAATTTATATACTTTATCTGAGTACTGGAGGCGTACAGTCTCACACCTTGGATTATTGAGTTCGACACACACACACAAATGAATAGTGATAGAAACATTCCCGTGGACCCGGCATCACAGTGAACACATTCAAAACTGTGCACGTGGAAACTGAGGCGGACGCTTCGAACCATCACGCCGACATCCTGACACAGCTCCCTCTTTGCAGCTATGGGACGACATCCTTGGCAGCAAACTCACCCAAAAGTGCGCGTGGCAGTTGACCACCATGGTGCGCTCGATCAGCTCGTCGGGGCACTCCAGGAGGTGATGGCCGGAGACCACGCCGGCGTTGTTGATCAGCAGGTCTACATTTCCCACCTCACGGCGCACCTTCTCGGCTGTGGAATACACACTCTCCCGCTTCCCCACGTCACACACGTAGGTGTAGACCTGCGGCTGGAAGGGGGGGACCTCCTCCACCCCTCTAACAGGTCCTGCGGTAGAAAAGAGATGACAAAAGTGATGAGTGGGGGGGAAAAAGTGCGTTCAGCAGGACAGTGATTTTTAATGAATGAATCTGAATGAGTACAATGTGATGGACTTAGAAATTAAGAAGTAATAGGAACTATAAAGGATGTAAAAAAAAAAAACTTAGGAAGATGAAGAGGCCACCTGGCTCAGCCTAAATGAATGGAAACGGTGCGCAAAGAGGTCTGCAAGGCACCGCTAGCCATGGGAAACACGTCGGTGTGTTCATTGTGTCGCTCTGCCCTCGATACTTCCGCAACTTCTATCCTTCAAACACAACTCGCCGCTGCCGAAAACCGAAAGTGACCTCGCGGAAACGGACCGTGCGTAAAACCCGGTGTCATCCCAACTGCAGGGGGGGGGGAGAAAAAGAAAGCAGACTTACCGTCTTTGGTTATGGGGGTGTCCAGCTCGTGGTAAATCTGCCGCACCATCTCCGCGGTTTCCTCATTGCTTTGGCTGTTTATGTCCCATAGCACCAGGATCGCTCGCCTCCGGGCGAACTCCTTGGCGAAGAGCCGCCCGAGGCCGCTTCCAGCACCGGTGATCACGCACACCTGTCCCGCCACGCTCTTCTCCTTCGGCCGCACAACCCATTTAGTCCCGGCAGTCACAATAGCCCAGAGCACCTTCAAGATGACCACGAAGAACTCCGCGAAAATTATCATCATAGTGGCCGTGCTTTCGAATTCAATTCGAATGAGCGGCGGAAGCAGCGCGGGGAATGTGTCTCCCTTTAAAACGGGTTCGCAGCAGATAGGTGGGCAGAGGGGCACCGACACAACTTAAGGGGCCACGATGCAGGTAGGACAGAAGAAAGAAGAAGAAGAAGAAAAAATTGACAGCGGCTGGAGCGCAAAAAGTGGGCAAAGAAGCAGCGCAACTTGAGAGCGAAAGGAGAATTCAGACGCCGTTGAGTCAGAGTCCGGTTACTGTGCCTCCCACTTCCTCTGCTGCTCCACCACTCATCTCATCCTCACTCGCGTCCCACTCGCTATTTATTCAGTCCTCCCGTCGATGCTGGACCCAATAGGACTGAGACGTGAGCGCCCGTCAGAACGAAGCGCCGCATCCATACGCGTTACACTCAGAGGTGATGTAACCTCGGAGATTTTACACTTTAACACTGATCCCCTGCGCGTTTTTGTCCCAAAGCAAAGCGCGATGGAGACGGAATGGAGACGCTTTGATATCTTTTTAAAAGCCGCCGCTTTTTTAAAATTCTTTGGCTTTTATGAGGCATGAATGTAAAGACAAAAATAGCTATTGGCAATATAATAGATGCAAATAGTTGCACAATAAAATCATGTGAGTAACTATGTTGCTGATATTGATTTAATTGATAAGAAATGTAGTTTAATCATATTTTATGATCATTATTAGGATTAAAACCCAAGATTTCAGGAACATTTTCTACCCAGTATTTCCACCACGAAATGCAGATTTCAAGTGGCCAAAGATCAAGCCACATTCCGCCGGTCCCGGTCAATGTCCGTCCATTCATGGAAAAAGCATAACCATCGTTGTTCCTTAAGGAAACTACTTGTTGACATTTGAGCCGGGGGTTTTACGCAACACTGAATTTAAATCACAAGTCCGTAGTCTCGGATATCACAGCAATTTACTGGCGACGACCCATCGCCATTTGCTCTTTGCGTAAAGTGAAAGTGGATCGATAACGTGCTCGCGTGAGAAGGCTCAGACAATAGTTACTTATACGGGCAAATAAATGCACATGTTACTTTTACTTCTAACGTGAATGTAATTAAACCTCCAAGAAGGAAAATATAATTAACCAAACTTTATTTTGCGTGCACTTGAGACGTTGTGCAACGTCTTTGAGAGGTCTTTGAGATGCATGTGCCCCCCGTTGGATGGGCATTTCAGTGGTGTTCAGTCCGGGAAAAAACTGGGAAAAACTGGAAAATACCAAAATGTAAATAACGCATATAGAAAGCTTTGTTAAAAAGCTTCAGACGAGGTGCTTATGTATGTAACATGTAATCTAGTATTAAAGCCAATCTGATGATCCCTTACATAGTATGCATTATTCATAGGGAAGCTATTAATATAGGTTTCTTACAATGATTTTACCTCACCAAACTATACATAACCTTATATGCAAAATATGTGATTTTGCATACAGACATATTATTTGTATTAGAATTACTTTTCTTGGCGTCACACAGACCGAATTTTGAAAATGCTTAAATAGATTTCCAGTGAGATCGAGGATTACGCGTAAAGGTTCAGCGAAGGGAACATCCACGACCGGAACGAGAATGGACGCACTGTGATCCAGGGCTGCAGAATGAAGCGTTAGCTCCCTCTGCCGGCTCATCGAGCGCACAACACTTCCATCACCTCCGGGGTTATGAGAGTATGCAAAGTACCAGAAATCAAACCCAGTGGACCAATGTTTCCTTTAAAAGATTTTGATTTTATTTTCCATGGCATTTTTTTTAGATGGACCATTAAGGAACATTTACTAAAAAGCCTGTCCACAATTTTAGATTTAATATTCTTCTTCCCGGTATTTAAAACGTGGTGTTAACTTATTTTGTAGCATTATGAAGTGGATGCTATAATTGTTGGAATGCATTGATGCATTCCAAGTATTGTTCTTCGAATCTTTATTCAACTTCTTCTATTTCTTCCGTTGCACGTTTCAACTCCTTCACACTTTCAGCTATTTAAACCGTTCAAATATTAAAATGTTTAGGGGAGGGGTGCTATGACTGTTCAGCTTTCTAGCTCTTATAATTTAAGTTAATTAAATTCATAAACTTTTTAAACATGGTTTTCAAATGGAGTTTGAATTTCAAATTTCAACTTTTTCAGCTTCGCCAATCTTTCACCATTTAATCTTTAAAATGTTGACAAAAGTCTAAACTATTTTATTTAAAAAAACTGCTTGTTGATATCTATTGTACTTTTTTCTTAATCACTAATTATGTTTCATTGGTTTTTGGGTCCGTTTCTGAGTTTTACATTAGTGTGTATTGCATTTCTTAGAGTGGACCAGAGTGGGAGTTCAGTAAGAAAAAGGTTCAGTAAAAAAAAAGGCACAATATTCACTTTTCAAGCCTCGTTTTTGGATCAAAACAATGCTGTGCTTGTGCTGGTCGGACTCACATGAGTATGGAATCCCACAGTTTTTTACTTTTTGAGGAGCCCGGGAGTGAAACAAAGTCTGTCCCAAGCCCCATAGGCCCCAATACAAAACTGCCGACAGGTACATGTTTTGTAAACTGCTAGTTGAGCAGTTTTAAAACACATAGAGACATGAAAACTGCATTTAGGGATGGAAGCACAATTGATATCAAAGCAGTGTTGAGCTTGTAAAACAACACAGATGTATCCTGAACAACATTAGCTTCCTTCTGAATCATTAAAAATAACTGTAATTAGGCCTGGCCCTCGGAGTGGAGAAGAGCTGTCAGCTCTTGCCGTTACAGTATCTGGTCTCCTCAGCACTCGCCATACGGAGCCACGATTCATTATTCGTGTTCAACCCTCGGGGAGGAGGGCAAGAGGAGGTGGGGAGGGGGGTCGGGTGTGAACTTCCTGACCCATACCTGTCGGGTCCAGGCGGGGTAGTAGTCATCAGTACGCGTGCCAGACTATAAACCCTCATCTTTCCTCCCTTTGCTCGTCAGCTTGCCTGCACTCAGCTGCAGCATTTCGCCCTTCACTTACAAAACAACGTTATTATTGGACATGGCTACAATCCGAAGCCGAAGGTGTTTTGGGTGCTCGCTCCTTTTGCTTGACGCACGCTCCTGATCTTCAATCTAGAATCGATTGCTCTTCCTTAGTGTCCCGGATGTTGATGTCTCAAGGTTGACATTTTTTGGGCTGAATATTGGAACCGTCATTTCAGTTGTTTTTTTTTAGGTTGAATTTTTTGCGGTGTTTTAATGTTGAAAAACATTCAGGTACATAATTTCAATGCATAAATATTCAGTGCTAGAAATTCAATCACCTTTTTATTTCAACCCCTGATGGCACAGATTTACTTCCATAGTTTTTATATGGTTCTTTGAGATATTATATTAATTTTCACACTCATAAAGAGCTCCCTTTGTTGGTGTTGACACTGTTTCCAATTGTTCTGTAGGTTCGGCATAAATTTAACAGGTTTACAATCCACAAACACTATTACAATTTCATGTTTCTTTTTACATTTGAGTGAGATGTATTGTACTTTTCGCTCTTGAAGCCTAGACTTATTTCACGGGTGGTCAATTCAATAAATAAGATCAGTATATGAAATATGACAGGTATTTAGGTCTTACAGAGGACATTTCAGAACCTCCTTACCTTCTCCACCCCCCAATTCTTACTGTAATGTTTGATGAGGCCCATCAATTAATAACTTCTTAGTTTGAATAACAAACATTCTGTCGACTCTTACTACTTATACTACTATTAGCAGTACTGAAATACAAATACTACCAGTAATAGTGACACTGCAACTGATTTGACTACTCTTACTAGTATAAAAAGTACTATTAGTTTTTACTGTTTTTAATAATTTCACTACTACCAATGAAACTACTTTTACTCTCAATAATATTATTTCTATTGCTATTAATACTACAACTACTACTGATATAACTACAAATTCTACTGTGACTAATAGTATTAGTACTACAGCTGATTATAATAGGCAACCCAGGCAATTGCCTCGGGCCCAGAGCTGAAGGGCTTCCCGAGGGACGACTAACGTCAATGATAAAATAAGGGAACTGCTCATGACCAGTGGTTCTCAACTTGTCTGGCTCCGGGACCATTTCAGCTTCTCTATTGTCTATTGTTTCAGCAATGTTTATAATTAATTTCAGCTTTTTTCATTGCTGTACTTTAAGCAACTTTCTGAAATGAATTTCAGCTTTATGCATTCCAACGCATTTTCAGCAGGAAATGCATTTTCTAGTTTAACTTAACAGTCTTCAGAATAAAGAGCCTTAATGTCCTTGGTTATTTTCCTACCTCTCTGCCTGTCCCCATTTGGCCTTGTGTTTTACTTTGTGTGTCCGAGCCTATGTGATGTATTTCTCTTTAATGAATACACATATTGTACCAAAATATAGTAATTTATGACAGAATGGATATTCCAAAGTTAGCTCAATGTTAGCATCCTCTGTTGAAGTTTTAGGAACACTAAAACAAGTCTTACTGAGAGACACGGTATATTTCCGTGCCATTCAACCAACTGCATTTTAAGAAAGCATTCAAGCATTTTATTTTTTAAATACAATTTCACATTCACATAGATACGAATAAGAATTAAAGCTTGAATTGCCAAGTAAATGTACACATCAGGCACCTGTAAGGACAGCCTGTTGAGGTCTTAGGTCCTAAATCCTTTAACGCGGACATGCGCAAACCGGAATCCCTCTTTCTCGGTGGACGCAATGGCGGACGCAGAGTGAGTGTTTGTGCCTTGAGAAAATCTAAGCACATCTGCTGTTAAAATAGTCATCTTTGTTCATTTTACGTCTTGTATAGATTGTGTAGTTTGCGCACACCGTAGTTATAGTTGTATTGTTTATGATTATCGTTATTTTCGTGGTTATTGTCACTTTACGGTTTCTTGTGTGTAGCCCTCAGTACTGCAACATGGCTCTCTCTACCGCCTCCCTGCACTCGATAAGAAGCTAGCTGATGGTCCTAATCGTAAAAACACTTAGGAATCGGCTATCATAGTTTGTCTTTAGTGTTGCTGTTATTTCTTTCATGAACCGTCTGTAGGTCTCTGGTGAAATCAGAAGAATGAATGTTTGGGAGCCGGTAATGGCTAGTTAGCTAACATAGCTAGCTAGCATGTACTAGCTATGATGTGGTTTTTTAAAATATACACCATAATAACTAATTAGTATGAGAATACCTGTATTTGTCAACGTCTCGACTTGTTTGTAATGTTTTGTTTTGCCCAAAACAGAAAAAAAGTACCGGCGGTCCCTGAGAGCCTTTTGAAAAGGCGAAAGGCCTTTGCCACCATGAAGGCCGCGCGCATCAAGAAGATGCTGGCTGATAAAAAGGTGCGTAATTCAGTGTGTAAAAGTTTTGTTTTACTCGGTTCATGTTGTTTCGGGTGCACATATCCATAGGCTCATCAGTTCTCGCGCTGATTGCTGTTCCTGTTTGCGCAGGCCCGCAAAGTGACCAGGAAACTGATCTACAAGAGGGCTGAGAAGTACCACAAGGAGTACAGGCAGATGTACCGGCGTGAGATTCGCCTGGGCCGTACTGCTCGCAAAGTGGGAAACTTCTATGTGCCTGCTGAGCCCAAACTGGCCTTTGTTGTCAGGATCAGAGGGTGAGCTCAGTCAGTGTCTAGGCACAAATGTAACGCATGGCAGACAAAACCAGTGAGATTTACATGGATTGCTACATTTGCTATTAGACGTGATGAGTGTGGTGTTTGATCAGTTGAAACAGCAGTTTGTAGCTGCTCACCTGCTATGCTGCTAATTTTAAAAGCCTTATCCATGATTTGCCTTAAATGAACCCCTTCTGAGACTGGCATGAATGCCAGTACTACCTGAATTACTCTATGCACATTGGTTTCCTTCACTATGTTTAAATCTGGTTCCTATTGCAATCCATGTAAAGGTACTGTCTGCAAATGCGTAGTTTGTTGTGTGGTTTATGATGAACAATTCTTTCCCCGTCTTATCGACTATGCTGATACATTCATGCAAAATAAGCCAAATATTCTGAAACCACAATCAACCAAATTGATGAGGACGCTGCACATCAATGCTATGTGCTAATCTGTACCGTCTATTTTTCTTTCAGTATCAATGGTGTCAGCCCCAAGGTCCGCAAAGTTCTGCAGCTGCTTCGTCTGCGCCAGATCTTCAACGGTGTGTTTGTCAGACTGAACAAGGCTTCAATCAACATGCTCAGGATTGCTGAGCCTTACATCGCTTGGGGGTAATTAAGGCTGTCACTAAAACTTGACGTCGACCTCAAAATGCAGACACAATTCATTGTGTGCTGAAATCAACATTGTATTAGTGACCACAAATGTTATCTCTGTAATGTGGTTGATGATGCTTAACTTTTTTCCCCATCTTATCGACCATGGTGAATACTGACTGTAACTAAGCCAGTTTAGTCTGAAACCACATTACATGAAAACTAGTATAAACGTTTCTACACATGAATTTGTAACTCATTGGTCAACTTGGATTCTCCATTTACTAATGATGCCCAGCATACTGGCTTCATGAAAATGTTTGTATTTTGTAAATACGTGGCCAGGTTTGATATGAGCTCATTTCATATCCTTGTATTATCTGTTGTTCCACCAGGTACCCCAACCTGAAGTCTGTGCGTGAGCTCATCTACAAACGTGGCCATGGCAGGATGAGGAAACGTCGCATTGCCCTCACTGACAACGCTCTGGTGGAGAAGGCCCTTGGTATGTAAACTTGATGCCTTTTTATTTTTTGTGCTGGGGACAGACGTGGAGCCAAAAACAGTTTTTCAGATGTCATTCCATTTGGTCCCGTCTGTCGTGCATTTTCTTGTAACTCTGAAGAAACCTCTTCATAATTTGTATAAACGTCCATCTGGACTTAAGATTAACTGATTTATTTAATTTTGGCGGTCTTGTGATCTTTTCAAAACGTTTTTTTCACCATAACTGAAAAACAGATGTACCAATTATATCAATTTCGAGTATACATTTCCAAATAGGATCAAATTAAGGAGGACATTGTGGAAAGACATGGATGTGAGCTGCAACGTGACTTTTTAGTCAAGAATTTCCATTTACCAGATGTGGTAATTGTAGTTTGTTTTGAGACAGAGGACAAGAGTGTGTACATAACACAGAATGCATGTGCTTCTATAAGATTCTCCTTAAAGAGAATTTGTACTTCCCTAATCAGAATTACTTGCGGAATATGGTCATGGCAGATATGGTGTCAATGCATCTAAAAAGGCTTTCAACAGAAAAGTCAAAAGGTTAGCTGTATTAAGGAGTGAGTAGTGCTACATGTGGTTAATGATGTACACTTTTTTCCCCGTCTTATCGAACATGGTGAGAAAACCTCAAACTAAGCCAGTTGTATCTGAAACCACAAACAAAAACAGTGACTTGAACGCTACCCTCACTCCTCAGATTGCATTATGGCTTAATAGAAGTCTGACATGTTTGGATAATATGCACTAGTCTGGGTTAAAATGCTTATCAATGATTCATCCCGTATAATTTTCAGGCTTTATAATGTCATTAATTTTTACCCCCTTGTGTTCACTGATCTCACATAATTAAATAATGCTTTTAGTGTGCCAAAAGCTATGCTGTTCAATGTATTAAGCTTGCTGCTTTTTGATCCTCAGGCAAATATGGCATCATCTGTGTTGAAGACCTCATCCACGAGATTTACACAGTTGGAAAGAACTTCAAGTCTGCCAACAACTTCCTGTGGCCCTTCAAGCTGTCGTCACCCCGCGGTGGCATGAACAAGAAGACCACACACTTTGTGGAGGGAGGAGACGCCGGCAACCGGGAGGATCAGATCAACAGAATGATCAGGAGGATGAACTAACGTTATGGTGAGTTGTAGCAAGGGCGCAGAGCTAGAAGGATGAAGATGGCTTATTAGCTGTGGTTAATGATGCACAATCTTTTTTCCCCATCTTATCGACTATGGTGAAAACCAGCTGAAATTAAGCCAAATATGACTGAAACCACATCCAAGCCATCAAACGTCCAATAATCTACAACGTAAAAAAATAGCTTAATTATTGCTACTACATAGTTTACAAAATTTAAGGTCCCTTTGCCATGTTAAAACAGTTCCAAAAACATGCGTTAAAACGAATGGCTGTTGCGTACTGGTGTAACTTATTTCTTCAGTTTCTAAACATTTCTCCAATTAAATATTTTTTTTCCCCCTCTTTTTCAGGTGTTCAAAGGACTCAAATGTACAATAAAATCTTGGAGGAAAACTATTGTCTTCTCATCATTGATGTGAATTTGCTATTTTACTTTAGTATGCAGTTTTTGCATAAGTTGTAATTGGCAGAGGGTCAGACAGCACTTGAGCAGCTGGTTAAAGGTTTTGAATGTAGTGGACTTAGTCTTGAACTGTTCAGCCACATATTGCTCTGCAAGGACAAGTGAAGGAAAACAACAAATCTGCATGGCACGTATAACAAATGTAGTCATATTTTTATCAATTTATACTGGACATTAAAGGAGGTAAAAACGTTAAATATATTTTAGGCATGGGACAGAATAACAGGTTTTTGTGAACCCCGTTTCCATAGTGACGTTGAGACTGGGTTACATCGGCTGCTGTCAGCCGCAGCATCACATTGCATCTCGGGAAGGCAGTCTAGTCTTTTTCGAGGTTACTCATATGAACCATGGGTCATGTATGAGATCGGTAAACCTTTACGGTACAAACATGTACATCAACTCCAGCGTGATGACGCGCCGCAGAGGCTTGGGCCAGCATCTACCAGCAAAGATGAGGTTTTTAAAAATATCTTAATAGCTAATTCATATGAGAATACCAGTTTGTCAATGTTGCTCCACTTGTTTAATATTTTGCGTCCCAACAGGAAACAAAGTACCGGGAGTCCCTGAGGGCCTTTTGAAAAGGCAAAAGGCCTTTGCCACCATGAAGGGCGCATGTGTCAAGATGATGCTGGCTGATGAAAAGGTGTGTATTGGCCTGCTTTATTTTTTATGTATCTCGGGTCATGTTGTCTCTGGTGCACATGTCCATAGGCTCATCAATTCTCGTGCTGACTGTTTTTCCTTTTTGCGCAGGCCTGCAAAGTGACCAGGAAACTGATCTACAAGAGGGCTGAGAAGTACCACAAGGAGTGCAGGCAGATGTACCGGCGTGAGATTCGCCTGGGCCAACTGCTCGCAAAGTGGGAAACTTCTATGTGCCTGCTGAGCCCAAACTGGCCTTTGCTGTCAGGATCAGAGGGTGAGCTCAGTCAGTGTCTAGGCATAAATGTAACGCATGGCAGACAAAACCAGTGAGATTTACATGGATTGCTACATTTGCTATTAGACGTGATGAGTGTGGTGTTTGATCAGTTGAAACAGCAGTTTGTAGCTGCTCACCTGCTATGCTGCTAATTTTAAAAGCCTTATCCATGATTTGCCTTAAATGAACCCCTTCTGAGACTGGCATGAATGCCAGTACTACCTGAATTACTCTATGCACATTGGTTTCCTTCACTATGTTTAAATCTGGTTCCTATTGCAATCCATGTAAAGGTACTGTCTGCAAATGCATAGTTTTTTGTGTGGTTAATGATGAACAATTCTTTCCCCGTCTTATCGACTATGCTGATACATTCATGCAAAATAAGCCAAATATTCTGAAACCACAATCAACCAAATTGATGAGGACGCTGCACATCAATGCTATGTGCTAATCGGTGCCGTCTATTTTTCTTTCAGTATCAATGGTGTCAGCCCCAAGGTCCGCAAAGTTCTGCAGCTGCTTCGTCTGCGCCAGATCTTCAACGGTGTGTTTGTCAGACTGAACAAGGCTTCAATCAACATGCTCAGGATTGCTGAGCCTTACATCGCTTGGGGGTAATTAAGGCTGTCACTAAAACTTGACGTCGACCTCAAAATGCAGACACAATTCATTGTGTGCTGAAATCAACATTGTATTAGTGACCACAAATGTTATCTCTGTAATGTGGTTGATGATGCTTAACTTTTTTCCCCATCTTATCGACCATGGTGAATACTGACTGTAACTAAGCCAGTTTAGTCTGAAACCACATTACATGGAAACTGTAGTATAAACAATTCTACACATGAATTTGTAACTCATTGGTCAACTTGGTTTCTCCATTTACTAATGATGCCCAGCATACTGGCTTCATGCAAATGTTTGTATTTTGTAAATACGTGGCCAGGTTTGATATGAGCTCATTTCATATCTGTGTATTATCTGTTGTTCCACCAGGTACCCCAACCTGAAGTCTGTGCGTGAGCTCATCTACAAACGTGGCCATGGCAGGATGAGGAAACGTCGCATTGCCCTCACTGACAACGCTCTGGTGGAGAAGGCCCTTGGTATGTAAACTTGATGCCTTTATTTTTTGTGCTGGGGACAGACGTGGAGCCAAAAGCGGCGTTTTGGGGTTGTCTTTCCATTTGTTCCAGTCTCTCAGGTGCAGTTTCTTAGGGAACGCCTAAGGAACCTCTTCATAATTTGTACAAATGTCCATTTGGACAAAGGACATGAGTATGTACATAACACAGTATACATCTGCTATGAGAGAAGATTGTACTAAATAATAATCAACACTCCCCCAACACTTCCCCAATTATAATTATTTCTTTAGGAATATGGTCATGGCAGAGTTATAGTGTTAATTGCATCTAAGCCATTCAACAGCAGAGTCAAAAGGTGAGCTGTATTAAGGAGTGAGTAGTGCTACATGTGGTTAATGATGTACACTTTTTTCCCCGTCTTATCGTACATGGTGAGAAAACCTCAAACTAAGCCAGTTGTATCTGAAACCACAAACAAAAACAGTGACCTGAACACTGGGATTGATTGAACGCTACCCTCACTCCTCAGATTCCATTTTAACTTGCTGTCTGATATGTTTAGGTAAATTGGCTTATCAATAATAAATATAAATTCATTCAATTTTATGTTTTCACATAAAGCTTTTTAGTGCGCCAAAAGCTATGCTGTTGAATGTATTGAGCTTGCTGCCTTTTTGATCCTCAGGCAAATATGGCATCATCTGTGTTGAAGACCTCATCCACGAGATTTACACAGTTGGAAAGAACTTCAAGTCTGCCAACAACTTCCTGTGGCCCTTCAAGCTGTCGTCACCCCGCGGTGGCATGAACAAGAAGACCACACACTGGAGGGAGGAGACGCCGCCAACCGGGAGGATCAGATCAACCGAATGATCAGGAGGAACTAATATTATGGTGAGTTGTAGCCAGGGCACAGAGCTAGAAGGATGAAGATGGCTTATTAGCTGTGGTTAATGATGTACAATCTTTTTTCCCCATCTTATCGACTATGGTGAAAACCAGCTGAAATTAAGCCAAATATGACTGAAACCACATCTAAGCCAGTAAACGTCCAATTATCTAGAACCCCGGAGCAATGAATTGCATCAAATAAAGCTATATGGTAACTTGAATGTTGTAATGGCCGAAATTGTATAGTTTATACAATAATTTAAGGACCTGTTGCCATGTTAATACATTTCCAATACAATGAAGAGTGAGTTGTGCACTGGTTGAACTTGTTTCTGGCAATGCATCCAGAACACCATATTTGGTTTCTCCATTTAACTTGTCTTTTTCACGTGTCCAAAGGACTCAATGTACAATAAAATATTGGAGGAAAACTGTCGTCTCATCATTGATGTGATTGTGGCATTTAATTCAGTGTTATGCATACATTTTGATAATTATAAGGACTGTGGCATTTAATTCAGTGTTATGCATACATTTTGATAATTATAAGGACAGGGGGTCAGACAGCGCTTTCGCAGCTCAGTCCAATTGAATAACGTTTTTGATGAAGTGGAGGTGGCTCTTTAATAAGTACATTGCACATATAACTTACTATGATGAAGATTAAAGGAGCAGAAACCGAGTAACGGTTTTCGTGAAGCCCGTTTCCATGGTGACGTTGACTCTGTTGCACCGACCGCGGTCCGCCGCAGCCTCTCATTGCCTCTCGGGGGAGGCCCTCGTCTTTTACGAGGTTGCTCATAGGAACCATGGCTCCGATGTTCGATCCGTGACATTTTTGCGGTGCAAACGATGTACATCAACTCCAGCGTGATGACGCTCCAGGTCGACGCGCCGCTGTCCGCCGCCCCGGAGGAGCGCTCCGGTGACACCCGGCGCGGCCCTGACCCGGTTAGCCTGAGGTACCCGGCACACAGCCGCCTCGCGGTGGGAGCGGGTGGACACCCGGCTCTCGGACAAAATAATCACATGCGGAGGAAATTGCCCGCGATACAACCGCTGAGCAGTAAGTAGGCGCGCTGCCGGAGTCACTCGCCTTGCGCCGTCTGGGCGTCGCATTAATGCGCACCGCCCTTCATCTCTGTTGCAGAGCCGACGGCTTGGAGAAGCTTGTTTAGCGGCTTTATAGTTGCAGGGTAAGATGTGTCTAGGCATTTTGATTTTCTCGTTTCCTGATGCTATATAAGTATATAAATGTCATGTGCCCTTTATGTCTTTGGAGAGACCAGCGAATCATCCGAATATTTAGTGGGCAGATCCACGTGAAGGCACAATACATTTTACACTTACTAGCTTTTCATGGGCAAAGGCACACATTATTCCTGGTTGATATTCTCATCTGTAATCCATGCGTGCGATCTAATTTATCTTCAATCTGTAGGTCACCTAAATTGGCCAGTGAGGTAGGACTGCAACATGAGAACAATGACATGAAGGACATCTGTGGGAGACACTTTCTATTTGATAAACAGTGTAAGAAACCTGAAAAATGATTGCTTTCCTTTCATCATTGCATTTATGTGTATATATGAGTATTTGTACATAATATATATTTGGATACACTGATTGTGAGGCTACTTCCTGGATTGTAGCCTGACTGCCAGTAGGTGGAGCTGTCCCACATAATGAGCCCAGGTCTCATTTCAGTCAAGTGGAAATTTAAATACATTAGTTATATTAGTATCTTTGAAAACAATATATTTGCAATTTTGCTTGTTTACACCTTTTCTTTTAATACATCCTTTTATAAAATGATTGTAAGATCCGACGTTACCTCTGAATATATGAATCCAATTATTTTCAGGTGCAAGGATAGAAAGGACCACAACTGTGATTCCTCAGCTGTCGAAAAACTACCACGTGCGCAGACCGGGGGGCGACCTGCATCCCTTCAGCCTCTCCGAGCAGCTTTCCCACAGCCATTCAGGGCGGCCTTTCACCCTGTGGTAACCAGTGGATTAATGTCACTCAACCCTACACTTCTACATGTGTTCTTCACAGCCTATTTCTGAGGACAGCTGCAAAGATTGCAGTAATTACATTTAATCACTTTTCTCATATGTAAAAATATATACATTTATACACTGAACTGACAAATTTTTGATATTCCGGCAATATCGGACTAGCTAAAACAATCACTGTTGGATTGCATAATTTCGAGATCATAATCACTAAATACTTTTAGTCTTCAATTTGTCGGAATCAGTATAGTTGGATAGCACTTTCACAACCTTTGAACAATTTGGGAGACAATGAAAACTTCTCTTACGGGAGAATAGGTGGATCTTCATAAAGATGTTTATGTGAAATCGCAAAGGTTATATGTTTCATATTTTCATAACGTCCGCCATTCTGTCTCCTAGCTACCCCAAAAGATTTGAACTCAATACAACTCCAGCCATCCTCTTTCCCTCCACTCTAGTCCTCAATGGCAGAAACGCCTTTACGAAGGAAAACTGCAAGCTCACCAGGTATTTTTCACCCATATGTGAAGTGAATGAGACCAGACCAATGAATCATTCTCTTGATTATTTCACACAACCTACACCTCTTCTGCGTTTCCTCTGTTCCGCAGGCCGAAGTTGAACAATCCCACCTGCTGCAACCTGCTGAACGTTAAAGACCTCCGTCAAAAGAGTGAGTTATTTTGGTGCTGTGAGGTCGAGCCTCTTGGTACCTCCTCATCTGTGTAGCAAGGAGAACGCAACTTTCTGTGTGTGTGTGTGTGTTACTGTTTTTGGCGAACAGAAGTATACGAGTTCTCTCTGTGTCTCTATCGTGTCGTAGATCTCTTTCTTCTTCTTCTTCTTCTTCTTTCCATTCATCTTTCTCGGGTCTCTCGCCCGGCAGGCCCGTCCTATCCGGACCCAGTGGTCGGAGCGCCTCGCTCCTTCATCCACAGGATATCCGAGCTATCCTCTCTAGAGGGTGAGACCGAAAGGCAAGAAAAGCTCAAGAAAAAGGGGAAACCTAAGAAGACTGCATCCTGACAATCACCTTCCACCCAGTCGCACTGGTCAAGGATCAAAACTTTCGAGTCCGTGCCAACAGCATCCGACCGAAATAAAACATCAGGGCCGCTGTCGCTCCAGTGGCTCGCTCTGACTGCTTGTGTGTCCTCGGTGGTGTTGGTTTCCTGCTTAACGTGGCTGCTCTTCACATTTTGGGATTCCTGACCCGAGTTTTTTGCTCTATTTGTTTTGTAGTGTTGTTCACCGCGGTATATTGCATTGCATTAGTATTTGCTGCTCACATGGTGATGATGAATATTTTCTATTCTGACTCACAGCTGTTAGTATTTTACCACTCGACATAATAGCTTGTAATGGCTGTTACGCAATGCTGCCATAATTCTCTCTGTATCCTGCTTATGTTGCAGACGCTGTCAAGTAGTTCTACACTAGTTAAGCAATTGGAAAAACTTTGTACATATTGACTAGCTTAGGGAAACCATTGTTGTGCCTTGTTAAATGTCTTCCTGAATTAAATACATTTATTTTTCTGATTATTAATCCTTTTGTGAAGATCTTGATTTCATATTTTGGTCACGATTTGTGTTCATTAGCTCCTCGAGTAAAGGCAGCATGCATTCCCCTTCTTTTTGGCACATCCACTATCAAATAGTGCAATTATCGAAAATGCCAAAATGATTGAGATGAAGCAGTATCTGCATTCCACATCTACAAAACCGATACAAAACTATGCCCCCAGATCCCGGAATGTGGCACATTCCCATTGTCTGCATTGTTTGCAGCTCATGTCTCTGAATAGTCTTGTTCATTTCGTTTGACAAAGACAACAGTCATGGTGTTAAGAGAGAAATGAGGGTTTTGTTATTATTCAAAGACATAGCAGCTGCAGTCATCCAGCTCGTTAAACATGATGTAATTCTATTCGGACATTAGATTGACGTTATATTTTATCTTCCGTGAAATAATTTGTACTTCTGTTGTCATTGCGTGAATATTTAAAGCAGAAATATAGGAGACGTGATGTTTTATATTCATTCATTGTTGATGATTGACCTGTTGCTATTTGAGTATATATGGCAGAGGATACTTTCCACAAAGTATAATGCACCGCTGTGCTCAAAAGAAGTCATAGTGTAGCATGTTGAACAATTTCTGGAAAATAAGTCCGTAGGAAAGATTGAAAAATGCCTTGATGGAAAAAAGACAGTAGTATAGTATACCTTTCCCGAGAAAAAAGTAATATTTCAATAAAAAAATATTTAGCAATAAAAGTCACAGTATTTTATGTCAAAAACGTTGATGAAAAAAAGTCACTGTATGGTATGACAATTTTTTTTCAGTTATTTGAAACATAACATACTATACAAAAGTCACAGTATAGCATGTCAAAAATGTCAAGAAAGAAAGTCCTGGTATGTTGAGTGTTGTGGTTTTGTAGATTTAGTGTGCAATAATTCAGTCAATATTCATATATTATTCACATACACACTAATATTACTGTATAGTTATCAATTGTTCAACTATGGTATACTATATGTGAGTGATGTTACAAAAGTCACATTACAGTGTGCCATGAAAACATTGAATTGTATGTCACAGAGTCCCTGCTCATTGGCTGACACAGAAATTATAGATCAGACGAGTTTAAAAGTAACAAATAAGCGTTTCTATTTACAGAAAAAAACAGTAAGGACCCGAACAAACCTAAAAGGCAAGAATCGTGTGCAGATTTATGAAAATCGACTGCAGCTTGCGACAAAACAAAAGAAAAACCAAAAGTAGTGTCAGCAAGGGAACACCATGAGCTCTGATATCAGAGCCACACCTGTGTGGCTCAAGTTCACGATCCGAAAGCTGCAACACAAAGTCAACAAGACGAAAGACACAGAGACGCCCACTGGAATCATTCAATAACATCATAAATGTTAAAGTACAGTGTGCCACTTTTAGGATTCTTTTGTGGCAAAATTTCCTTACAATCACATGTTTTGCGGTAGAGTTTAGTTTACCATTAAATGTTGTCTTTAAAATGGTGTATGGTTTGTATAGAATAACATTCTTCTTAATATACATATGCATTTCACAAGATAAATCTTAGTATAGTATGCTAGAAAAAAATCAGAAACAATATTAAAGGAATACAAGTCTTATGAAAATTATACAATAATATTATATTATTAGTAATAATCTCAAAAAAGCATTGTATTCCCCAATAATGAAAAGAATATAGTCACAAATCACACTCATTTTATGCCATATAGTTGTAACAATTATATCATTACTTTGCCATCCATGAACATAATTTGATTAAAACTGTCATACTATATGTCACAAAAATATAAATAACGTTTTATTATTTGATTGTCATAAAAATGGCATACTTTGGTATGCAACAAAAACATCAAACTAACTGTTTTTCCATTTAGCTTGTAGTAAAAGCATCTGTGAGCGGACAAATCCTCTTTGGACAAATCTACATGTTGGGAATAAGCTACAGAATCCCGGGACCTGAGAGCTGATGATGAACATTATGATCAAGGTTTTTGTTTTTTTTCATGGTCATTTGATCAGACTCAGCGGCGACAGAATGGGGGGGGGGGGGGGCACATGGATGGGAGGACAGTCAACAAAGAGAGGACACCAGGCATTGGGATCCACTCAAGTTGAGGGATTCCGTTCAATATGCTTCACTGAAACCTCTCTATTAACAGTTTTAGGGAGCGTATCCACTGTCTAATGCTGAGCTCTGTTTGGGTTCCTCCCTCCCAGCGGAGTGCGAGGTGTGCGTTTCAGGGACGCACGGTGACCTAGAAACACAGTGCCATCCCCTTCTTTTTTTCAAGTCGGAGGGCTTGTGTTCATGCTCTAACGGTCAGGCTTTTTAGAGTGCAGTGAAACAAAATGACCTGGAACAAACCGGTCTTTAATAAGAGCTGTACTGGGTTTCACTGTGGTTCCACTGGGCTCTTAACCAGGACGGGGCCCGACTAAGAGCACAGGTCCGTTGGTGGGAATGATCCATTGTTGCATCACGCCTCAAACGGACGTTCACTCAGGTTGTGGAAAATAACCCCGTTGTGTTACGGTTGTCACCTGACTGATGTTGTGCCAGTTGAGTCTATCGGGCCGGGATCAGAGAATGTAGCCTGTCTGCCAAATCTGCCTCAAACCCAAAATGCCCTCAACATGTTTGGGTCGGTATGAGAGGGAAATAGACAACGCCAAAGATCAGTGCTTCGTTATCTTTTTTAATTACTGTTTAATGTGCTGCCACATTATCTGAAGTTAAAAGAGTTATAATCAATGTCTTCATACCAGCAATCGACCAAATGAGTTACCTAATACCTAATAATTGTAATGTTTAACATTTTAGGGTTTCTGCTACTCAGAACTGAGTTTTTCCTTGGCTTACATATAAGTCAATTTATTATTTGGGGGTATCAAACAGACATTTGATGAGGTTTTGAAAATGTTTTATTTCCTGTGTTTTGGTAGATCAGCATTAGATCAGTATCTTCTATTTACAAAGAAATTAACATAAGTTGCTTCAAGCCAAGCAATAAAAATTCCTGCTTTAAAGGTCAAAAGGCGCCAACCGATAGTTCCTCCATTGTGAAACCAGTCTGGGCTCAGAGGAAGCTTGTTAACGGGTCTTAAGGATCTTAAGGATCCGAAATGCATAATAGAGCTAACAAGCGACATGCGTCAACAGTCCCTGGTCCCATAGCAACCTGTCTGTGTATTCACCTTCAACCTTATTTTTCTTTTTCCATCACAGCAAAGTCAAACACTATGCCAGATATATGGCAACTAGACCTGTTCTGAAAAAAGAGATCTTTAAAATACTTGTATCACATGATCATGTTTGTGCCAGATGAGGAGTTTATTATTTCAACACCATATGTGTGGTTATCACCAGCTAAGAACGATTTGACATGTTTGCCAACAGTACGGAAGTCAAAGCGTCACTGTGCATCTGTAAAGTGGCCCGTGTCCTTGATGCTGAGCATCACACACATGAACCCACAGACATTTAGGGGCCTATAAGCTTTCCACTGCTCTCTGACATTCTACAATATGATTAATGGAAACCCCAGTGATGGATGCACCTTGCTCGTAGTCATCACTATTACATGACGTCTCATCTCTCTCAGGGTCAGGGGTCATTCCCTCCCCCCCCACACACACACCTTGACTTATCTGGCCCAGCCCTACTTTCAATGTCGGCATTGACATACACACATATAGGACTATATACGACTCAATAGGGGTCAGTTATCAGGGATATGAGGTTCAGGGGTAAAAAAACACATATACTGTACATTAGTGTCTGATCAAAGGTCACCACCACTTAAACGAACAATAAAAATCTTACACAATTCTTTGCAACAGGTTCAACCTCACTTATCTGTCTCCGAGATGAACCTCGGCCCAAAGACTGCGGTGTGATGACAGAATCCAAGTCAAACATCCGACTGCCACTCTTTAAACAGTGACTCATGGCTCTGGCCGGGCTCACTATTCACCAGGAATAAGATAAAATACTTTAAAAAAAATGTAATCGCATGAGCAAATGCAGCACCAAAACAAAGTACCGAAACTCATAAACACATAATGTTTGTACACTCCTTTAAAGTCAAACAGATGTCCACACTGAACCAGCTTCCACTTTCAGTCCGGGGGGCAGACTCGGTCAGTTCATTTAAGATAAAGCTTAAAACGTTCCTCTTTGATATTGCTTATAGTTAGGGCTGGCTCAGGTTAGCCTGGACCAGCCCTTAGTTAAGCTGCTCTAGGCTTAGACTGCCGGGGGACTTCTTAGGACACACCGAGCCCCTCTCTCACTCTCACTCTCTCCTCCCACAATCATCCATGCTTTATTAATGTACATCACTAATTAAGCTTCTTTCCGGGAGTTTTTTGTGCTTTCTCGCCTAGCAGGTCTCCGTGGATCATAGTTTCGTGCGGACCCCGGTTCTGACTCCTGGCTCATGGCTCTGCTGACACCTGCTGCTGCCATCATCATTACTTTAAATATGATTCATATTACTGTCATCAAAAACCAACATCTTTCTGCTCTCCCTCCCCACAGAAGCCTCTGTGGATGGTGGTTCGATCTGATGGAGGTTGTCCCTGCAGTGGTCCTGCCGTACACCTCTTCTGCTACTTGCAATTACTTGTATCATTTCAGTTAGAGAAATTGAATGTATTGTACATCTTTTACATTGTTGATTCTGTACACATGACATCCATTGCAGTCTGTCCATCCCGGGAGAGGGATCCCTCCTCTGACGTTCTCCCTAAGGTTTCTTCCCTTTTTTCCCCATTGAAGGGTTTTTTTCATATTTTGGGGAGTTTTTCCTGTGCCGATGTGAGGGTTTCGGGACAGAGGATGTTGCATGTGTACAGACTGTAAAGCCCTCTGAGGCAAATTTGTAATTTGCGATTTTGGGCTATACAAAATAAAATGAATTGAATTGAATTGACTGTAAAAAAAAAGTTGGGTGAACTCAAAATTTCAAGGCAACAAACTTTGGTAAAATTTTAAGTTGGGAAATTAAACTAAATATTTCAAGTTTGTCTTTTGAGTTTGCTCAACTCTGAATTCTTTTTTTTGTCAACTCAACAGTAAGTTCTAATAACTCATGATTTTACGTTGTAATAACTTCAAATTCTTACTTCTACTAACTGTCCTGTAAATCAAACTGACTTATGCATTTACATTGTAATTACTCTCCACTTTAATTTGGTTTAGTTAGTTAGTTAGTAAGTCAGAATAATTTGAGGAATTTAAAATTGCACACTGCGATAGTTTATAATGTAACTCTATAATTTAGAACCAGGAACTTCTATAAAGACGCAACATACAGTATACATTCAAAACATTTGTTTTAATTACACTGAAACAGCATCAAATCCCTTCCAACAGTAAGTAACTCTCCCAGTCGTCAACTTGTGCTACACTTATATACTTGTAAAATTTGAGATTGAATGATAGATCACATGAGTTACGTATAAAAGACCATGCAGCAGAACAGCTTCGACGGTGTGGGTGAACTTGCATTTGGTGTTTTTACAGTGCAGATGTGAGTAGTTGTGGGCAAAAGACTTCCATTCATGGGAGGGGAACTGGCTGGACTCATTAGGAAGAATCAATCATTGTTCAAATATTTGTTTAGTTTTTGAGGTCATGATAGTTCTACTTTGAGTCATACGTTCAATGCATTCAAATCTTCAGAAAGAGGCGGAAGAAACAATGACAACTTATAAATACTGTACCACAATGAACAAAATGGTTCAACATTTGTTCAACAATGTTCAATAAAGGTGAACATTTGTCAACAATGGCTTTGGGAACCACGTCAACCCATGTCGTCGGTTACCATGGGGACGGCCGCGGCTTGCATTCCCCACGTAGGCGAGAGGCCGCCTGCTCGACGCCCAGCTCCAGAAGCGACTCCACTCACAACGTCCACACACCAATCCGTCAAATAACTTAACTTGTGCGATTGCCACGAGATCAGCCGTGACTTGAAGACCGTAAACACACATCCCCCCCCGCCCCCCCCCCCACACACACACACACGCACACACACGCGGTTCACAATCTGAAGACCACATCTACCGCGGCGCGCTCTCCTTTCCTCTCTCCTCACATGCACTGAGGAAACTCAGAGGGGGTGTGTTACTGTAGGAAGGCTGATTGTCTCTGACAAGTGCGCAGCAGGAGAAGGAGGTCCCGGGTCGGGGGGAGAGGGTTGGGGTGGGGGGGGGTCTGTCAGATGTAAAACACACAGGCTTTGATGTGCACTTCCAACGTGGTGGAGCCACAGCAAACTGATAAAGCCGGAAGACCCGCATCAGAGGGCGGATCAGATAAGAACTGAAAATACAGTGTGTGAGTGTGTGTGTGTGCGGGTGTGTTTGTGTGTGTCAGCTTCAGTGATGTTTATGGGACTCTTTTGGAAAACAGTTTTCATTGGGGGGGGGGGGATCTTCTACTTCAGAGGTCAGCCTGGGTTCAAACCCCTCAAACTTTACTATACACTGATTCAGACACATGCTCCTCCGTGATGCTGCCGCAGATGATTATGGTGAAAGATGAAGGCTGTTACTGCCAGTTGACCTACCCGTTTATGGCGAGAAGAAGAATCAAAGGGCCCAAAACGGACCCCCCTCCGCGAGCTATTTTCTCAAGAGAGCAGAAGGAAAAGCACCCAGACAATTACAAATCTCGCCTCCTTCTACAGCAGTGGGCATGGGGAGCTCCCTGCAGAGGCCTCATTTGTTTCCCATGAGATGAAGGAGGAACTGCTCAAATAAAAGCTGACCATCAGGAGTTCACAACATCCTCAGACATTCAGGCTCCTTGAGCAAACACACTTATTGCCGTCTATTTCTTTTTAATCAAGCGAATGCATGCACGAAGGAACCCTTCCTTTTACACAGCGATGTGTTGTAAAATGTGGCAAAATGTTATCGCCTTTTATTAATTGAAAACTTCCCATCAGACATACTCAGTACATACTTTGTACTTTAAGCGTGTCTGAATCTCACAGTTGCGATAATCCATAATACTAATGAGATAAGATTGTCACGGACATGCCTCTCCAGAATTACAGTATGAAATGAATGGGTCAGGAGTTGGAAATAGAGGCCCCCACCCCGCCGTGCAAATAGTTGCATGTACACTGTGGCTCCAGCTCACGGCCCTGCAACGGATCGCTACTCTAAAAATACACCTGCGGTCGCTCGGGGTTCGCTTGATCGCTTTCGATTAACAGCACCTTCCTGCGACGGTCCGATGAGTAAGAAGCTTCATTTACAGTGAAGGCGAGACGCTGTGGGAAAGAAAGATTAGCGCGGTTCCGTCTGTGAAGCTAATAAACAAATTAAATCAAGAATCTTGTCATCTTGGAGATTGCCTAGCAATGACAATGTGCTTCCCCACTTTGTAAAAAGCAGTTCTGGTAGGGAGACACTTCACCTGCTTTATGCTAAGCTAGGCTAACCTCCCTGTATATCCATATTTATTGTAACAAAGGTATCTGACTTCCAAGAAAGGTTGTAATCTGAAATATCAACAGCTAAATAAAATACCAAGTAACTCATTCAACTGATCCCATGATGGAATAACAAAGCAGCGTCTTGGATTCTTTTGAAGATTACAGTAATCTGGAGGAGAACAGGAAAAAGAGAGGTGCGGACCAAAAGGGTGGCTTTGCAACGCTCGGCGGCCTCCTGGCACAATTGTCTGGAGGCCTGCCAACTGCTCACATTCCTGCCCCCTTTTCTTTTGGGACTCGGAGGTCCTGAGTGGCAGAGTGGCATCGGAGGCCACACTAAATCTGCAAGGAGAGGGTGAGAAAGGAAACCTGGAAAACAACAATAAACCAGGTGAGAACAAAGAGAGAGAGAGAGAGAGAGAGAGAGAGAGAGAGACTTTCACCCCTCCCTTGCCCTCATTCTCTCCTTCTGTGTGCGATCAACTGGAGGGAGGTGCTCAGATGGGAACAAGGAAAGGGAGTCACCAAGCCCCGAGGGAGAGGACGCACGCACACACACACACACACACACACACACACACACACACACACACACACACACACACACACACACACACCGTAGGAGAGACATGGGAGTCTGATCAGCGGCGGAATGGGTCCTTCTGAACACTAGGTTTACTCCGCGGACCCGTTTCTGGAGGTGCAAACCGAAGGGAGACGGAGACGTGAATTCCAGGGGTCTGACCTGACCCGCCTCCTCCTCCTCCTCCTCCTCCTCCTCCTCCTCAGGATGGGATCCCCCGTGGCGTTTGCATGCCTGCTGTTGGCGCTTTCCGCTCTGGGAGGGCAGCGCCCGGTGTCCGGGGGCTGTTCAGGCCGATGCTGCCGGGGCAGAGACCTGAGCTGTCTGACCACCGGCTGGAGGATGGACCGCACGTACGGGACGTGCTACTGCGACGAGGGCTGCGCGAGGACCAGGGACTGCTGCTTTGACTACTTCACAGAGTGCCCAGGTGAGGGGACGAATGGAGAGGGGGGGGGAAGGGCTCTCCCAGCGTGAATGAGTCCCAAGTGGACGAGCTGTGGATGCCGGGGAGAGATAAGCAGGCAGGAGATAGCTGGAGAAGAAAAGATTGTTCTCGGTACATAAGCTTGTTGGCGCTTTCTTGGTCTGGTGACACTACACTGTTCCCTATTTATCCAAAGCATGTGAAAGAGTTTTATGAACGTTTATCTCTCGTTTATCTCTCGTTTATCTCTCGTGCTGTGTACCGCAAACAAACAAGGCCTCTTAGTTTTCCTTTTGGAGCAAACAGAACCACCATAACAAGTTCACCCAAGTGCCCGGTCTGACCTCATTTCAGCCGACCGCCCCACATAATGGAATTAGTTAAAAAAAAATATTTGAAGAATGTGATTCTGTCAATCAGTTGCAGCAATTACAGTTCAAGGCACACAAGCCGAGCGCGCCTAATGTGTGTCATGGGCCGATAAGGGACTAAATCTGCATGCTTAATGCATCAAAGCTCGATCGTCGGCCGAGCGGGGGAGCTACTGAAAAGAAGAAAAAGAAAAATCACAGGACTTGGGCATCCTCTCAAACCTGGAAACTAGTTCAACCAATGCTCCGTTGATCTAAGGAAGTTATTCCCGGATACTTAGCTCCATTACACTGCTTCACCGGAGCATCGTCATCATGGCGCCTGCGAGAACGCTGCAAGTCACCTCCGCACACATTAGACCAAAGCAATCGGTGTTGCCCTTGGGTCCAATTTCTACGAGTCTACGAGTGCCATATACTCTCTCCCACGACATCCAGCTCAGGACTGCGCTGTGGGCGACTGGAGCTATTGGAGCGGCTGCGCCGAGGCCTGCCGGCCTTCGGTGAGGGTCCGGGTGCGTCACGTAGAGCGGCGGCCCAGTAACAGCGGGGAGCCCTGTCCCGGCCTGGAGCAGCGCAGCGGCTGCAGGGAGTACAGAGACCGCGAGGGGGGCCGCTGTGGACTAAACTCAGGTGCACACGGACACGACTCTTCCTGTGGATTACCGCACCTTCAATGTGTTTCGCCTCCACTAATGTTTTTTTTCTATTCTTTTTTTGGTCATCAGGTCCCGCGTTCATCACCAGCATGGAGTTCGGAAAGGCAAGGCCGAAGCACGACAGCTACGGAAACCCCCTGGACCCCGGGTAGGTTTCACCTCGGGCTGCCTGTAAGGCCTCGAGTAATCGGAAGTCTGTAAATGCAAGAGTTGAAAAGTTCACGAATGCTGCCGAGGGTTCACTTCATTTCGGCATTAAGCTGTGTGACTTAAAATACAAGAGAGAGAGAAAAAAAGGAGATAGCAGCTCAGCAAAGTCCCCATGTACCAGTCGGTGTTTGCTCACCTGGACGTCTGTCTACAAAACATTAAATCAAGCGAATGCTCACAGGCGGCTGCAAGCCTTTGGCATCGAGTGTCATACTTCAATAAAGGGGCGTCACATGAAAAGCACACATGCACAAAGGGCTTAGATGACAGCGTGCAATGCATTGTGTGCAGTTCCCTGGGTCCCCATTGGTGGACCTATCAATCCTTTTTCACACTCCATTGACTGGTTTGTAACACGATCCCTGTGTCAGTAGCCACACTGGGTGCTGACAGCCTTTAGCCCTCTAGCTTGATTCACAAGTCTTAATATCTCACAATATCTCATGACTGACTGACCCCTTGTGACCCTGCATCAACACCCCTCAGGTTCTGTGTGGAATTCACACTGGAGTCCCGGACGCCCCATTGTACAGTGGAGAACCGGCCACACACGCACTGGATGCGCTACATAGCAGAAGGGTTTAAAGTGTGTGTGGCGTGTGAACCTCCTGCCATGCACAACAACAGTGGCAGCTGCCAAGGCGACGGCCTGGAATCAGAGAAGTACGAACCTTTATATACATGTGCATGTGTGTGTATGAGATCTTTTAACGTTCGTAACAAACCTGGACTACAGATTTAATGGAACAGCAAAGTTTTTACAGATGTTTGCCATAACTTAAAATGTAAAGTAAACAATCTAGACATGTGGATGGGACTTTGTGACACACACATTAAAGGGGCTGCGACTGTGTTGCAGAGAAGCTTTGCTCCACTGGCAGGCCGTGGGGAACCATCAGTGCAGCGGGACCTGGAAGAAGATCCGCAGGACGCAGCGGTGCACCTGTCCGCCGCAGCACAGCTTCGTCTTTATCTGATGGTGGACACGCCGCCCGGGGGCCCCCCCCAAGTGAGAGATCGGAGGGCTTTGAGTGGCTTGCGAGTCTAAGAGACTGTGGTGGAATGCAATGTCGTGTCTTATATAATAATATGCTATTGAGATAAAAGTGTGTTTAACGCTATCACCGTGCACGTTCCCCTTGTTCAGTTACTTTGCAGCTCGCCATGTACAGACAGGTTTGGAACTTGTTCAAATTCACCCATTTTATTACACATTAAGCAGCTATCAAAGACATTTGGTAATCACTTTAATTGTAACAATTTCTTTCCCTTCCCTAAAGTGAGTTGGGTGCCCTCTAGGGGTATGAAAAATATGTACACCACACATAGAAAGGATCCATTTTCAGAGTTTAGCGACTAGGAAGCTGAGTCTTAATTTGCTGGGCTTGTATATACAAGCCAACACGACAGCTGTAAGAGTCTTATGTGCATTTAAAACATGACAAAACATGACATTGGTGACCAATGTCACAGAACTTAAGTGATTTTATAAACTAGGACGTGTTGTAATATATAGAACTCTATATATTATATTATTATATAATAGAATTCTATTATAAAGTGAACCCTTGCCTCCAGATCACCTGCCGGTGTCCTGAACAGATTGTAAGGATGCAGTTCACAGAATTGAGACAATACAGATAAGACGTGAGAACAAACAGCTCGGAGTTATAACTCAGTCGTTCTGCCCTGCTAGCTTGGACATCTTCTGTAATATCTCACGGTTATAGTTAATTAGCTTGTGTATGCAAGAAAATAAAATGTCTGTGCATACATGTTAAAAAATGTGTTTGCTCCAGTTTTTTGTTTCGACTCGATTGATTTCCTCAAGATTAAAATATTACTTTTAGCTAAATGTCCATGGTGTAAGCGCTTTGGATTACTTTAACATGACTGGAAGATGTTCTTTACTCAGCATGAAATATATATTATGCATCATATCTTCCTAAATTGTTAGAAGAAGATTACGTTCTTTATCTGCATTTTACACGTTTTTTTCAAGTTTTAAGACTGTTACTGTCAAACGCAGCAGGTTGCTAGGCAACGAGAGCGGCAGATAAAAAAAGCTAACCAGGAAGTCCCCCGTAGGTCAAACAGTCCCATTTCAGGGACCACTTCAAAGTTCAGACAGGGCACAGGTCGACTGCGAAGGCCGGCTCCTCGTCAGGATGCAGCCAACGAATGTGCTGCGAGGGGTTAAATCGGTGAGGGAGTTTTGTGTCCCTCACATGTGAACCGCTACGCGGCATCACGTAAAGGTGAACGGCTCTGGAAGGTCAAATGCATCCCTTCATAGAAGGCCACGGACTGAGCTCAAGTATGTGGGGAATTGTCTCAGTACAAAAAAAAAAAAAAAAGCAACACGCTGATAACACAAAAGTAGCATTTACTTGCTGATAAAAAGTTACGCTTTCCTTTTTTTTTTTTTTACAGGTACATTGCTACAATGTAGAATTTAGAGAGGGACTCTCCTTCAGCCTACTATATGCGCCTTCCTCAGAACTCTCCAGCGGTCTTTCAGCATCGTGCCAGTGCGTCCCTCAAAGTCAAAGTCCATTAATATGCGAGACCAATTCCCCTGGCCGTGGCGCTTGACTCCAGTCTGAAGAAATGTGTCCAGCTGGTTTGTCCATTTCTGGACAAAGAGAAAGATGAGGAATTCAAATCTCAGAAACCACACCAAAAGGCAGAATTTGAGTGACGTTGCATATCTTCACTTGGTACAACATACCTGGGGTCTTTTTCTTGTTTTCTTAATCTTCGACTTGTCCACTGACTTTGGGGATGTCATCACCAATAAGTCTGATAGTGGGAGGTTTAACATTATCTAGAGCTTTTATTTTCATGCTCGGAAATGTGCGAGATACATAATGTGGTTGTTAATAGAGTTCCTTATCTTTTAGAAAAGAAAAGATTTAACCAACCGGTCTTGGACATTCTCCTGAGGGAGACAAATGACTCCTTGCATGAATCCGATTGCCATTCATCCAGATTTTTTGTTGACAGTAATTTCCGTTTTGTTCTGTGGAAGTGTGAGAGTGCCACACAAATATTTGTAACTCCACAGCTGGCTGCATATCTGCTTCTACCCAAACATTCACAGCAAAAGACATATTTAAACACTAATTTCCACAAACTTCCACTTTCAAGACAGAAATGTACAGAATAATGTTCAGTTATACGCAGATTAAAATAAAAAAATAGCATGTTGTTAAAAGTGATTTCCTACTTTCTGTTCCCTGTTGATTTGTTGGCTTCTTCTGACACAGAGCTGTCCTTTGTCACAGTGTCCTCCAAACGCTCACTGAGAGGTGACGACTTCACAAAGTTTGTGGCTTCCTGATAGAAGATAAAACATGAATTACTAAACATTACACCCCGATACTCTTCCAAAGCTACACACTTCTGAAGTGTGTTTCTAGTGAGGTTTGAGCAGAGGTGTGTGTGTGTGTGTGTATTTTGGAGGTAGAAATCTGGATAAATAAGGCTTGGATTATACCTCTCCAAATGTTTCCATAGTATTCTTGCTGACTTTTAAAGTGTCCCCCCTACTTACTTCAAATTAAACTTCTCAGGTTTTGTAATATTTGTTCAAAGTGGAGGCTTGCAAGAAAAAGTTTTCCCTCAAGATGAAGCCCAGACCAGCGTGAGCAATTGATTGACAAATGGTTATTTTTTGAGTATTCCTTCAAGTATTGCTATAATGTGAAATCTAAATTAACGAGGCCTGTCATTAGAATGCCCTTCTAGGTTCAACCTTGGCCAGGCCTTTTTTGTGACTCATATTCTAAACTTTCATGCACAAGCAGTTCTGTCAGATCCAGAAGACGCTTTTCATCTCATTTGGATGACAAATAGTCAATTAACTATGAATGATAAGGTCACATCTGACATTGTGAGGACGACGGCCTAGCTGAGCGGCACAAGAACAAGAAAATGTACGGACTGCGGTTTGTTGAAACTCGCCGTTGGCTGTGGCAAAACATTGGTTGCCTGATGCCAGTTAAATAATGCGCAACCGAAGATAATCTCAGTCTCAGAAACAGAGAAAAAACGTTTTTTTTGTGAGATGGTATCATCCTCTTGCTGGATGTAAGGAATGACCTTTTGCCGCTATTTGTTAGATATATAAAATGTTTACTCTCTTCATAAAGAGACTAAAAGAAAAAAGAATTCCAAGTAACAGTCAGGCTTTTGTGTGTTATCTTTTGCACAACTTGCAGATGTGACGCTGAACGTGATCAGTTTGCATGTACAATATGTTGAAACAACATTAAAGTTAATACTAACACACAGAAAATTAGTTAGTGGTGATTATTTGGGGGCCACAGCTAGATGTGGATTTGGCCAATTGTCAAAAGCTGCTAGATACATTTGATGTGCTAGATCACTCAAAAGGTTTTACAACACACTGGCTCCGGTCCTGTACCTTGAGAAGGTAGTCAGAGGGATTCTTCTCCAAGTAGGCGTCCAAGTAAGACTTGATGCTCTCCAGCAGGCGGATGAAGCTGAAGCTCACGAGGAAGGGGTGGTAGGTTTCTCTCCTGGTCACTATTGTCGTCAGCTTGACTATCAAGTTCTGTTGAATTTGTTATAGAGTATTAAAAGTAAATCATTCTAGGAAAATATTGCAGTATTAAACCAGTGCTTCTGAAAAGTAAAGAGAGAAAAAGAAATACCGACCTGTGGGAATTCACTGTTGTTCTTATACCACCTGAGGGCGGAGGAAGCAGACGATTGTTTGCCTTTCTCCAAGCACAAAGCCACAGACTGGGAAGATGGGCAAAAGCATCAGAATCAAAATGGATACAAAACATCCCCTGTGAGTTTAACTTGAAGGAGTGCAACAGCCTCCAGAATTCACCTCATTATTTCAGTGACAGCCGGACACAATTTAAGTCTCGACATTCTTTGATCTTGTGCCAATACACCCCCAAAAATGAGTTGATGCAAATACCTGGACAAGCAAAAGATGGGTGATGTTTTTGGACAAAATTTTATCTTTCACAGTGTTCTTTAGGTCCGGCCAAATTTTGGCAGCAGACATCAGGGGCATCACATCAGCTTCCTCTTCAAACTGGACATCTGAGGAAAAACAATACATGATATGCTTAAAAACAGGCCCTCAAAAGGGTTCGTGATTGAACATCTGTACGAGTGTCGAGGTAGAGAGGCTCTGATTCTGAGAACTTACCCAATTCATTGCCATGAATGACTCTTGCAAGGAAGGCACATACCATCGTTTTCTCGTGATAAATAGTTCCTTTCATTCTTGGACAGATTTCTAAAATCAAAAAGGTTGACAATGTTATTTAAAAAAAATTGGTGTTAGCCCCTCGGTATTAGTCCGGTAAAGTTAGCAAGATATTGACAGATTCAGACTTCACGGCTCAATAGCTCGTCAGCGAAACGACATTAAAACACAAACGACACCTCTCTGTAACCGTAGTGAGGTCGACTACCAACTACACCCCGAATTAACCTTCATTTTACCAGAACAGACGGCTCAGCGAGCTAAAGGAATCATTTTGTTTTTAAAATGCGGTCGCTTTCGAGGCAAGTGCGCAGGGACCGTCTGCAAAGTACAATGCGTAAAAAAATAACTAAAAGAAATATTCAATAACTCCAATGTTATGAATAGTAGCACCGCCAAAATCATGACATATGTCCATGAGCTTGTACTTGTTGTACTACACCCTTTACTTTGTTTGAAAATGGCTTTTCAGTATTTTATAAGAATATTTTTCCATTTTTATTGCAAATACCATTCAATAGCTCCACTATTATAGATGGTAGAGCCACCAAATTGAAAGCATATGAACATGAGCTTATACTTGTTGTACTACACCCTTTACTTTGTTTTTCAAATGGCTTTTCAGTATTTTTAAAGAATATTTTTTGCAAATACTGTTCAATAGCTCCACTATTATAGATGGTAGAGCCACCAAATTGAAAGCATATGAACATGAGCTTATACTTGTTGTACTACACCCTTTACTTTGTTTGAAAATGGCTTTTCAGTATTTTTAAAGAATATTTTTCAATATTTTTTGCAAATACTGTTCAATAGCTCCACTATTATAGATGGTATAGCCACCAAATTGAAAGCATATGAACATGAGCTTATACTTGTTGTACTACACCATTTACTTTGTTTAAAAATGGCTTTTCAGTAATTTCAAAGTATAAAACTCAATATTTTTGGCAAATAATGTCATGGACGATAGCACCACCAGAACCAGGCCATCAATAGTTTTTTTGATACAATTTAGATTATAATTTCTTTGAGTATAATCCAAATACATTCTATTGCAGTGTAGCTTCATTAAACTTCAAACAAAGATCACTCGATCCCATTTGATTTTCATAAAACATAATATTTGTTATGGAGCAGTTTTATAAATCAATATAAAGACTCAGACACACAATCTTATATTAACTAAAGGCTTCCTGAAAACACTCAACCCAGTTGTCATTAGTTAGTCTGCAAGTATCATTGATTTGATCAAACTACTGCAATTGTAAACCTATGTTTCATACTTTACGTTGGTTTTGACCAATACAAATATTAATACATATATTAAGATAAGAGCCATTGGAACTTATTCACTCGAATTATTTTAATTCAAAGAAATATTACATAACAATATAAACATATATTTTAGCTTGAACAACATTTTTATGACTTTAAACAGGTCTAAGGAATAAAAAAAAGTTACGCTATAAACAAATGTTCAATTCAGTTGCATATATTTTGCTGAACAAATTTTTTTTTTTAATGTTTTTGTGCCTGACTTTTTTCTCAAAACTTTAGCTTGAGTCTGCCTTTCTATAGTATAGACTGGCTGTTACACAACAAACAATACCAAGGGGTGCCTTTGCTTGGTATTTCGACTGATGTCATTCCAAGGCACTGCGTGTGAAACCATCTTGAGCAGGTTTCACATTGAATCTACATGGGAATAAATACATTGAATGTGTTAAGAAAATGGCAACTTAAGGAAACCTGAAATGCATAAAGGCATTATAGCAATATTTGATTAATGTTATTCTTTGAAGCTCAGTCCAGGTTATTTACGGATTGTTCACAACTCAGATTATACCCTAATGTGTAGAAACATTTTCTCACCCAAACAACATGAACAGCAGGTTTGGGAAGGTCCTCATTTCCACAGCAGGAACAGATACAATTATATACAGCCATGTGCAAATGCCATGATTCTGGTGGCTCTACCATCTATAATAGTGGAGCTATTGAATGGTATTTGCAATAAAAATGGAAAAATATTCTTTAAAAATACTGAAAAGCCATTTTCAAACAAAGTAAAGGGTGTACTACAACAAGTACATGGTTATGGACATATGTTATCAATTTGGTGGCTCTACCCTCTATAACAGTGGAGCTATTGAATGGTATTTGCAAAAAATATTGAAAAATATTCTTACAAATTACTTAAAAGCTATTTTTAAATAAAGTAAATGGTGTAGTACAACAAGTACAAGCTCATGTTCATATGCTATCGATTTGGTGGCTCTACCATCTATAATAGTGGAGCTATTGAACAGTATTTGCAAAAAATATTGAAAAATATTCTTTAAAAATACTGAAAAGCCATTTTCAAACAAAGTAAAGGGTGTAGTACAACAAGTACAAGATCCTGGACATATGCTATCAGATTGGTGGCTCTACCATCTATAACAGTGGAGCTATTGAATGGTATTTGCAATAAATATTGAAAAATATTCTTAGAAATTACTTAAAAGCTATTTTTAAACAAAGTAAATGGTGTCGTACAACAAGTACAAGCTCATGTTCATATGCTATCAATGTGGTGGCTCTACCCTCTATAATAGTGGAGCTATTGAACAGTATTTGCAAAAAATATTGAAAAATATTCTTATAAAATGCTCAAAAGCTATTTTTAAACAAAGTAAAGCGTGTAGTACAACAAGTACAAGCTCATGTTCATATGCTTTCAATTTGGTGGCTCTCCCATCTATAATAGTGGAGCTATTGAACAGTATTTGCAAAAAATATTGAAAAATATTCTTATAAAATACTCAAAAGCTATTTTTAGACAAAGTAAAGCGTGTAGTACAACAAGTATAAGCTCATGTTCATATGCTTTCAATTTGGTGGCTCTCCCATCTATAATAGTGGAGCTATTGAACAGTATTTGCAAAAAATATTGAAAAATATTCTTAAAAAATACTCAAAAGCTATTTTTAAACAAAGTAAAGCGTGTAGTACAACAAGTACAAGCTCATGTTCATATGCTATCAATTTGGTGGCTCTACCCTCTATAATAGTGGAGCTATTGAACAGTATTTGCAAAAAATATTGAAAAATATTCTTATAAAATGCTCAAAAGCTATTTTTAAACAAAGTAAAGGGTGTAGTACAACAAGTACAAGCTCATGTTCATATGCTTTCAATTTGGTGGCTCTCCCATCTATAATAGTGGAGCTATTGAACAGTATTTGCAAAAAATATTGAAAAATATTCTTAAAAAATACTCAAAAGCTATTTTTAAACAAAGTAAAGCGTGTAGTACAACAAGTACAAGCTCATGTTCATATGCTATCAATTTGGTGGCTCTACCCTCTATAATAGTGGAGCTATTGAACAGTATTTGCAAAAAATATTGAAAAATATTCTTATAAAATGCTCAAAAGCTATTTTTAAACAAAGTAAAGCGTGTAGTACAACAAGTACAAGCTCATGTTCATATGCTTTCAATTTGGTGGCTCTCCCATCTTTAATAGTGGAGCTATTGAATGGTATTTGCAATAAAAATGGAAAAATATTCTTTAAAAATACTGAAAAGCCTTTTTCAAACAAGATACAAGTTGTAGTACAATGAGTACAAGCCCATGGACATATGTCATGGTTTTGGTGGTTCTAGCGTTTATAATCGGGAAGTTATTGAATTTTTCTGTAATATGTTTTTCCGCATTGCACTTTGCAGACGGTCCCTGCGCACTCGCCTCACGGTCCGCGCACTTGTCTCACGAGCGGCCACTCGTTAAGATCAATGTGAATTGTACAGCTTCTGCACTGGTCCGTGTTGGTCAAATTATACGTTATTTGGGTTGTAGCATGTTGTCGACATAACTACGGTTACAAGGAGGTGTCGTTTTTGTTTCATCGTCCTTTCGCTGATGAGCTATTGAACCGTGAAATCTGAATCTGTCAATATCTTGCTAACTTTACCGAACTCTCGGTATTCGACAACTAACGTTAATACGTAACGTTAGTGGATTTTGGATAAGTGAAGTTAACGTTAGCTAACCAAACAACTTCGCGTTAGGTAACTTACTTTAACGCCGTTAAATCACCTAAAATAATGACACGATAGTTTTTATCAAAAGTTTTACTGGATAGTTCAAACTGCCCGATTTAGGAACCAGTTAACGTCAACTGACGCTACAACTTACCCCGGAAAGTCGAAAGCGTTTCATTGAATTCATCAAATTGGTCTTCCTTGAATCGTCGACACAGACTTACAAACAAAAAGTCAAAGATCCACCGATTAGCCACAGAAGTAACTTGGGAAAAATTGACGCTTTCATCGCAACGAATTGCAGCTGTAGCGTTTTCACGCTCAAAGTTAATCTCATCTTCCATGTTTTGTGTTTTTATTTTCAAATTCATTTCTGCTTCCTCTTTGTTGTTCTCTGCGCCGTTGGTGATTTCCCGCCTCTCGCCTCCCCGCAGCGCCCCCTGGCGGCGGGAGGAGTAACCTGCTGACGAAAAGAGGTTAATAAATACACAACACTTCATCTTCTCTGATAAGTCATGACATTTTCAGATGCCACTTTTTGGGGATTTTTTTTTCTATTAAGTGAGTCTACACGTTTACAGTTTAACATACAACTGAGACAAGTTGTGGAAATTGGATGCAAACGTCCCCACCGACCTGTTCCCACACGTGGAACGTAATTTAATAATATCATAATAGTGTCTAATGCTATGTGACACAATCACTGTATTGCATACAGTCTTTCTATCCTATATACAATACAATAAATACAGCAACAATAGTCCAATACACATTCCTATAATGCACAACATCTTCACTTACTGCAGTGCAAGGTTTCTTGCGAGATTAAAGTTTGGCAGTAGTTCTCTGCACTGATCAATCGTTGATCCAGCTTCCTGAGTGGTCAGACTTGCTGCAAACGCAGTGTCAATCAATGGATTTAAAAACTGATATATTTGTTGCATACTATGCAATGGTTCTTGCATAGGCAAAACATGCGTGCAGGAAATGCTATTTAGTTCATTTGTAAAGTAAATAACACCAGAAACACCTGAGTTATATACACATTTATTTGTTATTCTGCATATGCTAATAGACGTAATGGGGAACAATGCTCTACAGAAATGTTGACATACATACCATAACAACAAGTGTTCTGTGATCACATAATTGTTCTTCTCGACTACTACATGCATAGGCCTACAATGATGTTGCTTCATACGGAAACAATCTGTAGCTCAGAATGTGTCTAATGATGATGCTCTCTAAAAGTTGAACAGAAAAAAAAAGAATAAAAAATCAAAAACCGTAAGAGGCAGAATACACAGAGACTTAAGAAGAAACAATGAAGCGTTATGCATTTCAGGGAGCACGGTTTGGTAAGCACGTATGAGTGACACAGACAATACCCATTCTCCCAGAGAAAATAAAGACACAGCCTTTCCACTCCATCACAGAGGATAATACCACTGTTAGACAGTAAGACAGAGCAGTCGTGTCCCTGTCAGCTCACAGAATTCATTTCACTCACCACACAAACATCATCCCAAGAGAAGTCATCTGATGAATCCAAACCCCTTATTTATCTGTCAAAATGAAGAATAACTTGAGGCTATCACAAGAAGACATGATCACTACAAACAATGGATGAAAGTAAATATGTCAAAGTTAACGTACTGGTACAGAAAAAATAGTTGGTAAAAAAAAAACTGAAAACCCCCAAATCACTTCAACCTACGCTGACCCCACATTTTACTTTGGAGTACCAAAAAAAATCTGGGTTTCCAATGAGGGATCAATCGTTATAAAGAATCTGAATCTCTGATCACAAAGTTAAATTATGTTGATGTGGGCTCACAGTATGCCACAAATAAACACAAATAAAACATGGACCACAGCGGATCACTGGTATGATGGAACCCCGACAACTTCATTTAATCTTGGCCTTCCTTTCACCTACTGATCACCTCGGGGGGACACAGAGCCCCTGGAGGGTGTTGGAGCCCTTAGTGCTGTCAGCTTGGGAAATAATCAGATGTATCATTTTAGTGACGGTAGGGATGTATATGGTCTGTTAGACATTCTCCCTCTGTCTATTTATCTTGAACTCTAACAACTAACTGCTGTGCCTTTGTTGGGGATCACTGAGGACTGAGGGGGGGGGGTTACTGAATGGTGGGGCACGGATTACCCAGGAAGAGGGAGAAATCCTTACCCGCTCCTTACCCCGGGAGCCAAGACATCAATGTGGATTTGACAACATCACCTTTTTGAAAAAGTACAGAAGTAACTACTTGACAATAGCCGTTAAAGAAAAAAACAAAACAGAAAATCTATCCAATCGGAACATCAGAGAGTTATAGAAAACCTGAGAACTCAATAACATTACTTGTGTGTGTTACATAAAGACCTGATTTCTCCTACAAAATTAGAATTTTCTGTACAGTGCTATATGAACAAAGCAAAATGACTTGCTACCTTCTCATAAACAGCAGTGTTATGAAAAGGCACGCATCATTTCAACCACCATATGGCAGGAAATTGTGGTCGTGCTCCATTTTGGTTTAGAAAAAATAGAATTATTCTCAATTCACAAAAAACATAAAATCCTTTGTGTGGCCATTGGAATTAGATTATCTTAATATATTCCTCAGACATTTATTAGATTATGTAAATCTAACAGCAATATAAAAGGCCCAAAGTGGTCAATTTGGATCCGTGTTCCCACAGATAATCAAATCTGAGGTCCATTGGTGTCTGCCATCAAGATGCCAGCCATTTAATACGAAAAAGGAAAAGTCAAATTCTCATTTGCATTGTTTGTTGAGATTATGGTAGTTGTAATACTGTTTTGCCTCGTATTAAAGATATAACATTTGAAAAATACAAGTATTTTCTGCCTGTACACTTACAAATCCCATAGACAGAAAATAAAGTGCCACAATTCTTGGCCTGCATAGATTGCAGTATGCGGTATTGCACATTCCACACCTCTCTGTGAGAACACAAAAATTATTTAATAATAATCCGGAAAAAGAAAGAAAACCATAAAACAATCCACAAAGAAATCGCTAACGTAATAAATGTCAGTACCATTCAGGTTTGTGTGGCTTTCACAAACACACTGCTAGTACACTCATCCCAGTGTCATGCTGAAATGGTAAATAAATATTCCAGCACTAAAATTGGAATTGAAGGCAACATACAACAGATATTTCAGTCAGTGTAAATGAAAAGCGAGAAAGAAGAAAAGAGAAAAAAAGGACTCCTTTGGGTTTAAGTTTGACTGAAAATATTTTTGTTCACAATAAAACACAATAAATAACAGTCCAAGACACTAAGGGTATACAAAAAAAAGATGCCTTAAACTTTTCCGCAGAATGGGATTAACTTGCAGTAGTATTGAAAAAATGTCAATAACAACATAAGGGCGCTGAGGATAGGACAATGAACGCAGTGCAGGTAAACAAACCATAAGGAAAAACAAAACAAAACCCTTAACTACTGTCATAATACATGTTATTACTGTATATGTTACTATGCAGTGGAGATAGTTGAAAGCTTGTCAATGTGCTTGATTTGGTCCATCGATATCAGAAGGAATATTATCATTTTCTGTGGTATTTTATCCCTTTTGAATTGCCAAAGTAGACAATTATAGTTTAAAGCATATATATATATATATGTGTGTGTGTATTAATGACCAGATTAGTGTGCTGAATAAATAAATAGTTTTAACCCTGTTTTATGGAATCATGGTATGGAATCTACCGTAGATATTCTTTTTACAACCGATCTAGACCTACGTATTTCATAATTTATCCTTAAAACCACTTTAAGATGTATATATATGATGTTGGAGAATAAATACGATTTATTTCGTTATTTTGAATCAAAAAACTTGCACAAGGAACAAAACATGTCAAACCGTGTTGCAACTTCTGACACCATGTAATACACATTTTAAGTAGCAGTAGTGGTGCCTGTCCTTTCTAGTTACATACATGTTCGGCAACTACAGGCGTGTTCGGGGTGTTTTTCAAAGACTGAATATTTGATGCTCAACGGAACGTTCAACAGTCGTTATGAAAACCAAAAGCAATAATGTTAACGTTACAGTTTCATACACCATTTTTCACACGATAAAACATTACAGGGTCAACATGGGAACACTTTGCATTTCCACAAAAGGTAATGATATGTTTTTTTTATAGGTCGCTACGATGCAACACCCAGTCTGGGGGCTCTAACCCCCCCCTCCATCCCTTTCATGTTACAAATAGTTGTACCTTCGGTGCCAGTTTTGCAATTCCTCCCTGTGCATTGTCATTGCTTTAGATGTCCTAGTATTTACAGTGGAGCGCTTTCAGCAAACTAAGCACCGTAAAATATCTGTCTTTTTTAAATGCATGCTTTTTACAGATAAGTCCCTCTGTGCATTTCCTTCTTTTGCTAGAAAAAGGAGACCCTCGTTATGTACATCGGGAGGACCGAGATGTCAACATGAGTTGAAGGATTCACGTTGTTGTTCAAGAGCCTCCTCTTTGAGCCCACTGTTTGCCCCAAGGTCATTCTTCAAATCTGCACCGAGCATCTTTTTCAGCAAAACACAACAACACAAGTAAAAGGGACTTGTCATGCCATGCAAAAATATCTTTCAATACAACTAAACCCTTTGCCTTTTCGCTCCTGCTCTCACACCAGGCTGAGGTTTGCAGTGGGTCTATCGTCCCTCTGAGGTTCTCCTACGATCACATCCTGGTTTCACAAGTCGGAGAGAGGCTTCCATCCCCGGGTATCAGGTGGATATCGGTTGTAAACATGTGGTTCTCTACTTTGTGTCCACTTTGGTTGCTTTCAGCATCGACTTCCCCGCCTGCCCCGACCACACCCGGGGTGCAATTGTGTGCTGCCGCCGGTGACTTTGGTCCAACGGCGGCTCCGGCCACCTCCATCCGGTGCTTCTCCTTGTGGTTTTCTGTGGCTTGATCCTCATCGCCCGGTGGGGTGTCTACCACCAGCCTCTTAGGGGCCAACAGGCAGGTCTCCTCCTCCGCGACCCGCAGCAGCTCCTCTGCACCGGGGAGGAGCGGGGACGTCTCTCCCTCCGGGGTGTCGTCTTCCAGGATGCTGGAGCTGATGTCTCCGGGAGAGGTGGTGCTGGGCGGTGTCGGCGGGCCTTCACCAGAGGTCTCGGTGAGTTTGACCTTCAACTCCTTTATTTCCAGAGGGTTATTCCCTCGTGGAGATCTCAGGATATTCTCCACAGCACTGTTAAAGCTCTCCCCTTCCTCTACGGGGAGCTTCAGTCCGTCACCTGGGTCAACGGACTCATAGAGGCCATCTTTGCGCATGATGCCAAGGAAAGTGTACTCGTCAAGGGCCCTCAGTTGGCTTAAATCAAGATGGGGCGGGGCCCTGGGGTGTCTGACCCGACAGGGCCCAGCATGTTCTTTGTCAGAGTCTTGTTCTCTAAAGTCTGCTGAGCAGCCCCCAAAGATATCTGGAAAGGAGGATGGGACCTCCTTCATCTCCAGCTCTACTTTCTCTTTTGACGTAAATTCAGGGCTTTCATATGTCTTAGGCGAGACAGGGGCGGTCATGGTTGTGCTCAGGGTGCTCATGGAGCCTGTAGTGTTGAGGTTGGTTAAGGACTGAGACCTGGTCATCTGGTTGTACATCTCCTCCAGATTCTGCGCATTAAGGTGCTGTGGGGTCCTGTTTGTCCGCGGCGGACTCCCAGTGGTGCTGACGGTCACGCGACGAGGGGAGCTCTGCAGCTCAAGGTTTCTTTTAGCTGGAGATTTTAGGTCAGTCTCGGAGGAGGCGTGCCTGGTTGAGCTGCCCCATCGGCTTGGCGACAGGTGGTTGTCCATGTTGGTTTTTTCCTCTCCCTTTTCCACCACCACGTCCATTAGTTCCATACTGCGGGCAAAGGCATCTTTTAGGTTCATTGACACTATGCTACCATTCCTCTTGGCTCTCTCCAAAGCCTCCCTCCTCTTAATGGCCTTTTCCTGCCTCTTCTGCTCCTTGTAGAACTCTGAGAAGTTGTTGACAATAATAGGGATGGGTAGAGCAATTACCAGCACTCCTGCAATGCAGCAGAGCCCACCCACAATTTTTCCAAGTAAAGTCTGAGGGTAAATGTCACCATATCCCACTGTAGTCATAGTAATGGTTGCCCACCAGAACGAGGCGGGGATACTGGTGAATTTGGTGGCATCTTCATCTTTCTCAGCAAAGAAGACCAAGCTGGAAAAGATCATGATGCCCATGGCAAGAAATAAAATGAGCAGCCCCAGTTCATTGTAGCTCCTTTTCAAAGTAAAACCCAGGGACTGGAGCCCTGTGGAGTGCCGGGCCAACTTCAGGATCCTCAATATTCTCATGATCCTGAATATCTGCACCACACGGCGCACATTTTGGAACTGCAGCACGCTCTTGTTGGACTCCGTTAGGAAGATTGTGACATAGTACGGCAAGATGGCCAGCAGGTCAATGACATTTAGCGGGCCTTTAAAGAACTTCCACTTGTTGGGAGACGAGAGGAAGCGAAGGAGGTACTCCATGGTGAACCAGGCGATGCACACGGCCTCCACGTGGGCCAGCTGGGGGTTATCGTTGGCCTGGCCAAACTCGTCTGTGACCTGGAGCTCTGGTAAGGTGTTGAGAGACAGAGCGATGGTGGAGAGGACGATGAACAGGATTGAGATGATGGCTAGAAACTACGGGAGACAACAGAGAAGGAATAACATATTAGTGTAATTTTGTGAAAAATATGATGAATACAATACTTATTGTAAGTATACCATGAGTGATGAAATGTTTTTCTTAAGATATAGATCTTTTGTTGTCCTCGATCAGCATGTGATGGCTCAGTGAATTGAATAAATTCATGAAAATGCATGAATAAAAACGGCAATGTCTATAATATAATTGATGTCAATGCTTCTCGCAATACGGATTGACAAAGGACGATGTGATAGAAATTTCAAAAATGACAAAAAAGGAATCAAATCACTACCTACATTTTGGAAAAAATGCTGGGATTGTATATTTATAAAAAGAGTTTATGTAAGCAATACATGGTGCGTGTTTTGGCTGTAACATCATGTTATGTGATGAGTATGTGTACCTTGTTAATACACAGGGACAAGTAGTTCTCTCCTTCCTTTCTATAGTCTGTGCCTCTGGAAAGATACTGTATATCCCTACAATGCTTCAGGGATTAGCTGATGCCCTTTTCCCACAGCTCAAATCTGCTCAGCCAGCAGCCTCAACCCACACAGGTGAAGGGTCACTGTCCTACACACCATAGCTGTAGTGTAGCCACCACAATCAACCCAAAACCAGTGCATGGAGAAATCTGCAATGCTTTGAGCAAAGGCCTCCGTCAAGATAGGAAAACAAGGCACCCTGAATGCTAATCACAAACTGCATCAAGTTGCAGAACGTTATCTTACATGAATGGACACAGCGCAGGCTGGAGACAGTCAGTCCCGTGAGAATTAAAAAAATCCAGAAAATATCACGTAATAGTGAATATCACACAGGGATGGAGTGTCCAGCCACCTCTGTAGTCTGTAAATTAGCCTCTAGCTAACACTGACATGCTGAGCCACAGCCTTGCAACACCTTAAATAGATGTAAGAAATTCCTTCAATTAGGCAAAAAAGGAGAAAGATTGTAAAACAGAAGCCAAGGGGCGTCGTGGCTCAGCAGAGGAAGTGGTATCACTAAATGAATGCTGCTGCCGATTAGGTTAAACCTATTAGCGGCTAAGCGAGGCGACCTGGGCCTGGCCTGGCAGCGAGTTGAAAGACTGGAGTCACAGTAAGGACGCACACAGTTTCCATTCCCTTGAACATTTTTGCCAGCCACCCGTTCAGAGCACCTTTGCTCGTGTTCCTGCTTCCGACCACCCTGGCGTCACGTAACCTCCGAATGTAGAGGAGTGCATTCCAGCATGAGATCACGATCCGTTTATAGGATTACCGGCGGTAAATTGCGTCGCTTGCATGGCTGGGTATTTCGGATACAGGTAAAAGAATAATGGTGATTCATAAGAGTACACACTAAAGGTCACCCATTCTTTAGACGTCAACTATTATTTTAATAAATTCACACCTGGCTCAGAAGAGACACTTCATCTTCTCCTGTTCGGCACTTTGGAGAAAGTGAACGCTCTAAAACAGCACTACGGGCAGCTGAATAGATGGACTTTAACACCAACATGCTCAGACAGAGAGAGAAAGTGATGAATGTTTTCCCTGACCCACACCCATGCTATCTCACCTCCCTACACACCAATGCATCCCTTGCTCATGGACAGCGTCTAAATGGCTTTTGAACATGAGGATGAGCAATCCTGAGGTGGCTTGCATTAACCTGCTGTAATTGAGTGGGAGCAGTTAAGAAGATGCATCACCCGGACTCAAGTCTTGTTTGCCCCGATTTGCATGTGTGGTGGCATTAAAAAAAAACCGAGTGCAGTCAAACCAGTGGACCTGGAAGTGACCCGGCAGAGGAGAACTAACAAAGACAAGAGAAAAGTATTTTCATTGAACCAGACAATTTCAAATGTCCGGGGAAGGATTTTGAACAACAGTTCAAGGAGATTACTGGCATTTCAACCGGTGAATACAAATGGGCCGATTTAAAGATACAAAGCTAAATGAAATACTAAATTCTGGACATGTATCATAATTATACAGAATTTATATTTAGAAATATCTTATCCTCTCCGTCCAGGTAGAGGTGTTGACCTCAGGATGCAGTAATCGGCTTAGAGAGGTCAATGTCTTCATATGATGTCTTCAATGTGTGACATGCTTTACTTGTCTCAGGCTATTGAGATGCTCTTGCTGTACTATCGCTCCAACAATTCTACTGCAAAGACTGTTTTGAATGACTTTGCTACAAACTGCGTCACTTTGAGAATAACAATAATGAAAGGGGGTTTGAGGAAGAGAGAAAATGATTCAATGCCACAGGACGTTTATTTTTGCACAATAATCCAGGAACTTCCCTGAATTCTGAGCACATTTTAAAATACATCAGGCAAAAAAAATACATCACTTGACGAACGTCCTAACAAAAGAAAATCCATCTGGCCAAATACCTCAAGGGACATCTTTAAAAAAATAGCTCCAGCAAAAGTGTTGGCAGCAGTTTGGGAGAATATCTTTTGTGCCTCATCCACCAACAACAACCTCTTGCAATTTCATCATCTCCAACTCCCTCAACAATAAATCCCCTGGGAGACCAGAGCAGGGTGAATGACGTTCATCCAGAGGAAAAACGACCGCGGAGCAACTGCGTTGAGAGTCCCTTTGAGCCTCTTCTCTGGACATCTCTTTCCCCTCCTCCCTCAGTTCCCACAGTCGATGGACCCGCTAACGTCTCTGCAAACGTCCTGCCATCAGGGACAGCCCCGTGGTCGCACATCGACACCCCCGCCTGCATCCCCTTCCTTCCTTGGTTTGAGGAAAAAAAGAGGTGCAATTTTGGAAGAAGAAAAAAAGCCCACAACATCCACCAGTGGCGCATCTCCCAGCTATGGGGGGAGCTATTGATTGTGTACACATCACATTATGGCTCCTATTGATCTCCCTGCTCAGAGCTCTTACAGACCGTTATCCACCTCTGAGGTCCTCGCTGATCCTCTCTACTTCCCCATGTGTCATCAATTTGTGCTGGACAAATTGAACCGTTCTTTAGATATGATAATTTTTTCCTGGAAAATCAATCCAGGCGATTATGGTTATGGTAATGTGGATTGATCCCCGGACCTATTTCATCTCCTGAGACTGTAACTTTTCAAATTGAATGACCCTGCAAAAATATGCATGAGTGTAAATATGCATGCCTTATAACAAATAATTATTTGTTAATTTAATCAACCGATACACATTTGTTTAATTTCACTTATCAGACCAATGGCTGTTTATGCTGGAGTGTGTAAAAGACGTGCACAAATTATATTAGCAAGCTGTAACCAGCAATTAATTATATAATTGAGTTGATATGTAATATGGCTTCATAGGGATGCTGGCACACATACTTTAAGAGAGATTAATAAGGCATGTGTATCGAGGGTATGACTTGAATACGCACACCTTTAGAGGGATTCATCATTACTCAAACAGAGTGCAGAGACATCTTCCCTCCCACTGTGTCATTATTCTGCTGGTCGAATGCCTTTTTTTTATGGCTCCATTCCAAGGACTTCACAGAGAGATAAAAGCAGAGAGGGGAATGTGATACTTGGTGCTCGTCCACTGTTTTATCCAACAGCTCCTGCCAGGTTCAGATAGGTTTGCAGGAATGCCACCGTCATTACAATTGTGAAGCCATTAGTCTATTGACAATGTAATTGAGTTAATAAAGCACTGGAGAGAAAAGAAAAATGGCAAAACTGATTTAACTGAATCCTGTAAAACTGCCGCGGCACGTGTGCAATTGAAATGCGCCCATTTTAATTGTTTTCATAACTTTGCAAAGTCTGATAAAAGGAGAACGCTTTAGTATCCATCAGGCAAACTATTTTTGGCAACTCCAGAGGGAGCTTAGTGCATAATAACAAAGGCTTATCATTGAAAGAAAAACTATTGAGCTTTTCATTATATCTCTGACAGCTCTCCGTGCAGTCAATACTTGCAGTTGATATGACCCATTTGTGGTGCATGATGCAGCATCACCATACTGTGTCACTTACAATTTAATTTGTCATCAGTCATTCAGACTCGATTGCGGGTCCCTGCGTACTCGGCAACCGTAATCAAGAGTTTTGACATGATCACCATTTCTATCTCAGGTGCCTCACAATCAGCAAGAGAGAAAGTATTTTCCTTTTTGGTTTATTTTTTAGAGCAAAAAACCTTTTGACACATTAAAATCTGGAGGCATGCACCTAAGGGTTTCAGCCAATATGGTATACATACAATGTATATATATATATATAAATAAAATAGGGAGAGTGAGAGGTTCATTCAGCTGTACACAACCATTGGATGATTTGGCCGACAGCGTTTGAATGGATCCTTAATCAATAACCAATTATCATTACAGGCCGCGGACACACTTTGCTTCCAGAGTGCTTGAGTTAATTACTGGCCACAACAAGAAGGGGAAAAAACAGCAGAAGAACCAATTCATTAATTAAAATAAAATAAAAATGGCCTATCTGCATTACTGAGGAATTTCCCTGCACACAGTCTTTCCCTGAGGTCACTGCGCTGTGCTTAATCCGATCTCCTTACCAAACTTCATTGGGTCCCCTTTTTCATCCCATTCTTGTAAACACATTTTTCTAGTGTTGTTCACTTTCCTCCTCAAAGGCATTTCACTCCATTGCAGGCTTTATTTATACTGATATGTGTTTGCGTTACTTTCTTTTCTTTCATAGCCACAGGGAGGAAAGTGGGCTAGGATGAAATATTTACAGAATGCAATCACCCACCCGGCCTTACATTCGCAAAAAAGCGCCTGCTTAAAACCGGCAACACAGCGTGTGGGTCAGCATGGGCCTCCGTATTGCAGCAAGTTGTACCCACAAGACTCCCAAGGCAGTGTTTCCCAAATAAAAAAACTGAGATGTCTTAATGTAACGTAAACTGCGAGTAAAATATCCAATCTAATTTTTGTGATTTTCCTTTTTCTTCATTTAGGCCTGTCAATAGATACACAAATGGGAGGGGGAGGGGGGGTGGTGGCTCTACGGTCTCCCATTTGCAACAGCTAAGCCTCCGATGCTAAACGTTACATCACAAGCGAGGCCATTACTGGGCTCAACCTTGTGGTGAATTCCATAACTCTTCCCTTCAATCAAGTGCATTGATGAATGGATTCACAGCTCTGATAGAATCCTTGAGCCATCAGTTTGCAGAAATAACTAATAGATAACTAATGCTGGGTCATTTTATAGATGCGGTTACGCAGCGGTCTTCCTCTGATGTCAGATTAGCGGCGGTCAACACTTGTAGTTCTTTTCACTTTCAGAAAACCTCTAATCACGTCGATCTATGTCGCTCTGTTTATTTGGTTCTCTCTGTCCTTCCTCTGCAATCTGGCCATCGGTATTGCCCTTTAAGTCCCCTTGTGGCAAATCAAGGGCCGTGACTCTCACAACACAAATGTCACAAAAACAAAAAACGGAGAGAGGAGCGAGATTATGCACTCGCAGGCCGACAGGGAGAGGAGACGGACGTGCTAAACGGGAGGGCAGACTGACGCAAAATATCGTACTAAATGTAATGCAAAATTCATTGAAACAAAACAAGTTTAAAAGAAGCAGAAATGTAAACCCGTTGCGGGCGAAAAATCCAATAAAACATATTTTGTTGAGGTGAAATATGCCATGAGCTGTGAGACAGGCTGAAGGTCTGCTTGTTCCTGCGCCTCTAGATTCTATCAACATTACTTTGTTGCTCTGTAATTGCTCTGGCCATGTCTTACCATCACAGTACATCTTTCTGATGATCCAGGCATATTTACACAGGAAAACAATGTAAACAAAGTCCTCGCTGCTACGTCCTTTACCGCCAAGTTGCTGGTGGAAAAAGCATGCGTGAGCGTGTGCATATTGTAGCAGACTGAGGGGAGTGGTGGTAGAAGGGAGGTATGTTGCGGCCCGGTGGTTCCACCCCCGAGCCTGCTATGGACCTCCCCCGCCTAACGAGGAGAGGCTGCCGGCAATCAGGGCAGGAGGAACTCAGATATAAAGGAAGCAGGGAGAGTGAAGGGGTTGGTTGGGAGTAGGACAGAGCAGAGAGAGGTGTGGTGACAGCGAACAAACAAACGGAAAACTGAGGTAATTGTTGTGACTTGGACCGGCTGACTAACCCCCCCCCCGTGTATTGACCCCCTTTGGACGAGGACCCGATTGATGAACGACCCCCCCTTTTGGATGAGGACCCGATTGGCGAACAACACGTGGACCTGACGAAGGGAGGGAACGGTGAAGTGTTGCTAATCCTCCCTCATTTGCCTCCAATAAAATACTACCTATTGTACTCCTGGTGCCGGCGTGTCTGATTGAGTGTGTGACGTGGACCCCCCCCCCGGGCGTGCCACATATGGTGGAGAATGCGGGCATCGATCTAAACTCTGTAAATTACCGTGACAGAGTACCATGGAAGCATTGGTGAAGCAACTGGTGGAGTCAAACCTCGCCCAGCAGGCGAGGCACCAAGAGCTGCTGGAGGAGCAACGTCACCAGACCACGCTCCTGCGAGCCGAACTCGGCCGGTTGACAGCCGCACAGGCCGACAGAGTCCCAAACCCAGTCAGTTTATACTAAAGTTAACGGAAGACGATGACATCGAAGCTTACCTCCAAGTCTTCGAGAGAACAGCGGCAAGAGAAGCATGGCCACCGGAGCAATGGGCCAGTCTGCTAGCTCCGTTTCTGTCCGGTCCCGCACAAAGGACATATCAGGACCTGACTGTGGACCAGGCAACAAACTATGGGCTGCTGAAGAAAGAGATCCTGCGGCGGTATGGATACAGTCTCATTAGCAGGGCCCAAAGGTTCCACGACTGGACGTATGAGGCCACAGCCCCCCCCCGAGCCCAAATGCACGACCTAATCCGACTTGCAAAGAGCTGGCTAACCGCGGAGCCACTGACGCTCACGCCCATTGAGAAGGTGGTCATCGACAAGTTCCTGCGCGCCCTGCCATTTGAGGCTAAACGGTTAGCGAGTCAAGCTAACCCTCAGAGCGCCGATCAGCTGGTTACCCAAGAGCAACCGGGGCCACCAGTACATCCTGGTGATACTGGACTACGCCACCAGATACCCGGAGGCCATTCCCCTGCGCACCATGGCTACCAAGGGAATAGCCCGGGAGTTGGTAATGTTGTTCTCCTGTGTGGGAATACCCAATGAGATATTGACGGACCAAGGAACCCCATTCATGTCTCGAATTATGAAGGATCTTTGCAAACTGATGAAAGTGACCCAGTTGCGTACTTCAGTGTATCACCCACAGACAGACGGGCTGGTGGAGAGATTCAACCGGACACTGAAGCAGATGCTCAAGAAGGCGATGGAGGCGGATGGGAAGAATTGGGACCAGCTGCTTCTGTATCTGATGTTCTCAATCCGGGAGGTACCACAAGCTTCCACCGGGTTCTCTCCCTTCGAGCTCCTGTATGGAAGACGACCCAGGGGACTGCTGGACGTGGCGAAGGAGGCTTGGGAACAGCAGCCATCACCCCATCGCACCGTCGTGGAGCACGTGGAAGAGATGAGAGACCGGATGGCGACTCTGTGGCCCCTGGTACGGGAACATATGCGGGAGGCCCAGGAGGCCCAAGCTCGGGTGTACAACAGGGGAGCACAACCACGGGACTTCAAGCCCGGAGACAAAGTGCTGGTACTGGTCCCCACGTCGGAATGTAAGTTTTTGGCCAGGTGGAACGGGCCATATGAAGTGCTGGAGCGGATGGGGGAGGTAAACTATAAAGTCCGGCAGCCGGGGCGTAGACAACCAACTAAGATATACCACGTGAACTTGCTGAAGAAATGGAATGCCCGTGATGTCCTCTGTTCTTTTGCCCAAAGGAAGGCCACGGCAGAGGCCAAGCCCGCAGCAGTACCCATGGGAGAACACCTGAGTCCAGCACAGAGGCAAGATCTAGGGGAGTTGGTCAACCAGAGCCGGGACGTGTTCTCGGAGGAACCAGGGCGCACGGATCTCATCGAGCATCACATAGTCACTGAACCCGGGAGAAAGGTGAAGTTGAGACCGTACCGCATACCAGAAGCGAGAAGAGAGGCGGTCAGATCCGAAGTAAGAAGGATGCTAGAAGCAGACGTTATAGAGGAGTCCAACAGCGAGTGGTGTAGCCCGATAGTGTTGGTGCCGAAACCAGATGGCACGACTCGGTTTTGTAACGATTTTAGGAAAGTTAATGAAATTTCTAAATTCGACGCCTACCCCATGCCCCGTATCGACGAACTAATTGAGAGACTGGGAACAGCCCGTTTTATCAGTACGCTGGACCTCACAAAGGGCTATTGGCAGGTGCCTCTGGCCCTTGAGGCACGGGAGAAAACGGCGTTTGCAACCCCGGACGGATTGTTTCACTACAAAAAGCTGCCCTTCGGACTACATGGAGCCCCGGCAACCTTCCAGAGGTTGATGGACAGAGTTCTACGTCCCCATCAAGCGTATGCGGCGGCGTACATAGACGACATCGTCATCCATGGGAGTAAGTGGCAGGACCATCTGCACCAGGTGAGCACCGTCATACAGGCCTTACGGGAGGCCGGTTTAACGGCGAACCCCGCAAAGTGTCGACTCGGGCTGCATGAGGCTGAATACCTCGAATACACGATTGGGAGGGGCTGCGTGAAACCCCAAGTGAAGAAGGTAGAGGCGATCCGGGAGTGGCCCCGGCCCAGTACAAAAAAACAGGTACGCACATTTGTAGGATTGACAAGCTACTATCGGAGATTCATCCCGAACTTTGCGGCCGTAGCAGGCCCACTGACAGACCTGACCAAGAACCGCCAGCCCAACCAGGTGAGGTGGACCGAGGAGACGGAGAAAGCCTTCCAGGACCTGAAGGGAGCGCTGTGTTCAGGACCTGTACTGGTGACCCCAGACTTCTCCAAACCGTTGGTGGTACAGACAGACGCATCTGAAACCGGGGTTGGGGCAGTCTTGTCACAGCTGCAAGAAGGTGAGGAACATCCGATCCTATACATTAGCCGGAAATTGTTGCTGAGAGAACAGAAGTACTCCACAGTTGAAAAAGAATGTCTTGCGATCAAGTGGGCCCTAGAGAAGCTGAAGTACTACCTGCTAGGACGACATTTCACCCTCATAACGGACCACGCCCCACTGGTTTGGATGTCAATGAACAAGGACAATAATGCTAGGGTCACCCGCTGGTTTCTATCATTACAGCCCTTTGCTTTTTCTGTCACCCATAGGTCGGGGACGGCTCATGGCAATGCAGACGCCCTCTCCCGGCGGGATGCTCTAGGGAGCTGGACCGCCCCTCCCTCCCGGTCGGAGCTGAAGAGGGGGGTGTGTAGCAGACTGAGGGGAGTGGTGGTAGAAGGGAGGTATGTTGCGGCCCGGTGGTTCCACCCCCGAGCCTGCTATGGACCTCCCCCGCCTAACGAGGAGAGGCTGCCGGCAATCAGGGCAGGAGGAACTCAGATATAAAGGAAGCAGGGAGAGTGAAGGGGTTGGTTGGGAGTAGGACAGAGCAGAGAGAGGTGTGGTGACAGCGAACAAACAAACGGAAAACTGAGGTAATTGTTGTGACTTGGACCGGCTGACTAACCCCCCCCCCGTGTATTGACCCCCTTTGGACGAGGACCCGATTGATGAACGACCCCCCCTTTTGGATGAGGACCCGATTGGCGAACAACACGTGGACCTGACGAAGGGAGGGAACGGTGAAGTGTGGCTAATCCTCCCTCATTTGCCTCCAATAAAATACTACCTATTGTACTCCTGGTGCCGGCGTGTCTGATTGAGCGTGTGACGTGGACCCCCCCCCCCGGGCGTGCCACAATATATTTCTGTTCATGTGGAGAACGAGCCTTCGGCCCTCATGGCGTGATAACATTATTACTCTGACTCCCCCTGAGAGAAGACAACAACAGGCAGACCAGAGATACAGCCTGTGACTCATGCACATGTAAATGCACAAGGTGTTTTTCTACAAACACATGATTATGTTACATCTGCATGCACAAAGGATTAATCGTTCAAAGCCATAACATCCAAGGAGTACAAAATAATCACAATAGATAACTTTCTTATGTTTGGAGTCCTTTTCAGCGGAGCAGCTCTGTGTTCTTGAAGGGGGGGGGGGGGGGTTGTGCCTTCGTGCGTGACGGAGAGAGAGAGAGAGAGAGATTGAGAGCGCCTGAGAGAGCAGTCAACAGGGCTAAGTGTAATTACCGCTAAGTGCGATCACTGTGTTAATCATCCGGCCAAGGCCACATAATCAACACTTCCCCCGAGCCACGGGCCAGAGAAAGGAAGGAGAGACGAACACGCCGCGAGGACCTCGTACCCGCTCATATTCCTCACCATGTGCCGCAAAACAAGTCGGCGGGCACTCGGGGGCTTCGTCTGTGCCTATGCAGATAACAGCCAGGCGAGGGATCTGTTACAGGCTGCTCTACCCCCTGAGTCTCGTGATTACATCGTCCGTCTGAGCTTGGAGGCTGACGGAGGATGGAAGGTGATGAGCAGGCAGTGTGTGTGTGTGTGTGTGTGGTGCTTTTCAGAAATGTAGTCAGATAAATAATGACTTTCCTGTCACCCCTCTGGGGAGTACGGGAAAACCTCACAGGAAAAACTCTTCTCCAAACTTCCCACACACATATGCATACACACACACACACACACGCACGCGTGCACCTACACACACACATACAGCCCAAATGCTTGAAAAATGCCTCTTGCTCTTTTACAATCCCTACTCTGTCTTTCCAAAACACACCGTCACATTCAGCTGAACTCAGCCAGCTCTCACAGCTCTCGGTGCTACACCCTCACATGAAAAAGCGACTCCCCCCCCCCCTCCCCCCTCCTCCCTCTCCTCCCCCGCTGCTACCTCTATCTGTTATCCTCAATGAGTACGCGTCACCTTGCCGCCTGAGTCAAACTCTGTAACCATGGGCATGCCTCTCCTGGCACTATTAGCACATGTTGAGCAGAGAGCGGTTCTGTGACCTTTCCGCTCAGCTGAGGGATCCATAGGAGCCCCCCCTCCCCCATGAGCAGGGGGGATGATGCTGACACAGTTCAGGGTAAAGACAGGTGACTTTGCACACGGGAAACCAAAGCAACACCATCATGAATTCCAACAGCTAGAGATTAGATTTGCAGTTCACGGTAAACTTTTGGTTTTTAATTTTATTTGTCACCACATTCATTGGCTTTAAATTCATGTTGAACGATCTCTTGTTGTCCATTTAGTGCTTGACAATAAGTACCTATGGCCACAAGAGGGAGCTCCTCCTCCCCTTCAACTAGTGGAAATGCCCTTTCATGACTTTGTAATTTGATTTCGTCCCCTTTCCTTGCAAGGAGGCCCGTTGGGGGCGGTGAGAAAACTCAATTTTCAAGCTCCTGAGTTTTGATGTGCAAAAGAAGAGTTGAGTCGATCCCTTGGCTACTCTCTCTACCCTTCATGCAGATAATTAAAAAACACACACACTTTCCTTCTGTCTCTGTCTGGTTTGGGACTGCAGCAAGAGTGTACACAGAGGAGCGAGCTAATCCTAATCAAGTAAAAAGAACAAAGCACAATCATGGCTCTGGAGTGGCCCTCCCCTTCATTTTTTTTTTATCAACATCAGCATTCAGCATCTGCCCAGAACAACATCACTACAAAAACGTGGCCTGTTCACTATTGGCTTACGAGAGCACATTGTGTCAATCTCAATTGTACTTCTCACAAAGTCTCGTTCAAGTTATGTGCTTGCGTTGCAAAGCCCTCCAACAGGCTCGGGCCGATCTATTGTTATTCAGCATCTCTTCCAAGGACAGACCTGCGCCTCCATTAGTATCTGTCTTCAACACATCAATCGCACAAAAACACACACTTTAATATCTTCTTCCCAGGGAAACTGGTGTGAATATAAACCCAAACTATGTGTACCGCCAAGAAAAACACCAAACTGACGCAGGGTTTCCTTTCTAATGAGATTCACCCTGATGATGTTCCCAGGAATATATTCATGAGTGAGACGGACAAACAGAAACAAGACATTCCCAATAGCAGCCGCACACACAACAGACAGCAAAGAGGAAGTCATGAAACCTCCACTTTTGCTGAAACTGGTCTTCTACGTGTGGATTGATACGTCGGAGCCTCTAAGTGATTGTAAACCCTTGCAATCGTGCACTGAACCAGTATTTCTAAGTCCTTATTTACAGTGATTTCAGTTTGGTCCTCTTCATCCCAATTACCGAACAACACCTTGACATTGCCGTCTGCTCCTGTGGAAAGAGAGAGGCTCGGCGATCATGGTGTCAACAACATATTGACGCTTGTCGCCGTCACCATAGAAACTTGTGAATGGAATCTCCGGTTGTCATTTCTGACAGGTGGCGGTCATCACGGGGAAAAAAAACTGTCACATCAGAAGAGATTTTGGCCCCCGTCAAAGCTTTGGATAGGTTTTTTTTTTCTTGTCAGAGATAAAATGCTGCTCTCTCACTCGCAACCTGCCATTGTGTCGACTTTAGTAATGACTCATGCTGAATCCTAGTCAGCGGTCTTCGGCAACAAAAGAACAAAAGTAAATGAAAAAAAGCGGTGTGAATGACTGAGAGATTGAGCTGAGTGCTGCTTCATGATCAAAGTGGGGAGCGCTGATAAGAGAGCCGTAATATCAGAAATGCACAGCCTTTGTTCCCCCGCAAATGAGAGTGATGATCACCAGGCTCAGGAGCGCCACTGTTTCCATCGGGTAAGAATGAGGTAAGCCTGCCTGTGTGTTTGTGTGTGTGTGTGTGTGTGAGTGTGTACATCTGAGTGGGTGGTATTTTCGCTTAGGTTGGGGTGGAGGCTCGGTTATTATTGATGGGTTGCCCGTCCTTGAGAAGGCCAGATTGAGACGCCCCCACTCTTCAAGGGAGATTTCCTTTAATTAATCCAAATGAGGACACACTTGATATCCACCCAGACGCACAGACACACACACACACAAAGATGATTGTTAGGTCAGTTTGAACAGATTTCTAGGTCTTATTTCAAAAGTTCCAAAGATAAACTGAAATGAGCATATATGTTATAACTAAGCTAATGGTTTACAGTTATGTGATGACATACATACATACATACATACAATAATATTAATTAATCTGCATGACTGCAACACAACGTGAAAGTGAAAAAAGTGAAATCATTTAATGTAATGTAAATACTCATCATTCAGGAAACATGCTTGACTGAAGTGAATCGAGTTCATTTATTTGTGTGTCTTTGTGCGTCACATGCGTTGGGAAACATGTCAGTGCGAATGGGAGCCAGCGTGGCCGTGCGGCTTGTGGCCCGGTCAAATCAGGGAATCAGCACAGCGGCGTCGGAGCAGGTACAAGATTAACAAACTAAGACGACAAGCCGCCGCCACATTGGTGCAAACAGCAAGAGGGTTTCCATGCAGCTCAGGGGGCGGGGGGGCGAAGGGGGGGCTGACAATTAAAAGCTAGGTGTGCAATCAGATAACTTGCCTAACACCTCAAATGTGAGACCAAGTAACTCCTTGGAATCCTCTTAACATCTTTACTAAAGATAGACTTCAAATTAGATTAAACTCATCCTGAATCCTCCTCGGATCGGATGGTGCGAAGCCCCTGTAGAGAGAGGTGAAAGGCAACCAACAACCAGGGACTCGACACTATCTCAACGCGGCTGATTTACACTGCCGCAGCTATTGCAGCCGAGTGTGCGAGCTCATGGTGGGAAGCAAGGCGAATGCAGAGTTGGGCATGCGCGAGCATCGGCGGATAACAACATGGTCGTCGTGTTCCCCGCGGATCAAAGTGTTTGTGAGCGGCGGGAAAACGGACGGATGAAAATGAATAATCGCTAGAGGCTCATGGTGAATCCCCATTTGGAGAAATGTGTTGGCAAACATCTGCACTGCTGCTGTAGGATGCCAAATCACAAAAGGTTGTGATCCTGCAACTCTTGGAGGCACAGGTACATTATAACCAACCTATTCTAAACCGTTTGAATGAGTGCAGCAATATCTACATGTATGCACATGTATTCAAACCAAAATGCCCAAAACACTCTTTAGTTCAGATAAAAAGAACACGAGACGCTACAAAGCACAAAAATATACAGAAACAAGGGCATAAAATAATCAGTGCTCATGGCGCTGGGAAGACTCAGTTAGGAAGATGTGTGGCATATTATGCTCCAATCTAATTTGTACAAGCACACCTCTACACACTGACATTCGTGGATGTGTAATCCTATTAGTGAAGGTACTCCGGTGCCACATTAGTGGTCTGGGAAGAGGATCAGCAGTGTTGACAGAGATGATATCAACTTATAACATTTGTGCACGTCTTTCAGAGACGGCGGGTCAACCTTAAAAGAAAAGCACAGAGATGATTGGAGGCTACTTCTAATGCTGCCAGGCCGTTCCCTGAGAAACTAATGCAATCAGGATTCCTGCCTGGTCCCTGGTGCTGGAAAGGGGCCTTGAAGTGTACCAGGTGTGGGTGTATGGTATACGTTTTGATCACCAGGGTTACGGAGGGCTCTTGCTATAGCAACTTGAAATCGTCTCTGAATTCGGTGGATCAGAAGTTCTTTGAAGTCTGTAATACTGCTTTCAGTGGAATTTGTGTTCAAATGATGTCCACCAATATTTGTGTACAGCTATCCGCTAGCTGCACTTTCATGGCTCGGAGGTTGTTGATATCATGATATAAGAATTCACTAGACTTCCGTAAGATAAGATATCATATATATGTTGTCGGCGTAAGAGTGCCAGGTTCTGATAATCTTTCCTGTTGCATAGACTCATACAAACCCTGCTAACATGTATGGAGCTATCGCATTTGAATGAACAAGGAGAGAAGATATCACGAATATGAAGCAAGCCACGAGCATTTCTTCTTGTAAAATAGAGACTGTTTTTCTGTGATCTAATCTTCCCTTTTAAATCTGTAAGCTGCTTTAAATACTGTCCAAAAAACAGTTCAGTTTTGATAGGAGGGGAATATCTGCTATAAGCGTTTCATTTAGCAGCTTTTTTTTCTTAATCATGTGTCACACCAGGTATTGTTTTTTTCTGATGTAACAGCCTCTACTATTTGTTGCATTATGTTGCTCTGAGAGACGCATGAGCCTTATTCAGTCTGTTAAAAGGCAAAAAGTAATGTATATTTTATGAACCGTCGTTTCAGCTCTTACTGAGCATAAGAAAAAGCTGAGTTATTAGTACGAGGTTTCCAACTTTCAACCTTGCAGTAATTGGCCTTCTTTTTCAACTTCTATTTTTCACTCATATGCCCTGACCCTGCAAATCTGGGTAGAAGAAGAGTTGGAGAGCACACCACACGGTGATGCTGCTCTCGCTGCCTTAGAGGGAGAGACTCAAGGTCAAAATAATTGGCTGTGTCTCTTCTGGTGTCGCTTATCCTGTCCCTGTGTTTCCGCTATGTGGAGTCAGCCGTGTAGTACCAGGTAAACAAGTTATTATAGTTACCCCCGTACAGCACGACAGCTTTTCCTCTTCATAATTTAAACATGCGTACAAGAACCCGAGTCCCTTCTGTATCACCAGGCCCAGTGATGCACGTCGAGCAAACACCTCACAAAGTAATTCTTCGTTGAGCGAACAAACCCTTTCCACGACACTTAAACTTAACACAATTGATGCGCTTGGGGCAGGACACACACACACACAGACTCACACATACACACAAAGAAAGTCAATAATGTACATTATAATGAGCTTAAACCTCTGCCCCTGGCTTACAAGATGGAATACATTCACATTTTATTATGGGTAATAGCACAACAAATTACTGAATTCTTCCATTAAAATGACAAATATTGTTATGGGATCTGAGCCACTTTAAATGTGACTTCACGTATTACACAGTGCAGGGAGGTAAGAATCATTGTACAGTATCACCACGATTGTGTGTGTGAGAATCGTACGTATTTGTGCTGTTTGTTTTGTTTGTTTATGTGTGTAATTGAAAAAGAGTAAACGAGGATAAACACAGTTTTTTTAATGACTGACCCATCACTCAGTACTAATGAGCAGCGTTAAAAGTCTCTAACTTTCTGTGTTGATCTCCCTTTACTGTTCAGCTTCATGCTCCAGTTAAAATACTAAATGTATGCTCTGAGACCGGCCCATGGAGGCACGCCGTACTTACAGAAAATCCCACAATCAATGTCAAATATTGATTCTCTTTCATTAAGTCAAGTCACATGCGCTCCAAGCGCGTGGCTTTAACACTGAAAAGTCCTCCTGAAATTTCCATCAGAAATAATGGGGATTGGTGAGTAAATGTGGTCGCATCACTGCGAGGTGTGTGTTTGGAATAATGGATTTAGGACAGTGGTATGAAACCTCGGGTGTAACACAGGGATTAGTTTAATCCCTCTTTATGAGGAATATCTTGCAAAGCGTCAAATAACATCTTGAGTTTGTGACTCCTTTTTTTCTCCAGTGTGGAAGAAACCCTGGCTGAGTTGTAACATGACCCCAGTGTAGCACAAATAACATGGACAACACTTGCAGCACGAGAAGCTGATATTCCTGGAGGAATCCTGAATGCCGGCTTGCTGATGCATGAGTGCGTGTGTGTGTGTGTGTGTGTGTGTGTGTGCATGTCTTTGGTTTAAAAGCTTCCCTGTGCATCTGAATGATGATGTCATTGCAGGCATCAGTGTCCCCTGCTTGACAAACAGGCGCAGTGGATCCCTTGGCTGCCAGTTTATGTGGCTAAATTAGGCTTGGGGACAATAGGCCCCACACTGATGTCACTACGGCTCTGAGAACAGTTGCTACATGAACAACAGCGGCTTCAACCTCGGCACCCGGATAGAATTACATTCCAATGCTGCAATGTTCCTCGAACTGTCAATCTCGACAGTCAGAGAAGAGCACGTATCGAGGGGACTTTGCACAACAAGACGATTCGAGTTGTGCTGAGAGACTAACTTTCAGATGCAGAGTCCTGCATGTACGCATGGTGAAGGCTGGATGTCTAGAGAGAATTGTCTCTTCCTGTATGTGTAACACGCATGGCAATAAATGGCTTCTGATTCTGGGGGTTTAAAAACATAACAACATCTATGATGCTTGGTCACTAGGGTCAACGGATGGTAAAAACAGTGTGGTTATGGCAAATCAAATTGAATATGGTTGGGGTTAGCACACTTATACACACAGGGGAAGATTGTGATAATGTGATAATGAAACGTCTGTGACGCAACGTGAACTCAAGCCTCCTGCAAGTCTGATAAACTGCTTCTCCTCCCTCTCTTCTTCACCCCGCTACTGAAAAACAGTCTGCTTAATACAATTATGCCTCGGGCGTCGTGTAATGAATGCGCCCCTCTTAATGCTACCGTAAGGGTTGCCTCCTTCCCTTTCCCCTCCCAATTCATCTGCACACTTCAGTTCGACGCCTAACAGCCGTGTGCTGCATCCCAATAGCACATCCTCACACTGGTGACGGATGGACTGGATGCAAGAATCGACACAGTGTGACACGGGCTTTGTTTTCTCTGAGGTCTCTGTTCGGGGGACAAGAAAAGAGACAAGCCATCTGCAGGAGGGTTCGAGAGCTATTGCGCCTGTCAAGCAAACCCCATAATGACTCTGGGTGCCACAGTGAGGTTTATAAGCATCGACAAGGCAGATATTGATGATAGTAAGTGGCACCACTCGTATGCTGCATTGCGCTTTCACTGTGGGCTGCTGAACGAACGGGCGATATTCTTTTCCCCGACGTCGGCGTGCGATGACGTGAAAGGCTTCGCCGGGAAGATGAGGCCAGCCGGAGCATGTTAGGCACTTGAGTGCTTAAGTACTGCGTGTTTGCGTAAATGCACGCATGAGAAACAACAGAAATGTGCTGAAACGTTCACTTTTTCTGCACTAGTCGTTCTAATTAAGTAAATTGATTGTTTCCCACTGTGCCATTGAAGTAAACCTTCAGAGAACCCAGAACTGATTATCAGAGACAAATGACCAATTCAAATAGAATTGGAGAAGCATTCATTACTCAAAAATCAATCCCGCTAAATAATTAATTTGGAAAACATTTAACCCTCTCTCTTTCTCATCTTTACAAATTTGGCTCAAATAGATACACGGATATATCATACGGATCCTCCTGAAAGGAAATGTTACAGTCACCCACCACTGGATCTGTCTTTATTCGTAGCTGCATGTTTCGGTTAGCAAGTTTGGGCCAGTGGACTAAAGAAAGTCTATATTTTAAAAGACTTATCATGGGTCCCAAACGGAGATTGGATATGCAAGCTTTAAGGGCTTGTATTTATCTATTTTTATCAGAGGTGTGTGTGTGTGTGTGTGTGTGACATTGGTTTTATACTTTGTTTATAAATCTGCACAATCTCCAGACCAAATAAACTCTCCAATGTTTCTAGGAACAAGATGAGGGTGGGGAAGAAATCCAGTAAGGACGAGTGTCAACAGAGGGAATCAGAGACAGGAGAGAAGAGAAGCTGTCTGAGGACGTTAGTATAAATATCTCCAGCAACGCCCTCTTTCTGAACTAAAACACCCACAGCTGACTCAAACTTACATACTTACAGGCTTGGACTGACAACTTTTGAAACAAATTTTGTGGTGGCCTGTAGTGGCCTTTGTGCAGTTTGCATGAATGCAGCTGTGCGTGCACATGTGTGTGTGTGAGTGTGCGGGAGTGTGAGGGAGGTGGTCAAGGGGAGGGGGGAGTCACAAGATACTACGAAATACAGCAGAGGAAAGTACACGTGGGAGTACCACGGAATCTCCCCAAGAGTCTGCGCCGTGACCGCGCCATATTTGGTGCTTCAAAGTGTCGCTGTCAGTCAAGCCAAAGTACAGTGTGTATATCCAATGGACCTTGGATTAAAAGTACTTTCCAAATTATTTCTTGTGTTTGTTTTACCGTGCTTAGACACTGAAGGTTGCCGTTTACAGTATCAGCACTATTCACATGTGCCAGATGGTGTCGCTTACAGAAATGTACGTTAAACTTCCCTTTAAATCCTGGGTTTTGCCCAACGTCCTGTTACTCCAGCTGAAGACCAACCCATTTGACATCGAAAATACAACACACAGTCGCATCCAACCAACCATAACAACCCTTGTGCGACGTTACACTTCCAGCTGTAAATAAGAGGCCCGACCGAGCATGATGGCCCCCTGAAAGCACCACTGTCCAGTTTATGCTCCAGTCATCCTGAACACTGGCTTATGATGCCTGACCAGAAACAAGCAAAAGCATCTACTTTATGACCTACAATTCCCACACACACACACCTCATCCCTCTCTGTTTTTCTCTTAAGAGCAATAGCTGAGTGTTTGGAGCCACAATGTAGTATGTGTGTGTGTGTGTGTTCTGCAGAGTTCCTCCTGCCTGCTGCTCTCCTCACTGATCTGCAGCGGCGTTGGTGGGACCGCCCACACACCTTCCTCATCGGCAGCAGCATCCTGACTACTCAAAAGTAGCAAGTCCTGCGAGCGAGGCCCTTTACCGACGCCAACATTTCGCCACCGTTAGACGATCGCAGTGGATGTTTGAGAGTGCTTCGACATCAGGGGAGCTGCTCCATTTTTAGACACTTGCACAGTCACGGTGCCTCACTGCTCCCCGAAAGTTCCTTTTACATTTTACATGGGGATACACCTTCACAGACTGGAATCTAAACCCCCGACCAGGAAAACTCAGCCTGTTCTGAACCCAACAGCGGTGAGAAACATCCAGACATCGTGAGGACCTGCTAGAGGAAAAACATGACATGAAAAGGGGGGGAATGTCTAGCAGTACGGCTGCAGCAGGCGGAGGACCGATCCTCACACAGCCAAACCGCCTACCCGGTGGTGCATGAAGCACTATGGCCCAGAACCCCCCCCGTTGACTTCTTCCTCCGTCAACCCTCCATAAAAGACACAAAGACCGCCTCGCTGCTTCAAAGAGGTCACCTTTAACCCAACAGCCTCACTGTGACCCTTTGTTTTCCTCCCTCTTTCCCCACACCTGTCACTGTTGGTGCTTACAAAAAGGCCTCGGTGATGAGGAGATTGCTGCCTTTCATTTGTCTGGCCCACTGCACAGCTTACTGTGAAGCTGTAATTAGTGTCAAGAACAAATTTGTTGGTGCTAATAGGGCTGCAAGCTGCGGTGCTAGCAAAGCGCAACATAACTGCACACTGAGCGGAGGGACCAGATGTTGCTGGCTGATAAAGAGGTGGGCTGGGAAAGCTTGCATTTGAGGTGTCAGTGTGAGAGCGCTTTCACAAGTCGGTCAGTCTGGTGCGGCTCAAACCCCGGTGCAGTTGGTTTGGGAAGTTGTGAATACATCGGTTGTGCTTTGGTGCTCGGGGACGCTCGCCTGAGACCGATTCCAAGCAATCCAACTCAATTGGAGAAAGGGAACCAAAATGAAGGCTTATTTGTTGTGACACAGGACTGTGTCATAAAGAGTGCCATTTCTGAAGTTGTTTTGTGTAAATTAAATGACCCAAACAAATCAAAGTCACTCTGATTGGGACTCGCCCCGACAGCCTGTCAGTTGCTCACTTGGTCGGGCCACCACTTTGATGCTGACTGAAATTTCTCGACAGCTATCTGATGGATTGCTATGACATTTTATCCACTCATTTTTTTAAACGCTGCCTCCTGGATCAAGGTGATAAGGTGATTTATGGCAAAACGCCTGCAAAACTATTGACATTCCGGAACAGCCTCAGCTATCCTTTTCTCTCCCAACCAAAGTGTGACATACAACAATTTTACCAATGCCGCCATTCCTCTTGTCTTATTATATTAAAATGACCTATTTTATGTTTTATTTGTTTTGCAAAATTGTCAATGACAATAATTCAACATTATACCTTGTGTTTAGTGGTAACTATGTCATCATGCTAACACGCTAAGCTAAGATGGGGAGCATCAGCGTGTAAGCATTATCCCTGTAGCTGTTTAGCACTTGGTCACGGAGCTGCTGGCATGGCTGCCTCGAAGTCTGCTGCAGCCTCCACTAGATTTAAAGGACTATGTGTAACAGGCATATTTTAGTAATGCAGGCGAAAAGGGATCTGTGATGAAAGATTAGTCTTCCCCTTTGGATTTGGCAAAAATTGCACAATGATAAATTGGGTACCCAAGAAGAGATTTCACAGAAAATGCAATGGAGAATAAAACATTATAATGAAGCATGGGGTGATGCCTAATTTAAGATTACACTGTGAAAGCCTTAATGAAAAGATTCCTGTAGACTGAGATTTTGTCTAATCCAAAAAATGATTCACAGTGCAGCGCACACACTGCTGAAGCCATACAATGTTAATGGAAGTCCTAAAAGGAGATTTTTTGGGTCAGAAAACCATAATTTTATTACCTATGAAATATAATGGCCAAATCAATCACTTTCATTTGCAATGAGGAGGAAGATACAGGCTCAATCTATCTCTCTTTGGAGCTTTTAGCTCTTTCTATACTCAGGGCACTCTTTTCACGCCCCCCCGAATGGTTTGCTCGCCATGAAAATAGATCTACGAATATTTCCTGTGGAAACGATATCAATGTCCCACCATGGCCGTCTCACAGAGGCACGCTTTCAAAGGCCGTATTACTTCATCATATTCTGAAAGAGATAATCCATATGCGGTGGGCTCTCAGCAGATACTTGCCTTATGAAAAGCCATTTCACACATATATCCCAATTTTATTGCTCATGAAAGAAGAACTAATATCGTTTACTGTAGACGAAGGGATTAAGCTCCTGCGTGTGTTCAACTGAGCAAGAGCAGCATTGTTTTTGAAGCTTATTTTTTGCCTTGTTATTTGGGAGATGAAAATAACTTGTAATGGAAAATATGAAGTGTATTATGCAGGGTCAATCAGGCAAAACAAAACTGAGCTTTTTGGTTGAAATAATTCACAAGCCCCATTTAAGTAAATACCAGCGTGTATCATGGCAAACTATTCATACAATCGCACTGAATACACCTGCATTATACAACCTATTATTTCTCCATTACTTCATGCCACCCACGACTCCACTTGTCCTCTTCCTATCTGATGTCTAAGTCTGTCCTATCCACCTCAAATAAAGTTAGCCTGTTTATCAGATCATAGAGAGCTTGAGTTTATTGGCGCTGATAAAAGCTGCGGAGGAATCTTTGTTCCTCAGAAAGGCAAATTGAATCGTGGATCACAGCCCGAGCCCCTGAGGATGGCACTCGGGCAACTGGAGAACTCAAATAGCAACACTCTCTTCAAGAAGGTACATTAACACAATTTAGGTCAACAACTTAGTTTTGAGAGGATTGTGATGCGGTCTTCATTAGGCACTTTTTTGTGATCCGATGCGCCTGACAGAATAGCGATGAAACATTTTGTAGTTAATGGAGCAGCTGTGCAACAAAAGCCCCCTCCTAAATGTGATGGTTATCCCTCCTCCCAGGATCAATAGACTTGTTTGATACAAGAAAAGCTCATCTGGGATAACAGTACATTTTCCAATAAATCCCAATAAAAAGTAAAAGCCGCCTATTATTTTTTTAACGTTTTTTATTTTGCATTAATTCTTGAGCAGTCTTTTCCTTTGCTCTTGATCGCGAATGTGTGGGGGGAATGATAATAGACTCATGGTTAATAAACCGTCCTGATTGTGCCCACACGCTGTCCACATCTCACTGAGATCCAAAATGAATGGGAGCCAGGTCACCGCAGCATGGACTCTGGCCGATCGGATCCCCGAGCATGAAATATCAGACCTCGACCCGACAGTTAATGCGTCCTGGCAGGGTTGAATGACAAGTTGCATTAAAAAGACATTCGCTAAGTTGCACAATGTGACGCTGACTCATTTTTCTTCCCTATCTTCTCATGCAAGTTAATATGCTCAGCCAAATAAAACATATAGTCTTTGCTAAATATTGGAAAAGTTTCCTTAATAGACAGATTATTTTCTCTGGCTAAAAATTAACAACACGCAGGATGCAATAATCAGTTTGAATGACCAGCCTCAGGTGCCTTGGAGTCTTGAGTGTACAAAAGCATACTGCAATGCTCAGAGCAATTATGTTTGATTTAAAAAGAATTTGTCAAAACCGTGTGGTATATTGAAATTTTTATCACATGCTGCGTTAGAAATCCCAAATACATTATGAGTATACAAGCGAGAATTAATGTTTTCTTAATACATTAGAGATACAATTCAATACAATCCATAGCCACACTCATTATATTAAGGCATCTGCATCAAGGTCGCTTAAGCTAAACAAATATAAATACTATTGACCAATACATTGTGTTTAAATTATTCACTGTCTAACTCTAACACTTTTACTTCATGACATGATTATTTGGTAATCGTGATCCATGTTTGCCTCAGTGCCAAACAGACTGTAAGTAGTCAAGGATGAACAATTTTCTGGGGCACAAAGACAGACACTCTGCATTACTGGCGTCACTGGTGGGTTATTTTTTGTCACACAAAAAAACCCCCAGATGGTTGGTTTGGATAGAATGAAATAGGAAAAAAAAAAACAGAAGCAAAGATTTAGACAAGGTGGCTGGAAGGGCAGACAAGATTATGTCTGTTAGAGGTATGTAAGAACTTAAGGGCAGCAATGAAGGCCTTATTCTCCTTGTCTGTTTATTTCTCTGACCTGTGCCCCGATGCGGTCTCTCCAACATCTGCCCACAGGGGAGCTCAGCAGATTAATTGAAAGATTTGGATTTCTTTTCATTTGGCTTTGCTGACTTTCTCCTCCTTTCCCCCTTCTCCTGCACACAATCACTCGACCTTCACTCACACAGCTCCGTCCCCCTGCACCGCCGCTTGAGTTTGAGACAAAGAAACACAGAAATACTGACACTGCATTGTTAAGAGATACATATCCTTCTATGCCTCTCGCCGTGAGTGGAGAATTATGCTCATCATTTATAGAGGAGATAAAAACAAGCTGGCGGGAGAAATTACAGGCCTGGGAGTCCGGGTGAGTGAGATGAGGACACAAAGGGCCATATGAAAAGCCTCAGACACCAGCGACCAAAATTTATGATCAATCCTTATGTCCCACAGTAAAATGAAATACTTTTTTTCCACATTACCGATGTGCTGAATGAGATTTATTTTACAATAGTTCCTGAAACAGACGAATGGAATCGAGGGTTCGTAAAAATGACACTATTCATATCATCATGACCGACATCTCATACACACACACACACACACACACACACACACACACACACACACACACACACACACACACACACACACACACAATGTCCGACGAGACTGAAGGACACATATTTTAGGAGCATTTCCTGCATTCTTTGCATTGATTTTCGCAGACAGCAAGGTGATGAGTTTCGAGGACATGCATAAATTACATCAAAGGTAGATGAAAAAAACTTGGGAACAGGGGTATAAAGAGAGCCCAGGAAATCACAAGAGAGCATGGGGTAGGTACAACTTGTAATCTGGAGTTTTGAAGGTGAACCTTGGCTATTACAGGCTCCGGGCTGAACTCTTGTGTTCTTCGAGCTCACACGTGATGTTATGCAAATCCGAGCGCACAGACACCTACTTGCACTCACCCACATGCAAACACATACACACAAACACAAATTCTCACCTACGCATACATAGACTTACATAGACTTTCCATGAAAAGAGCAAGTTTCTTGTTACCATTTCCGTCCCAATTGATGGTCATTTACTCAACATTTAGAGGAGTTAGTCTTAGATTTGCTGATAAACTGAAGAATGGCATCAATGAATGCCAAACGCCACAGTTTATACAAATGACATTTTGTCTGAAAGTCCTAATTTCATACCATGTTAACAGCACTGAATCTTCTTGAAATGTCAAGTGAGACATATCGAGCTCAGCCAGCTTGAACTTCATTTAATTCAGTACATTCTGTGCAAGCTTACTGCATGCCTGAACAAATAATTGCATTTACCGGGGTGGGATATCGAAATGCATGTACAATCTCCTACTCACACATAAAACACAGAAACCTTGACTAATTTTATGCAAACTGTTCACACACACACACATACACATGCAATAAACCTGCAAAAAATGTAATCCTGCACATGCAGACTCCCACACAAGCACCTGCCTGTTGGTGCCATAATCAGACTGATTTAGTGTATTGATCAGCTGCTGTAGACTGCAGAGGATCCTTGGAGAGGCATCACATAAAAAAAAGAAAATTTCAGCTTATCAGCTGGGGCCAAACACAAGGTGACCTTCACTTTATTGCCTCATGGTCCAGGCTGTTGCAATTAGTTGCATCGGTGGAGAGATAAGTGTATGTTGCAGTAGGTCAGAAGGGCTGTGCCAAATTCCTATATATATACCTACTAGCAGCCAACCAAGTGTCATACATCTTTATACATAGTGCATATGAAATTTGTATTAATCTTGACTGGTAACTCTTTAAATGTTATTATCCAAAGTAAAACTATTCCTGTCAACACTGGCAGTTAAAACATCTGTGACTGGAGGATCGCAGCAGAAAGGAGCTTCAGGAGGGCGGACTAGTTTGGTCCTGCACCCTCCGCTGTTTTCAAAATGACCATATGGCTTAAGTGTTTGTACATTATGGATTTTTCAGTGCTGCAGAGTAATCTTGTTCCTCCTCACCCTGTGATGGAAGGGAACAAGATGTTTCTGCTCCTCCAACTCAAAGTTGTACTTTTTGAGAAGACAGAAAAAATAGTCCAGCTGCCAATATCAGACTGCCTCGTAATGCTTTTCCACTTTTAAACAGCACACTCTCTCACTCTAACAAACAAATTGACAGCGGATATACATTAAAAGATGCAAAGAAGGTCTTTTTTTATGGTTTTATTATGGTTGGCTATTCCTCACCATGACAGGTGGCGGAACACCTGGACAGAATAAATAGTTCCCAAACCGTTCTCCTCATAACAACTTGTTCCAAAACTAAAGCATTCAAAAGATTTCTGATATTTTATTTATCTATCTTTTTAACAACAACTCTGACAATCTCTGCTCTCCAAGTAAGTTGTTGGCGAGCACATGAAGAACCGAGCTAGTAGGAACAGCTATCTGTCAAGTTTAGCACGCTGTTCAGAGCTGCTCAAGAAAGAAAGTGTGGGACGGCCTCCTTCGATGCACCCGGGCACTCCCCCGTCCCCCCTGTCAGCTACGACCATAAAAAGAATGAAATCCAGTGGGAAACGCTGCAGCCCATTCCCCCGAGGAAGGGAAATAGAGAAATATAGCTCTTTTTCTGTAATCTTCCCCTGACAGCAGGTTAGATCCCTTCATAAAGCTTTCCTGGGAAATAACAGATACGAGCAGACATCAGGAGACCAAATTTTAACAGGGGACTGTAAGATGAAGTGCCTGCGCGGACTTTGGGAGGTTTGGGGGATTTTATTGATTCTACTGTGCTACTACCGCCTATATGCTGCATTTGGTGTTTGAAAGGACCTATTTCTTTTCATCTGTATGACATTTTGCTGGGGCAGGCTACTGTTGGAATGATACACGTGTTGAAGACCTTGTTGGTTATAGGGGATGTTGGATATATGTGACAGTTGCTTTATATTGGAGGAATATAGGAAAACACATTACATTTAAGCATCTTTTTGAGCTAATTTGGCTTTAAAGCTCACCATTTCATAATTTCCCTGGATGAGATGATTAAACTTTCATTTCATCTAAAAGTGGTGGCAAACACAGACACACCTTCAATCCATTATTTATCAGTTGGAGAGCTGTGAAGCAGGCGCATGACATGTTCCTCAAAGTAGCCACAGCTTTTCATTAACATTAAACCGTCCACCCCACTTTGTGAGACGCGACAACAGTTCAGAAAACAAGATTCACATCCGTTTCAAAGGTCAAACACTCCCCATATGGAATGACATCATTTGACTGTAAGTTTCCTCCGGCTTGTCTGGTTAGGAATATGGAAGCTGAAGGATGGTGTATTTTGGGACACCTTTTGAGTGCTCTGTCCTCCAGAGTCAAAGGCCGGTACTCCTCGCCAAAAACAAATAATACCAAGATCAATACTGCCACAGCTATTCCAGGGACAATGACAGTGGGAGTATTTGATTTTACACATTTTGGTCCAAGAGAGATTAAACTATGGGTGAAATATCGAAAGTGTTTCCCTGGAATGATTTAACAAGTGTTTATTTTGATATGCTTTTAAAATAGCAATCTTTTGGCAGAACACGACCACCTCAGCAAGCTCATTTGTCATGAGGTGAACATTGCACCCGTCTTGAAGATCTACTATATTTATTCAAACGGTATTCAATTACTACCAAAAATATTCATGACCCGAAGTCTAACTGTTTTCACCACTATTAACACAGAATGAGTGTAATTCTATGGAAGACATTTATGAACATGATCGCCCATGTGTACTACTCTGTAAAGCATTATTGCTTTCTCTTCTGCTATGGTTTTCCCTTCTCTTTCTGGGCTTCTTTAATGAAGTTACCATGGTTACGCATTTCTGCAGCCCAGGAGGATGGATAAGTTGTCCAGAGTACAGCAGTAACAATCACACCGTATAAACCAGTGGCAACAGTCGGCCATTACAGCCAACAAGGATGACCAAGTATTTGGAACATGGGCCACGGCAGTCGTCGACATATCTATAAATAATACACTTTTACCTTTTCCTCACATCACACTGCTTGCATGATAAATATGAGTATAGGGTAATATAATATATCAAGCTGTGAGGTTAGGTGCGTTATTGCCTTACTACATATACTATGTGGAATGGTGGAAATGGGAGTATGAATAGTAGAGAGTTGGTTGGATTTAGTTTAGTGTTGTCTAATGTCTTTTTGATGTCATGGAGGAATATTTAGAAGATTATGATGTATAAATAAAAGTGTATAAAACTTGCCTGAAAGTGGACGTTTGTGAAAAAATTCAATTAAAGGTCTGCTTTTTTGAAAATACATTATTATACGCTATTATGTGTAACAAACTAATTTACACATTCTATCATGATGTTTTTCCAATGAAATAAACAGCTTTTTGTTAAATCTCCCTAAATAGATATGGAGCTAGAACACTGACTGTACCTTTGGGATTGAAAAAGGAAATATTGGCAGTGGAAACATTTTTCCAATAAAACATAAAATAAAGGGGCGCCTCCCCTGCTATAATGGAAGGAGAAACACTGCAACTACAGTTAAACGACCCTACATTAGCTTAGGGACCATCCAACCAGTTTATGTGGGCTTTTGTCCCAAGGAACGTCAGCCCTACTTTTACACGATCTAAACACTGCTTGAGTTTATTGATATATGTCCAGGGCGTCATTAGACTCAATGTTGATTCAGATATACAGCTTAATGGAGCTTTTAATATCAGAGCGCATCACTCTTCCAGGGTTCCTGTGTATCTGAGCATATGGACGGAGAGACAAACACAGCTCAACCCTCCTAACCCCGCACCAGACGACCATAATGTATCTCGGAAGTGATAACAGCCATAAATACACATTCGTACCATGACTGTTAGTAACTCCCCATATAGTGCTTTTATCACTTTCGTATATATCTAGATTAGCATATAATTCACGTGGCACAACTCAGCAAAGAAAAGCACCTAAAGTCGTCGTACTGTTTTTGCCGTGATGTCTTTATGGTTTACCATGAATTACCTTGTGTATCTCTATTTGGCAAAGTGTTGTCTTGGTTTGAATCCAAATAGAACGATATATAAATAATACACAACCAACACGCAACATAAAGAGAATGAGTAGAAACGATTATGACGTTTCAAGCCACCACGGTTGCACAACATTCTGCATAAATCTCTTGTTTTACTCGTTTTATGACCTGGCTTGTAAAAAAAACAGTTTGACAAGATTAACATTATCTCCTGCTGCAGAAAACCCAATTCCAGTTCAAAACGTAACTTTGTGTGTGAGGTAAATACAAAGGAAAGACTCCTGGTGGCTTGCCTGTCTTCAAGGACACACAGCAGGTCTGCAGCTCTGTGATACTGTCCTGGAGATAAACCTGTATGTAGTGTGTGTGGTCCAGCCATATTAGCTCAAAAGGCCAGCGAGGGACAGTTACTGGAAGATAAGGAGACTGATGGAAGACACATGTGTAGTCGAGTAATTCAGAGGGGAAAAGAAGCCTCGTGCCAAAGACTACATGACGTGTGAGGAGGTTGAGGCAGGTCGATTCGTCAGGGACATAACTGCAGGGTAGTGATTAAGAGGAGACAGTCAGCAATATGGTAATAAGTGGAGGATTAGCATGTTGAACTGTACTTGTTCAATGTGTCTTTAGGCGAGGCAGGAGGTGAAGAGAGAGGGAGAAGACTTGGCTGGCAGCGAGTAAACCTTGTGTTCGGGCAAGCAGGACGTCTCATGAAGTTGTCCAATCGGGCAAGGGGCAAATAGAAGTGATCTTAGTTAGGTAAAAAATATGAGAAATATAAATGCTACCACAAATCAGATGAAATTGGCAAGAGGAGGGCAAGTCCATAGGAAGCGGATATACTAAAAACTTTACCCACAGGCATTGGGAAAGAGACTTCTCTAACTGTTCTTTGTCAACTTTAAGTCAACTTCCCAGTTCAAATGACCTTTTTTTCAGGTATCAGCTCTCACAAAAACCTGACATAAACAAACCCTAATCTAATAAAAAACGCCCAGTGCATTGCCCCCGATAACACGGCTCTTACACAATTATGTGACAGCCTCTTGTGAATATGATTAAATTAACAGTCAATTGCAGCCACTGTCACTCCGGCTTACAGCTCGCTGACCTTCCATGCGGCCTCCCATGACACTTAAAGCAGCTGAGTATGTTTCTTTTTGTTTTCAAGGGGCCATTTTCCTCCCATTGTATGCAGAAATGAAGTATCCCCAAACAATTTTCTGTGTCTTGGAATGACATCAAGTGAACATTTTACTTAACTAGAAGTTGGTTCATTTTTCAGCACTCTTTAGTGATTCTAGCAGAAGGATCGGGAAACAAACGCCTCTTCAACCTCCTCCGAATATCTCTTAGCTCACACACCATGAAATTGAAAGATAAATAATCTAATTGATTGGGAGCCGATCAATGAGTTTAACAGTGGGCCAAGACGAGTTCCCTTTGTTTCCCACACCGCCACCTCCTCTCAAATGCTGCTGCTGCTGTGCTTTGATCTGGAGAAGAATGGAAGCGTCATGTTGTCAGTGTGCACAGGCCACACACACCGGCACACACGACCACCCCCCCCCCCCTCGCCCCCACACACACACACACACAAGCGCACTTCCGAACCAGAATTAATGAGGTAAGAATGCCAGCTTAAGGCTTGCTTGGGATAAATCCATGTATAGATAAAGCAAAGCTGAGGAAATTCAATCTGCTGTCTTAACCTTTACCGGCAAAGCCAACACGCAGGCTTTCCTCTCTTTCCGTTTTCATTTGTGTTCACTGGCCATCAGACGTTGGATACAGTTTCCATCCATCAAGACCAGTCTAGTTATAAGGGGACCTACACCTTAATCTGAATGTCCTGAGGCCGGGTAACCGAGGATTGAACGGGAAACTCCCCCCTGCACAATGTCTCTAATGTCATTACGGTTAAGTGGGTGCGTTGCCATTAAAACCGAGGAAGGACAAAGGGGGAGTAAAAGGAAGACGCAAAAAGAAGAGAGAAATAACCTTGCAGCCCTTCACGTTTGAGTTGAGGCACACACCGGGTCACTCACACATCGAGGCCTTACGTAAGCACCGTGTTGTCGGGAGTCAACAAGTGCAAAATCGATTTGCACTTGTCGGGCGGATGAGAAATAGAATACCGAAGTGAAAGGTTGGAGTCATAGCTGTCGTTCAGCGGGTCCACTAAGCTCACAGAACACTAATCCTAACATGCTCACATTCCTACAAGAAAATCATTCTTTCACATTGGGTTCCTTTTTGTTGTCAAGCGTTCACTTGCAGAGGTGAGTTTCAGATGTAAACCACATCCTATTAAAGGAAATGTACTGAGGCGCTTATTGCGCACAGCCTCTCTTACATCCTCTCCATCACAAGTATCCTTTTCAAACTGCTGCTACACTGCAGCTGCATTTTCCCCACAATCATAATGTGATAGCTACTGAGAGGATAGATTATATCAAGAGAAATGCATTGCAGGATAAACAAAGCTATGACATATAGGTTTATAAGAAGCTTGAATGTATTGTCGAAATGTTTACATGAGGGAGCTTTTTTTCTGGGAAGCTTTTTGCAAACATCTGCCCACATCAACTAAGCCGCTGCTCGATGCACTCACATGTGCACGCACACAGCTGAGGGCACACACAGCAGCACAGGTACTCGCTCGCACAGAACAGGACTGACTGCGTATTCAGCTACTCTCGCACGTTTCAGCCATGCCTCATATTTTCATTTTCAACTTGCCTTTGCACAACACTAGGGGACCTTTTGCGTGACCACTTGACAACACAATCATTACAGTTTAACAAAAGGCATTTCATTCATTCCGCCATACCTTATGGAAACTAACTGCTATATCTGGAATACCACTGGGATCATTTCGCCAATCACCTTTGCTTCGCCCTCCTCACCACTGTGCATCCCCGCTGCTGAAATAAAATAGAAAGCCTGCGCTACCAAGCGTATCTATGGATATGTATGCATGGCAACAGTTGCCTGGAGCTACCAAAGCTAAGAATAACTGGATTTTGGAGCAAGGGCTACAGAAAATCATTCACAAGAAACATTTGCTGTACCAGTTAATGAGCCCCTGCTCTCACGTTGACAGTTCATTTTAATGAATGCAGGCCTTTCAACTCACATAACAATCCTGTCAAGACAAAATTAATAAAAATGACAAAGAAATCTATCACTCCTAATTACTATACCAGAAAGATATTTGACTCCTTTTCTTTATATGGATATTTGTGTTTAGTTTTGGGAGGGGTTTAGAGCACGGTACATCAAGGGCCGAGGAGAGCTTTCATCCAACGCACGGTCATAACATTCCTAAAAGTTGATTTCATACGTCTCAAATGACCTGCGAGCCGTTCTGTGTTGAACAGAAGAATACGCGAGCAAACACCAGCCCAACGGAGGGCTTACATGCACGCACGCAGCTGTCAGGATCTCACTGTGGCCCGCAGTCGGTAAATACGCTACGCGACCATGGCAACGGCTAAATGCCACGGCACAAGTGGAGCATATTTTACCCACTGGGAGCTCACACCGCAAATCTAACTAAATGTCAAAAAAATATTTAAATTAAAAAGAAAAAAAAACACACTGCTCACCCCGGTCTCCGACTAAAGCGCTGAAGCTAAAAACTAGAATTTTGGATGAGAGACTCTCCTCGAGGCAAGAGCCGTTCTTGCCCTGACGAAGGTCGCTCATTAGAAAAACATATTTGAACAGATCTGAGTGTGCGTATTCAAATCAAGTGTCTCAAACTCTCCAAGTAAAACAAACAATGCTGTGCTCTTTCACTCTCTTTAACCAGTCTGAAATGTGAGGGAATTGGTTCAGGAGGACTCGTCACCCAGTTGGACTGCAAACTGACACTATGAGGTTGTTTCAGAAGAAAACACTTTTGCAAAACTGATTATTCTGCAAGGTGACACAACAATGAGTCCTCCTATGGGTTACAAAATCCATAATTCAATATAAGCGCTCATGCTGTCGATTTTTATTCACCTGTCCCTTTTTTCCCCTTCTACCCTTTTGAACATTGTTCTGTCCATGCAAATCAATTGTTTGGCTAATTCTCCGCTCTCCCCACGTGGCTGTCTGCTCACTCAAGGTCCACGGGACCCGGGCTGGTGTCTTCGGGCCCTCTTCATTGCTCCTTTACCAGTCTGAGCAGTCTGGGTGGGCACACAGATGAATAACTCTGCTGTCCTGCTATTATTAGCCTTCGTTAGAGAATTGACCCCGTATTCACTTTCCTTATTATGCGCACATCTACACCGGAGCTACAATTAGGGGGGGATTAAACTGTACCAAACCTCCTCCGTCCATGACCTCCCCCGTGGGAGAGCGCGCAGGGAGGGGAGACATGAGCGCTAGCACACAGGATGCAGCGGCACATCTGCCTGGAAGGTTTTAACCTAAAAAAAACAAAAAAACACCAAAAAGAAGCTACTTACAGAGGGAGAGAGAGAGAGAGAGAGAAGCAAACCCATCTGACCGCACATGATCTCTGAGCACACTAGCTACACCTGACCACAACCCAATTTCATTTAATCCAAATAAAAGGTAAATAGAAAGTACATTTAGCGAAATTAAATATTGAGTATCTTATGTATCTTGGGGACACCAATGACTAGCTGCAGACGTGTCGAAATGATCTAACTATAAAAAGGTGAACTAGAGCACAGGTCCTCGGTAATAGTGTCTGCAACAACAACTGCTTTTATGAATAAAGAAAATAAACACTTGCCTAAAAGCGCGGCCTACACAGCGAGGGCATCAGCGCCCCGTGTAGGTGCAGCACTCAGTCCCGTCTCGCTGCAGCGTAAAGCATTCATCTAAACCACAAGTCTACTTTTTTGACAACACGCGTGCAAACGAGCGGCGATTGAACGCGATTCCCCGATAAAGGTCACAGAATAAGTGTGTCTCTTGCCTGCTGAGCAGCGGCGATGCAGTCAGCTGTGGGTGTCCGGATAGCTCTGTTGTTCTTTCAGCTGTTAACTGATAATAATAACTGAGAATAAACACTCCGTCCCCCCAAAAAGTTAAATGAGCAAAAATGTTTTCTTACACTGTTTCTTTGGCCGCAGAGCTGAGTGCCGGCGATGCAATCTGGTGTGTGTGTGTGTGTGTGTGTTTGTGTGTGTGTGTAATGGTAGGTCCCTGTGGCCGGTTAAGGGGAGTGAGTGAGGACTCAGCTGTCTATCAATGGCACACAAGAGAAACAGCAATAAAAGAGCAATAAAGCACAGCATAACTTGATTAATCATATACCCTACAAAAAAACAAAAAAGCCATATGAATTTGAATTACCAAAGATTACATCTTCAGTCAGAAACCCCAAAGATATCAAAAATAAAAAAATAGATCCCCATATTTAAGGGAATGAAACCAGTTCATCATACAACAAAATTGCAGATTCAGCAACGATCTAAAATATGAGCATGCCAGGCATTCTGTGATGAGGTGAGAAGTGACTTACTATTCTACAAGTGAGTGTCGCGCCCTCAGGCTCATTTCCCGCCCTGCATGGATCAACCTTCTATTATTTGAGCAGGATTTAAACAGCATCAAAAGATAATTACAGGAGAACGCTTTCCTTTTCACGGAAAAAAAGCTTCAACCTACAGGGATTGCCTTTCCACCACTTGACCTAAATCTCTTTATTATAACTGATTTAGCATTTTTGTTTGTTATTTCTTTCACGTTTACATAACGCTTTCCGGTTTACGTGTTGTTGTAACCAGGCTTCATCGGAGAACATGCGTCATGTGACCGAAGCTCCGTCTCTCCCCAGCTGTGATACACATGTAGTCATAAATATGCATGGACGTGAGCCCTCGCCCAGCCATGTGCAGCCATGCCCATCCACACGTCCCACGCCCCCCCCCCCCCCCCCCTCCCCTCTCCGATGCAGATCTCACAACCCTTCCAGACTGGGAAGTCAAATTATTTTCAATGTTTGAGAATACACTGAAAAAGCCCACTGACTTTGTGTCGACTACAGTCAACAAACATTACAAATCAGCAATAAAGCAGAAGACCAAAAGGCGGAGAGGAGCGAAAAACTGACAGCGTGAGCGCAAAGACAGATGACGGGCCAAGACATGACGGAGGGGGAGCGCAGAAGAGAGGAAAAGCGGGAGAAAAAAAAATGTACATTCGAGATGGAAGAGTGGACGAGTGGGAACAGTAAAAGCTCTCCTCTGTGCTGGCCCGCTGCCAGCCCAGTGGACGGGGCGGGGGGGGGGGGGGGGGGGGGGAGGGCGGATGCAGCTCGCTGGTCCCCGCCCACCTCGCCGCCTCCTCATCCCAACGCTCACTCCGCATTAAGGGCCCCAATCAAGTGTTCGTTCTCCAAAACCCGGCACTTATGCAACCGGTGCAACAAGTGTCTCTCCTTGCTGACCCGACTGAATAGAACAATGTGTTACTGCGAGCGAGGAGCAAAACAAACAACCCAAAGCGAAGCAAAGGGGTCGGCGGCGCCGGCCCACTCAAAATAAATGATATTTGCGCGCAGCGCGCGAACTGGCTGCGTCTCGAAAATTGCACTAATTAATGAATAAGGCACTTCAAAGGAAAAGTTACGTCCGTGGAGTCGGTTAGTGTGCAAACACAGTGATGCTTTTATTTGCTTTAATAATGAGAGCAAATCAGCAGCGCCCAAATGAAGGGGAGGGAGAGGTCGAGAGCTGTGCGGTGGATGTGTGTCTCTCGTACAAACGAGGTAGTCATCTGAAAGTAACTCGTCAACTGCATCCTCGAGCTCAAACAAAACAGTAAGAAAGTTACTTTCATAAGAGAAGAAGAAGAAAGTAACCTGCGATCCAGTTCTTCTTATTAATGCATTCATGGTCCTGAACTTCGAATCACAAATCACAAATGTACTGCCTTCCGTCATGCACCAACCGCCAAGTCAAATTCCATGTATGTCTATCATATAATGACAATAAACGTTTCCTGATTCCTGATTCCTGATCCTGAAAAATATCTCTGCGGGTTGTGTCTTTAAAATGACCAAAAAGTAAATCCTTCATGTACCTGCAACAACAATGACTTGATCCAAATCATTGGCAAATGGGAGCACTTACGTTGCGTCACCATGGCAGATGGACTTATCAGCGCACACCATTCGGGGTCTTTGTTATTCATCAATTGACCTCAATGCGGTGTACAGATTTGACCCGTGCGGCGATGTCATCCCAGCATGATGGCACTGATCCGGGGCGAGAGCCCAGACTGCCGATGGAAACTCACCAGCTCGCTCAAAGGTCTCGAGTGTCGCCGTGGCACAATGAGCAGAGTTCTGTTGTCTCGCGTAGTAAGTGGAGTTGCATCCAACGTTGCGAACATTAATATGGCAGCGAACACAATAATGTGTAGCTGAGTGTGAGAATGACGTCATTCTCTCCAAGCATCTCCTCCATTTATTTAAATAGTGGAGGGATTTTAGTGTGTGACCGTGCACGTGGGGGCCTCCCTCATCCGTGGCCCCGCGGCGCGCTGCACGGCTCCCAAGCGGCTGTTGACCTTGGTGCAGGAGCACAGCGACCGCTTTTCGGACCCCGGCCCAGGTAAAACGCGCGGTGGGCTCTCCGGGAAGGAGCGTTGCGGTTTATTTGTGAGGCGCCGCGGCGCCGCGTCGACGGCCGAGAGGCAAACCTGAAATGCTCACGGTGCACCGTGTGACGACTCGCGGGCCGTAACCGAAACACCTAACGCTGGATCGAATTGACCGAAATAATGACTGTTACATAACAAAAGCCACCAGCCGCAACCATCCATTACTAATACCCATTAATCAACCAAAAGCCACGGCTCTAATGCTTCCGGACCATCTTCAAGAGAGAGTCCACCAATTTCCATCTGACCTTTATGTCACATTAGAGAATTCTGACTCCCAACAGTTGACTTGGGCTGTTGATGCGTATTCCTTATTTTTCTGTCTACGACCTCTGCCTTTGGAAAATGGACGGAACAGAGTGCCTATCATCTGGACTTTCATAACCTAGATGCAACTGTGTGGGGGGGGAAAACCAAAAGTCTCCACTGTTAAGTGGTCAGTAATGGCAAAGTAATTCAATTCGAGTGGGTCTTTCTCGATCCACTCAAAACTTCCGGAACAATCTCTCCATGTAATGCGGCCGGGCAGCTTTCCGGGAAAACCCACCAAGACATCCCAGTGACTCTGCAAACAAGCCAGAGATTCAATGGCAATTAGAATGGATTTGGGGCTGCAATTGTTCTTTAATAGAATTGGTTTCATGCTCAGAGAGCTGTGAGAATAAACCGTAGAAGCCACATCTTAATCTGGAAACGTAACGCGTGGAGCTGCCTGCCGTGGCAGGACGGTGATACCAGGGGTTTAAGACGTGCCTGAATTTGGGGCTTATCCCCATTGGAACACAAGATTAGAGTTGTATAAGACGAGCTCTAAAGCATGGGAAGAGAAAGAGACAGACTGTTGGACAATGAGAAAAAAAAAGCTTTAAGTTTAAGTAGATGGAAGGTCATAAAGAGTCTTCTGTCGCTCGCACTGTTTCACTCCTGCAGGAATCACAGATGGCACCAATCAACTCGGCCAAGATGATTGTTTCTCTGTGTTTGTCACCATCGCCTGTTTTACGCTCCTTCTTTTAATGCCTTGCTCAAGGGAATTTAAGTCATATTTTATTACATGGGGCCTCACTAATAATACTTATTCAAATGACCCCATTTCAACCCAACGATACAGACCCACACACGGGACTTTTGAACATGGGATTGCGGTTCATTTCACGTGTGAGACATAAAATAAAAGTCGGTAAAAGTTAGTCACATAAGTTACATGACTCGCTAGTCGAGTTGGCCCCCTTTATAGATGTGAGTCATCAGTTAATATAAACATTATTTTCAAAGAGCTAGGCCTGAACTTAACTTACTTAATTTCAAAAGGATTATTTGTTTCATTTTATTCATAACGATAATTGATAAAGTGCCATTTTTTTTTGAAGACGTAAAGATTTTTTAAAAGAAACTTTTAATTGTTAAATGAATTGTGTGGGGGGTTGGAATAATTGAATTAAGTGGAAGCGGTTGATGTAGGTGCAAATGAAACAAATGAGATACACCATGAAATCTAGTGAGCTTCAGAGCTGCTTATTGGAAACCGTGGTACTACTTGGTTTCTAGCATACATAGAAAAAATACAAGACCTGAGAGACAGAGGTGGTTATTGCTGTGGTTGTATTTGTTCACTGGTTATAGTTCATAGCTCACAGGTCCTACTTCTCCTGTCATTGGAGAAGGTTTATCTAGTTCACTTGGAGCCTTCTGCAGAAGAAGAAGGAAGAAGAAGTGGTAAGATATCATAGGGGATGTCAAGAAGCTCACTGCCACGCACCGACAAAGCTTTGCTGCCACTGGTTCAGGGACACCTGAGCCCGGCCGCCTTGGTTTTAAGCTTCTATAATTAGCGACCGACTCATCTGAGGTGTTGCTCCACCGAGGGAAGGAGGACACAGATCATTTAATCGATGAAGATGCTAATAGCGAACAAGATAGTTGTGCATCTAAGCCTCTTTTTATTAATGAGGGTTAGAACATTTTTGCTGGAAAATTGTATCACAAGCACAGTACCTAACTTATCTCGTTGAAATATTTTATACCAAACAGCAACAACAACAGAAACTGCCATAATTACATACATACATTCATACATTTTGTGGTACAATACCATTTAACTAGATAAACCTCAGTTAAATGCCTAGTGAACATGTTGAATTGACTCAAGCTGACAAGCTGTACAGCAATTCTGACCATAATGCTTGTAAAACTGTCCCAAATACATACATTCACACACTGACACGTGTAATGATAAATCAGATTTAATATCCATCCCCACATACATAATGTTGTTATGAATTATGGATGTCCTGCACCATCGGCTGTAGCGAAGGTAGAGAAGGCAATGCAGTGCCAACTATTGTGTCATATCTCAGAAAGGGTGGGCGGAGGATTTGTTTTTAGGTCTTCACATCTACTCTTTTTCAACCTTACCGTATTTATATGTACATATAAGAGCATGTATTAATACTAATGTAAATTAGTTACCACGCACTATTTGATTTTCAGTGGCTTGTCACACTGTGTACTGTGCACACGTTGGGGTGTAGTCAAGTGTCAGTAAAGTGACGGCAAGGCTGGATGCCAACACCCTCTTATTAAGTGTCCTTGTAGTCTTCCTCTGCAGGTACTGAAGTACATATGAAAGGCTTCGTATGGCTTGATGAACTTGGCGACAGGACCTCACTGCACCTGCCCCAGCTGTGGAGACTGAGGCTCCTGTGCTCACGCATTTGCATTGCTGCACACAAAGAAACCCGGAACTACCCCTGTAATATCCTGAAAGTATGAGAATATCGTTTTAATTTTTATCTCATATTTTTTAATGATACTAGTGCTGCAATATGGAAATGACTGTCAAGATAATAATGGAAGAGGATGCGATATAAATGTAATTATAGAAGATCAACCCCACCCATAATGCTGTGTATCTCTTCCAACTGTGTATTTAGCTTTGTACCGGCAACTGAGGAGGGCCACTTGTGATGAGAAAGCTTTCCTGTGATGGTCGTAATCTCTAAGAGCTTTTACCATCTCTATTTCCCGGAACACACTTCAATATCTATCAACTAGTAGCTTCCTCATAGGGATACCAGAGTGCATCATTAATATCCACAAAAAACATTTTCTGTGGATTAGATAATGCTAATGCATGGTTTTAGCGATGCACGATGTACATTGCCAGTCAAAAAACAGTCAAAAGTTCAAACACACCTTCATGAAGTTTTTGGGCTATGGCTCTAAGACTTATCGGTCGATTAATAGAGCTGAAAAATCCAAGACAAATTGTCTTGGTTGATTGTGATTGTGTGCTCGCCTCGTTGTCAGAAATTACAATCTGGTTCAAAAAATACACAGTAACCCTTCGTGAGTCAGAAGAACCAGTGAATATATACATCCCCTTTATAGAAAAAAACAAACAATGCATTTGATTACTAATTTAAACATTGATCACCATGTCAACTGTTAAAGCTTTAAAGCATTCAGTCCACTATTACTGGATAGCTGGCTGCATGTTTGGTAAAAACTACCCTTAAATCACACACACATTTACAGACACAGAGAGATCGCGTGCTTTGTAGTTTGATAATGTCAGGGCATTTCATCCATTTGGAATTCTGGCTCAGCCTCATGCATTAAAGTAGCAAAGTGTTCCCCCAGCCCTTTTCCTTTTATTTTTATTAGGCATAACAGTTTACAATATGCCCTTTGTCACAGTGTTTTATCTGCAGACTAATCAATCATTGGGTTGTCTTTGGGTTCTAAAAAAGCCTTTTTTTCTGAAAAGTGTAATTGGATGGATTATGTGAAACCATATGGGCAAAAGGCTTTATAAAAGACAAGTATGTTTGAAAAGTTTTAGAAAAGCATAAATGAACATTAGAAGATTCAAATCGAAAAGGTGCAACTGTTATTAGGTCATGTTATTGCTCTTCTAACTAAATAATAAAAATATAATAATTGCATTAACAAATCACAAAAATCAGTGTAACTACCTGTTAAAAACACGGCACACCAGGGGAAATTCACATAGTGTTTTTACACAATTTATTTCATTTAGAATCCTACACCAAACTTCTGTTTATGTAAACAATGCGAGGTTCTACCAAAGAAGCCTAACAATACATACTCACAAAAACGATTTGCGATGGTGAGCAGTTACAGGGAGTGTTGCATGGGTTTGGGATAAAGCAGAGTATGAGCCATGAATCGTTGTCATATGACAAAAGCAATGGATAAATCAGAATTGGCTTTACGCCGGTGTTGGCCGCTGCACTGGATTGGCAAATTGCCGTTGAGATGGACAATGGCGCTGAGCTACGATGATGGCTCGCTTTTCTAAACTTCTTAAAATGGCTCTCATCCCATGAAACAGACAAACTATCCGTCTCAGTTAACAGATCCTTTCAGGCGGTGCCACACCTGCGGCACTGCGAGTTCAACGGGGGGGGCTGCCGCATCCTATATGTCAGACCCCGACAAGGCCTCCCTCCCTACACACACACACACACACACACAAACTCACAAACACACACTGGGTAGGATGGAAGTCATCGGGTCCTTGACAGTTTCACGAATGATTTTCCCCGTGCTCGGTGTCCCTCCCATTCTGATAAGCATCGTCAGTGATAATGGCCTCGTTAATGAAGTGAGACGTGCTTGAGACCAGCGGATGATGCAGTTGATGGTTATCAGTGGGTGGAGCCGTCAGTGGTGCAGTAATAAAGTCAATATTTCCTGGGACACACTGCTGAGACAAGGATGAACCTCTCTATGTTCGGCACGCTCACATTATCCATCTGTCTTTGTATGTGATGCATTTGAGTCATGTGGTAACCCTGCGTGATAAAGACCCCATGAACACGTGATCCAGGCACTGTGTGTGTGTGTGTGTGTGTGTGTGTGTGCGTGTGTTTGCAACAGTTCATTTAATCAGTGCTACTTGCGTGCAATCAGAAACAAAAGTGTCATTCAGCTGCTCACGTTAATGACGGCTTTCATGCAGAGTACGGCAAATTATAACATACAATAGGGAGATGGAGATCACAGCAGGGGGCCTCCTAATCATTAACCTGACAAACACACATCACACATCATTAACCCGACATTGAGAAACAGCCACACACAGAAATGTACCTCTATTAACAGCCTGGTGGCATGCAGGTTTGAGTAATGCTCTATAATGTGTTGGGTTATATCACGCTCGATATTTAACCATAATTACATCTCAGAACCCTTAGGTCAGTGACAACTCTGCTATAACAGTGGTGGACCTCAGGCATCTCTTCATAGAGTCAATCAATGCTCCCGTTGGACACAGATATTCTGCTCACGTCGTCTCGTCCAGCGATGAAACCTTTCAGGTGTGTCAGCGTGTCATATCATCAGCTTGCGGCAAATTAGATCAAGGCTAATGTCACCCCAATTTTCGGGAGGGTGGCTAACTATCGTCACTCATCCTCTCACCCCCAGGAGAGCGGTCACGGGGAGAGCGAGGGAGTCAATGCTACTTCAGCTGAGGACGACAAAGTCAAAGAGTTTTGAAAAAAGGAAAATTGACAAATTTGATCATTCTACAAGATTAAATTGGATGGCAGACTGTGGTCCAGCCCTTTATCAGTCTGACAACTGTAATATATTATATTTGAATTTTGCAAAAATGCCAAATTACACTGATGGATTACATTGATGAGTCCAAAACGGTGCAGGACACATCATTTATTTGCCAATTGGTTAATCATGCAACATATAATAGAGCTTTGAACACATCTATCTATGTAATAAATGCTCTGCAAGGTGAAACCAAGTGTCTGCACACAATGCTCTCCTCCTGAGTGTCATCACCAGAACCAAAGACACGTCACTGACCCGATGCTCGCCCGCTTCTGTCAAACAGAGCGTACTCGAATAGAGTGAGGACAAATGGAAACAGGAGGAAGGAGAGGGATTAAATGAAGACAGGAATGTAAAGGGATGTAGATGAAGTAGATGTGCACACCCATATATAAAGCCCCCATTAATCACAGGGCTGTCCTGCACGCCTCATGAGACTAATGAAAGAGAATAATGGTTTCCGTTATGAGCGAAAGAACGGTCGTCACACTGTAACTTTTTTTCCCCCACCCTTCCTCCATGGCCGGAAATATAATTAGCACCAGCTATAGGGCCTTTCTAAGTGGATTAGACAACCGCGTCACATGTTTGATATAATTCCTATCAATCGCCCCAGACCTAAGTACATTGTTGAGCCAAATGATGATAACGAACAACTTATCACATGCAACTGCTATCCAGAGATGGGTGAAGACAGGTCGTACTTCAGTTCACTGCAATTGTCTGTTGTGAGAGGTCTCAAGGGATACATGGTAAATTAGTATTGATAATGTTATCCCTCCCGGCAAGAAAAAAAAACAGAAAGCCCTCACCAAAGTAAGGATTGCTTTGAAATACTGTCTGAAGTCTCAAGCACAGCAAGACAGACTCAGATAAAAAGGCCAACCAGCTCATAAGTGGCACTATCATTAAACTTTACCCTGAAGGCTAGAAGTGACATTTATTTTTTCTATATTAAATCAAAATGTGTTTTTATGTAATTTAGTATTTGATAAAATCCAAATCTGATCTCTTGTTGTCTCTTGTTGTCTCTCTTGTTAAAACTTGTTTTAACTAAAAAGAAACGCTAGACATTCATTTTACACTTTAAAATACATTTTATTTAGTAAAGCATTCGCCAGCCAAGGCAAGCTGGTTAAAACACAATCACGTCATTCAGCTAATCTACGGATAGCTGACTTTAGCCGAAACTAATATGTAGCCAAATGGTGGGAGGCTGAACACATTTGTAATACAGTTATCTCCTTCAACACTTGACTATATGAATCAACCTCTAAACGGCTATAACCTGCAGAATGATGGGAACCATACAGTCATCACATTACCTGCATGAGCTGGAGCAAGACATTTAGAAGAGTTTGGGGGAAGGCCTTTCATTTGCACTTCACAAAAAATAACAAATATTGTCTATTTACATCACATAAACCCCCGATTTTGCCCATAATTGATGATCTGCTGTATTGCGGGACTTGAAAGAGGAGGACACAAGGCAGTCTCATTGTGAGGATGGAGCTCAGTGTTTTAAGTGACACTTTCCATTGGCTCACATCATGAGGAGAGAGAGGCAGTATACAGATTAGACCTTAAATTAGAAGAGAAAGTCAGTGATGTTTTTATTATAAGAGTACCAGTCTAAAGTTTGTGTCCAAACCTGTGTCTCTTTACCTTGGTGTGTGAACATGAAAGAGAATTTGGGCACGAGCATTTCTTCAGTATGGATATGATCTCTTTATATATAACTTTGATCCTCTGCAGTATATTGTAGGAGCATTCATGTATTTCTATAGCAGTGTGGGTGTTTATCTGTGCAGATCTCTGTGTAGGTCTGTGTATGTGTGGACGCCCCAGCTTTGGTCAGGTCATGTAATACAGAGTTATTGTTGTGAAGTAAATAGAAGAGAGGGGAATGATCTGAGAGAGATTGCTTTCTAAACTGCCAGCACCATCTCACTGAAAACAGGTTAAGTCAGAGAACACAAAGCTCCGTTTGTACCTTCTCAATCTTTGCCCCCCCCCCTCCCGTTATTTGGAAGGGCTCACTCAAAAAGTAAAAAAAACAACAATGAGGCTCAATGACGTTGCAAATGTCAGCAGGAAAACAGTGTTCCCGTCTCCAGCTTTCCTCAGAGTGCTTCCTCGCACTCCAACAGAAGTCCATTAGCTTGTCATGCGCTTTCCTTACAGTCATTCAGCTTTTGCACATGGCCCATGGCAATGTGGAGCAGCTTGCTCCACATGAATAACAGTGTCTGATTATTCAGACAGAAGCCAAGTGACTCAGCTGTCTCTACTGTATTCTATCATCTCATTTATTCCTTTCTTTTCATTCTTTCTCCTGTTATCCACTCAGGTTGCCTTTCTTCATTTATCTCTTTCAGTTGTCTACATCGTTTAGCACCAGTAAAGTTTATCCATTTCCATCGTCTCACTCTCTTGTATTTATCTCCCTCTATGCCGGTTATTTTTAGTTTGTACATCCTCTTGTGGATGTGCAAAAGCTAACATTGCCAACGGCCATGTCGGCTTGCTGTTGTGTGGGCGGGATCACAGAGGGATGAAGGGGGAGTCCGCCGCGTTCACAGGACAGGTAGAGCGCAGTCCGTCCTGCCGCCGAGACATAAAAATACCACCTGGGACAGCGACAACCTTGATTCCACCTTTTGCATATATTTAGACTATACGTTCTCCTTGATGTTTCGCCTTTCAATATTTCTGCTTTAAACTATAAATGACATTCAAAAGCCAAAACGCTCTGACATAAATGCAAGCCTGTAATTAGCTTATTTATTCAGCCACTGGATACAGAGCAGGGATAAACCTTAATAAGGCAATGCTTATCCGCCTGAACCAAATACATGAGTTTATAAGATGTCAGACCCGATTGCTTTAGAAACCCCCTCTGTTGCTCATGGTAACAGTGCAGTCCTGTAATTCTGAAGACTTCAAATACGACATGAGCAGCTTGGCTATTAAAAGTCTCAATACAACTTCATGCAAGAAATGAACTGGGCTGGTATCAATGAGGGGAAATTACATGGGGATGAGTAGCCTGTGGACTCTTGTGCGTATGATTCAAGGAACCGTTGTGGTTTCTAAGAGTTAGCGCTCTTTGATGAAGAGCCTCATAGGACTCCAAGGAGACGTCCGAGTCAGCTCGTTTTAGATCCGGGCAAAGTGCACCTGAACAATAAAGGTGAGTCAAACCAACTATATATAAAAGGAGCTCAGTCCTTTCCTTTGCCTTTCATTGTCACTTTATCTCCTCCCTCTATTTCCCTATTTCCCTTTGTCAGCCAGTTTTTTCTCATCCCATTGATGGAATACCCCCCCCCTCCGACCCCTCCCCTCCTCTTGTTCAAACACCGTGAAGTAGGAAACATCTTTATTAGCATAAATGCAAGGACATACTATTCCTCGACTTCCTGAATGTGAACCTGTCATCCTTGCCTGCGTTCCTATAAGCCGCCTTAACATATAGTGTCTTTCATTTCACCTCCTCTGAAGCAGGTGACCTGGCGACCCCAAAAAATAGAGCTTTAATTGTGATGATGGAGTGCCGCCCTGCAATGATAGGGGCCAAAAAAATGTTTTTTTGCAGCGGGGGGTCGCTGTGTTACTGCCAAGGAGGAGAGGCGGGGACACTGACAGAGACACAGCGTTGCAGGTGAGACGTTCCCTGTCCTACGGGAGGCCCACTTATATAGGGAAGAAATGCTGAGTCAGGATGTGTCTAATTGGGGGAACTATGATAACAGAGCCACCCTGTATCAAATGTTGTGCTCCAGTTCTGTATCTTGGGGCTCTGTTTGATAATTACCCCGCTAATGAGAGGAAGGAGGGACCAGATCCAATCAGTGCAGATAATCGGGGTTAAGTGAATAGCGAAGACCTGAATGTCCCCCTGTATTCATCTGATGCACTAATTACTATAGTGCTCGCCATAGCAAACACAAACCCTCTATTGTTGTTGCTCTCCCAAACACAAAAGACGACAACTAGAGAAACATGAGAACACGACAGAACATTCGGGAGGTATCAAGTATCACGCAGGAACAAAAGAATCATGCGGTTAATCCACCGTAGGACTGATCACATTTTGAATATTACGCACGGCATGTCCAGTGCCTTTCGGCTATGAGGAATGGTGGGACATTCTGTCCAGAGCTTTGCCTCTAAAGGACACCCTATGATCTATGACTGTCACTCATGAATCAAAACCAGCTGGCTGAAATTAGCAACCGTACAGTTCATCAATAATGGAAAGGGTCTGAGAGATGAGACGAGGAGACAACGTCGTTCTGTTGTATTAACCACGAGAGGGCCATCCCCTGCAGCTTACCCAATTCTGTAAGTAACAGATGTAAGGGGTAAAGAACAGAGAGCAGGTGCCCGGGCTTCGGGAAAAAAAGGAACACGGACTGATAAGGGAAATGGGGAAGAAGCTCCGGGCACCAGCCGACGCCTTGGCCAGTGGCCAGAAAGAACGCAGCTGCACAATTCCCGCCGTCCTGGCCATCCTGTGCTCTGTGTGTCCAACACGCTCCGGCTGCCAAGAGCTCCTCTTAATTAACTACTCCATACAGCTGCATAATTACTCCTCTAACCTTCCCTAATCGGTCGCTCGCTGGAGCATACCATATTTTTCTGCCCTCGTTCATTGTCCGTCGCCTTGCTCATTTAGCTCATCCCTACGGTGCTAAGCCAACAACTCAAAGGGGCGCTGGAGAGCAGCAAGTGCAAGCCACCCCCGACCACAACGCCGCTTCGGATGAACCTGGCACTTGACTTGACACACAAGTAGTTTCCCCCCCCCGAAGGAGACAAACGGAGGTGGAATTGTGTTACAAGACGTGGTTTTCTGAAAGGTGTTTACATGCTGCAACAATGCTGTTCAACGGTCGCTTCTGTTTGGATGTGCTCACCAGCTTGTGCATGCTCAGTCTATAATCAGGCAGCTGTATCACAGCAAGGGAATGAACATAATTGTATGCTTTGTTTTTCCATTCAGCACAATCCGGTGTGAGCTTTGAAAGCATCCACTGTTGTCTTGGTTACATCTTCCCTCTTGTCTTTTCTGCCTCTATAAATACCACTGAAGGGTGTGAACTCAGAGGAAGCCCCCGTTGGTATGAGTCAACATTTGGAAGATAGTGAGTGTGAAGAAATCAAGTAGCGAAAATGAATGACAGAATGGGAAGAATGTCATTTGAAAATCCTCAGATTCCGTGTACTGATCCAGATAAGGAGATGACCTGGGACACAACAGATCTGTATAAACCACACACTGACCGTATCAATAATGCACCCTAAATGATGACCATAGACGTGTAGTCTATTAGTGAACAAATAAACAGGTAAACATGACACAATGGCATGTGGTTCCAATATTTGTGGTAGCATGACCTTCTGTTAAGCCTGTGCATTAGCAATCTGATGCTGGAAGCAAACAGAAGAAATTGCAGCGTGCAACTGTTGATCCTGGCCTGTGGCTGGGATTTAGCACAGAATTTTAACTGCATTTTTAAAGATTCTCCACCTGTTGTCCCTGAAACACGTGACTTACTGCATACTTTTGTCCGAGATAAGGTGACACAGGACACAAGTGCATACAAGGTTGCCTTTAAAGGCCTACAGATATAGATACTCGTGTTTTTTTCCAATAATGATAGATGGAAAATTCTTCAAATTAAAATGATGAAATGATCTCAGTCAACCTTCCACTGCAGGGGGAAACAAACCCAGCGGCAATGAAAATTTGTTTCCCCCCCTGCGTATACCATGCAAAGCAGCAGTAGACACGCAGGAACCACAGGGGTGGCTGCATCCTGCGAATTTGCTGCACCCATCACTCCTTCTGAGAGTTGTAACTGCCTCTCTGGGATGGGTGGGGTGGGTGATGTCACTGATGCTTTTCCGGTGCGCTGCTTCTGTAATGGAGTCAATTTAGCTCCCCGCTGAGCCGTTTCTGTCCGGCCCCACCCCATGAAGGACACATTAGTCCCCCCATCCCCTCCACCGCCCTCCATCCCACCATCTTCTTTTCTTCCTCCACCTCTCTCCTTCACTTCCCGCGGCTTCCTCTGATCTTTCTCTCCACGCCTCTCCCGTTTTAAATCATCTACGGCCGCATGTGCATTTGGTTTTTCTGTGCTTGAATTCATTCCACCTCGCTTCTCCCGTGCTGCAATAAATATGCTCCACCCGACAGTGATACGGCCCTACATTTGGATACAAGCATAATTATATTGTGGTCGAATGAACACTGCAGTAAAAAAAAAAAGAGGATGAAATGCTAATCAGCGCTACTGAGAGTAGCGATGCGGCTCACACAAATCTGTACACCAGCCTCACAAAAAGTCCTCCGCGTACACACATACACACATCACGGTAGCTGTGTGTTTTGTACTAAACATCGCTCTCACTGGGTCGTGCAGATTCTTGGAAGCCGCTGAGTGGGAGTACGTTGCATTAAAACGCCCCAGTATCTGAGGCGAGCACTCCCTCTGACTCCTTTGAAGCTGCTTCAACTTTAACCACGGACAAAGTTTTCATATTTTCTCTCAACGTTAGTGGTGAAAAAAAAAAACGACAACTCTGTTCTAACCAAGACGTTCCCTCTCCGTCACCTTATCACCAGAAATATGCCGTACTTTCCCTTCGCTCTGCTCCAGCCGGGGTTTGATGAGCTTATTAATACACACCAATCACACCCTTCCAGCCTCCAACTCCGTGCCCTCCATCTCTGTCTCTTGCATGCAGACAAAGATGGATGATAGGATGATAAAGAGATATTCGTGCACTTCTGTAGCTCAGCTAAACTTGACTTATTGCGGTGGAAACTGAACTTTAAATAGCCTACTCTATATATATGCCAGATTAGTACTGGTGCACACGTGGCTCACTTAATTTGGCTAAATTGTCTTATGCAGTAGCATCAGATCAGGTCGGGGTGATGACTTGCACTTTTGCTGCAGAAGCCTGTGGTTTCATGATCCAGAGTTCACTTAGAACTAGAGGGTAGAGGAGGTACACGCTGGCAGGGTCGCATTCTGAAAACAACAAATTCAAGCTCTATTTCAATTGCATGAATTATTAACTATCTCTAAGTACAACCGTTTTTGGGATGATAGAGGTTACATTAAGTGTCCTCCACAGGCGAAGAGTTCAAATTCAGGGCACTTTTCTCTGCTGGATAGAAGAGCAGAGGATAGTGGATGGGCATGTGGGTGGAGGGTAAAAAGCCAATAAATAAAATTAGCAGCAAGGTTAGAAAAAGAAGAAAAACAATTGATGAAGCAGCAGGATGTAGAAGTTAATGACATTATATTTTGAAGGGATTTAAAAAATGAATGATGTTCTGTTTTTTTATGGCATTGATAAATCCTGTGTGCAGGTACAGTGAATCCCTGCCCCACATTCCAGATTGTATAGTCCCTGATGTGCAGACAGCTCATTGTCGCAGACCCCAATTGAACCTGACACTTCCATTTGTCTCTGTTTTGTACTACTGTGCATTACGCCCTGTCACACGTTAAGCACAGTAAGCTAAATGCACTCATGTATAGCGTATACTTAAACATAGATATGCAATAAAACCCAAACTGTGATCTTTAAAACACTGGACACCATTCTTCTGCTACTGTACCAATCGAGAATGAAACAGGGGCCTTGTGTTGCTGTCCAAGGCACAGGCTGAACACACATGGTCATTAAACATTTACCTTAATCTGAAGTGACCAAGACAGAGAGAGAGAGAGAGATAGAGAGAGAGAGAGACAGTCACAACAAATACAACAGTATTTCATTTGACAGCAATATTGATGGAACTTTTGGATCGAACCAAGCATAATAAAAAATCAGAGTTAGAAAATTATTTATGGACTATCGATTGTTTTACCTCAGTAGAGTGTTTTGCTTCCCATATTTCCGTCCTCCACAGTATGTGGCCTAGGAACAGACAGCGTGAGGGAGTCTGGCTGCAGTTGCAAGCGGGAGAAGAGAGGAGACGAGACGAGAGGAGAGGAGCCCTCAAGCTATCCGTGAAATCTAGTGGATAGGAGCCACCTCCTTGTTAAGGTCACAGCATCACAACCTTTACCAAAGCACCATCGCTGTGAAGCTGTGTCTATGTCTCTCCCTCATAACAGGCCTTTATCCCTCCAACTGCTGCAGTCTATTACTCTGATACACTTTTGCTCACCTCTCCCTCTGCTTGTGGTATTCCCCGGGCCTTTCTTTTTCTTTTCTTTAGCCAAAGCTCCCTGTTAATGCCTGCGAGCACTTTCTTGCAATTCAAGTAGAGATTCCAGCTATCAATATTTAATATCAAATTGCATCTCTCTTCGCTTCTCCTTTATAAAAGCGTTTAGTCGGTGTCACGAAATACAAATGAGGGCTTAGTCAGAGCAGGGGGCACATACTGTATATCTATAGCTGATGAGATTTCATTATCAGACAATTCAGCACGCAGAAGGAAAAAAAAGAAAAAAACGTTCATGTTTAATCAACAGGACATCAAACTAAATTAGTTTGACATTTGCTTTTGAGACGGCATTTAATGTATTCTTGTAAATGTGGCCCCACACCTGCTGAGCACTTGAATTATAACGTGCTTTGCATGATGCTGCCCATGCAATGTTCTACATGGCTGGCTGTAGTGTGCAGCATTTGCAGTGCTACACACAAACAGTACACACACACTTACTATACCCACACGCGTGCAGCGCGCACTAATGTCTTCTGCCTGCGGGGTACACGGCGTCTTTCTGTACAGGGTCCTCTGGGGGCAAATAAAAGGAACGTCTCTGCGGGCTACCCACTTTAAAATGGGTAGAAGTGTAGGCAAAATCAGAAAAATGAAGTTATGGAAACAATTGATGATGAATATTAAGATGAATGCTTAAGGATCATATAGTTGAAAAATTGGAAAAAATACATTATCTGTGATCCAATGCAAACTGTGTGATGACAGTACGTAGGGCCAACATGTTAGCGAGTCCGATCCATTCAGGACATACAGAACAATATTGCAGTAGCCTTACTGTTCACCAAGTTGCAGGTGTGATGAATCAAGATCAATAAGCTAAAAGATTATTGTATCATTCAATAATCATCATTCAATCCATAATTAAAGAAAAGTTGTAAAATCAACCTTAAAGCAGAAGCAAAATCTCTTTTTTTTATGCATGTTCACCTCCACCTGTTCTGTTTCTCTTCAGCCAGTCGCTCCAGATTAGGTCACGAACTCCGTTATCCGCAGCGTCCCTCAACAGCTCTGAGCCTCGGCTTGAGCCTGCCTTCGGCCCCTGTTGAGCTTAACCTGATACATGCCAGCCCTGCTAATTGATTCCTCATCGTCATGAGCGGGTGATTGTTAGTTTGTAGGTGGATTGTAGCGGACACCAGGTTAAAGGGCTGCTAATCTGTGCCATCTAGCAGTAATTTAACCGTAATTTATCCTAGCAAAGAGACCGACTTACACTTTCATTTAGAAAAAGAGTAATTCCTGGCATTTCCATGCGTTCAGCAAGACAAATTACACCACCGGACCGCGGTGAAATGGCAAACGTTTTTAAATGAATATTTATTAAACTTTAAACTATTAACATAAACAGCATTCCTCTCTGTCAACTTTCCGGGGCCAAAGTGCGTGTTGTTTCCCCCGGCGCATTCCTTAAACACTGGGGGGGATCATTCAGCTGAAAAAAAAACTATAAATATGAAACTCGCAGAGAGTGTAGAGGTCTTAGAGAAGTACAAAAAATAGTTTTTATGTAAAGCTTTAATGTAAAATAAATGTATACGTCAAGCAAAATACAGATTAATATAAATATGATGAATACATCCCTGCACTTTAGCTGCCTAAGAGAGAAGGTGAAGGTGTTTCGAAATGTTGCCGTAGGAGACAAAATGAAACTGATGAAATGCTATTTTGTTGGTCTTTCATGTGTCTTCTTCTGAATATTTCTCAGACTATTTCAAAATTTCCAATTATATGCCCTCTGAGAAATACATGGCACAGAAAGCCAAAAGGTCACCGTGGAAGTGCGTCACCTGATAACATTTCACATCCTAACTAGAATTAAAGGCCAGGGTTTTGTCAGCAGTGACATGTGAAGAAAGGGAATAGATACATATTGAAGTAATATCAAAGGAGATGAATCATGCATCCAAGGGTGGATGATTCAGTGTCTTACCCGATCTAATACTTAACATTATAATCCGTATCAGCTTCAACCCATTCACAATGCAGCTATGTGCCTAAATGAGACCTCTTAATCTTTCCATGTATTCCGAGATACTGAACAGTGAAGATTAAAATCTAGAGATCCAGGTTTTATTTCTGCATGGTTGCACACACTGCTGCTTACTCTCACTCAGTGTGTTGAAAAGTGGTAAGACTGGTCGCCTGGTAGGTATTTTTAGATGTAAGCTCCCCTTTATATCTGCCTTCAAATGTTAAGACTTTATAATGCAAAGCTTAATGACGTCTATCGGTGGCATAACATTTCTCTTACGGCAACATTAGTGCCGTTTTTTTAAACGGTATCAGTGTGATCCAAGTAAAGAGAGAGAGCACTGACGGTAGGGTGTGTGAAAGCAACCGCTCAAAAAGGCGAGAATAGCAACACTGGAAAAGTGACAAAAGCCGGTGCTACTTTGCCTTGTATCAACAGTCATACATCAACATTAGTATTGTTATCACATCCAGGCCCCTTATTCAATATCTTGGAACAGGAGGCGAAAACAAGGGATGCTTAAGAGTACTAGGTGGCCTTGAAATACTGTCATGCTACTTAAGGGGGATTTATTGCAAAACAAGTCAACTTTATAAATCTAGCTGGGTCAATTCCAGGAGCAGCGGCCAGCTGCGGAAAGTCCTGGTGCTGGACTTCTAGTGTGTTTGGCGGATTCATATCCCAGCATTCATTGCAAACCAAATACCAATGGGTGGGAGAAGTCCCATAAATGTTCATTTTGTATAAAAGAATGTCTTGGAAGACAGTAGAGAGGAAACTAAAGAGGAAACCAGTGATATAGGAGCACGGGTAAATGATTGGGGGACATTGAGGCAAGATGACGGCAGAGAAGAAGAGGTAAACAAGCGTTTTTCACACCAGAGATGGGAAGAATCAATGAACGGTCTAAAGAGAATCAACTTACCAGTGAATCACTGAAGGTGAATCACATAAAGGAACTAGCTGAGCTGCTGAAAAGGTAGCATCAAGTTTAGAAAAAAAAAAAGACATTCCAGACATGAATACACAACATCAGCGGGCGCAGAGGGAGTGAAACAGCAAATATCAGAGCCGTGGTACAAGCATCGGTATATCCACAGTGCGCCAGGCACATGGTTTTCCTTGGTTGATGCTACACAGCCTTGTGCCCTGAAGTACAACCAGACTGTCGGGCCTTTCAACACGGGGTCAATACCTGAGCGTCATCCTATCGATTGGCCAGGCTTCAACCAAATGTCAACACCCCAAAGACTAAAATGTTCCCCACCCCCCCGATCCTGCAATAACGGAGGACAGATCGTTTTTTTTAAAATGTATTTTTCCATCTTGGTGTCACTGCAGGCGCGGGGGGGACCAGACGCACATCTGCACAAACACCAGAGAAAAGCTGAAGGCAGAGTGACCTTTTCTCGGGCGTGTCGGACGCTGACCCTTTGACCCTTTGGCCCTTTGCCTTCGGCCTTCTGACACGGAGCCCGCGCTCTGAGTGAGTGTCTTCATCCATTTGTGAGCTCGGGGGCCAGCCGCGTCTTCTCCTCCGGTGGCAGTAAGCTGATTACGATCACGCCAGGGAGCTGAAGATATCAATACCTCTTGTCACCACGTCTCACTAGACACACGGATGCACAGCTCCAGTCGAGTGCACACTTCATCACGTGCTTCGCTGGCTTACAGGTTTTATGAATGGCACGGGATGAAAGGAATGAATAGAACGTATTGGGTTGTTCATTTTGAGCTAAAACTTGCTTTTGTTAGGAGAATTATGCTGAAGGTACATAAAAATGTATTCATACTTTTGTTGAATAATTTTTCAAAAATAATATATTTCACCTGTTTAAAATGTAAAGTAACTCCTGATGTCTGTGTTTTCAGGTTAGAGAAGATAGTTTTGAGGTGGCTGACAAGCAAGTATTTGGACAATTTAACATTGTGACCTTCTGGAGGCGCGGTACAACTGTATCACCATAAAAATGACCATTCATTCTCTAGACATCGTGGATTGCGGTAATCCTTGAGATATTTACGTCTGAACCAAAATGACGGGGCGACAGACATTGGGACACATCTCAAGAAAATTCAAGTAAAGAAACTTTTGGAGAAACGTCTCCTGCCTCGGGCAGGAATTCTTAAATGTTGTGCTCAAACTTTTATGCCTGAATATGAGAATAGACTATTTTAAATGTCTTGCATTATGGATGTCAGCTGATATTTAAGTTTCGATTAAGGCATTTGAAACCAGGAGGAGTTACAGTGATAAGCAGTGAAGATCACCTCGTGGTTCAGCAAAAGAGCACACATCAAAAAGCAGGAAATATAATATCTTCTCCCGTCACTTCCCCAGGTGCAGGGAGACAGCAGCGCAGCCCGGAGCGAGGCCAGCAGCGACATAAAACAAAAGCAAAGCGGAGCGAGAAGGAGGGGAGGCCCATGCATTGAAACGGAGGAGGTCCAACAGAGGACTAAAAAAATAGGACAGAAGAGCTTCTGTAGGCTGACGAGTGGCTTTAACCCTTCTGAACCTCTAAGTAATCCGCATTATCGCTCTTCTATATCTCATACGTCCTCAGTCAACGCCGCTGAGCAGAGGTTTTTAATTAATGCCCGACAAAACCAATTCCCTGTCCGGCTGCTGATGCTCTGGAGACCCTGTGATCCCGGATGCAGAGGGAGCGCCTGGCTGCAGAGAAAGCCGGAGTTACCATCGTTCTTCTTTGCGTCACATGAACACAAAACCCAACACCGCTTTTTTTTCCTCTCCATCTGGTAGCAATCGCAAATAGGTATTTCACGCTCATCATATCGCAGCAGCTGCTGCGTCGAATATGACCGCGTGGACCCGTGTAAAAAGAAAAAAAGGGCAAAGAAGCAGGTAATGTCATTGTCAGTATGAAAAGAGTAATAAAAACACACACAGCAGAGGAGTGCGAAATAAAAAATGAAAAATCATCACAGTGGCAGAGCACACATCCGAGGGCAGGTTCAGTGAGACCTGAGCTGTGCTGATAAGTGTTTTTTATCCCGTACATTTGCATAAGGGGTTGGTTGTGGGGGCTGAGGTGCCAGCTGCTCTGCCTCTCACACAGCCTGCATGGAGATGAATTGCTCCTTGGGTGTCGATAAGTCACCATGGCAGGCCCGCCGCGATCACCATGGAAACTAACCAAACACAGCATTTCCGAAGGGAACTAGCGGAATGAAGTTGATTACACTCCTCTTGGAGGGTTTCTCTTGGTCAGGGGGAGAGACTGGCAGGACTCCGAGGGAAATCCCTTTCGCTAGCGAGGACTCACAATACGCATCACGCGTTTATCAGCACTTATCCGACCGCTTTCACCGAATCACAGACAGGATTGATGAAGAGCCAACTGTGACAAGACCAGAATGAACACCGAGGCGGTCTCCCGTCAACCCCCCTAACCCTTTCAGCCTCTCCCCACGCGAGGGAAACAGCAGAGGGGTGAAGGGGCGCAGCAGGCCGATGCCGCAATGGGAAAAACGATGAAAGCAGGTGAAGGGTATCGAAAAGAAGGACGGCATGGGGAGAGGGAGGCGAACCTAAAACGTGGCACTGGCCGCGTCGTGGCACCCACAGATAGCTGGCTCAGCACCACTCGAAGGCACTCTGATAAAGAGCGTGCGTCCCGTGCCACGGTCACGTCGGTTCTCTTTGCCGCGCTTCTGAAGGGCATAATGTGTGCGCCTTTGTATGTTTGCGCAGAGTTGTGGAGGACACGCTGAGGGCGGGGGTTCACTGAAGCGCGTAATAGAAACCTGATGTTTCGAATGATGTCTCTCTTTTCCGCCAGCGCCCCACGTCTCAACATCTCCCCCCTATTTCTGATGCCTCCTGGGACAAGGAAAAAAGCGACAGACAGGGTGAGCAGAACTCAAGAGGAAGCGATGCGGGTAATGAGATGGGAGACAGGAGGGGCGGGGGGGGGGGGATAAGGAAGGCAAGAGAAGGAAGGAACACATTAGCCTCTTACCCAGAGCGTCACTCAAGCTGGCGGTGCCAGCCAGCGTTGCTCACAGCTGGTCCCCCTCCCAGCCCTCTGCCGGGCTATCGGACCTGGGGCTTTATGCCAGTTCTCCTCTGCTGCACTCTTTGCCCGGACGGGCGGACATGATTCCGCGACCCCGTTGTGTGCAACGCGAGACGGATAGGGTGATATGTGGTGCTTACCCCGGAGGGGCAAAAAGGATTCTTTTCTCTTTAATTATTAGTGACCGGGATGAACCCAAAGAGAATCACTTCTTGAATACAACGGCCCCCTTAGCTCTATGGAGCTGTTAGCATCGGTTCAGTTCACTCCGACAGCCCTCAAAGCATTGTTTTCAATGAAAATGAATGCAACAGTTCCTCCCTATGAGGCTGAATCAAGATCCCCATCTCAACTTGAGACATGAAAATGTGATTGTCAAACATTAGTTATGGCTTTTGAGAGAAAAAAAGGATGCTGCTATTTTGTCTTTTATATCCCGAAAAGAAAAACTTGTAGCTCTCACAGTGGGCTCTGGAAAATTCTCTTAAAAGTCTTATGTATTAAATGATTAATTGGCAGATGAACTGATTAAGAAAATAATTGGTAGTTGTAGTCATAACGGCTTTGCTCTCTTAGGGAATGTCAGGGAGTATTCTTGGGATGACAGTAGAATAACTAATGAGGTTTCAGTCATCAGGCTTCTCGCTCCATCTGGACACTTATTAGCCGAGGCTTGTATTTGGCCGTGTTGTTTATATTAGATTTGTGCTAACGGGAGTTTTTCTTGTTTCAGCTAAACTCGTGCTTGTTGTTTTCGGGCCCTTCTCTATTTCCTTGAAAGCATGTGAATAACACAGTCTATATAACAGCTCACGACACACACTTTATGGTGATGTCTTTGTCAATGAATCGACTCACGCATGGCTAAGTACAATAAGCCTTGAGACGGGCCGGGCGGCTCAGCGGGGACACCACCGTCGCCGAGCTGCATCCAGACGGTAATTCCTTTGGGTGCGAGATCCCTCTTGTAATCATGGGAATGGGTGGAAACATGCAGCAGCGGGTTGATGCGAAGCAAAGCAAAAGGACAGAAGAGGGTGGCTGTGTGATTTAGAATGACTGCACGCATGAATCAATAACCATGTTTGGAATTATTAGGAGTTGTGCAACAGCATGGTTTCAACAGATCGATTTTAAGGGTGAGCAGCATCAACAGCTCTATCTGGTTCATCTTCAACAACTTCCTTTGCCTTATTTCAAATGTTCCCTTCCAACTGCTTGGGCGAAACGAAAGATACAAGATGCTTTAGTCGGATCAATAAAGGCTGCAGTATCCAAACCTTCTCTTCATTTTAAACATGACCTTGGAAAACTTCTGATGGAAAACCCAAATGAGATCAGTTCTGCCTGAGATAACCACACAGAGGCATTTTCAGAGCATTGAAATGAACAAAATGCATTTATGATATGAACTGCTAATTTAATGTTCCCCATGTGTATCATTTGGGACATATTTTTCATTTCTGTGGTCTTTCAACGCTATTAGGAAACAAATGCACAAGCAGCATAAGTATAAATCTGAGCTACGAGACATCAGTCCAAAGATCTTAAAGTGATCTGAGTGTTTCACAGCCAACAGACATCACAATCCCAGTAAGATAATTAGTATTTGCTGCTTAGTAACATAACCATATATTCAAACAGCACCAACTGAGTGGAAAGTGCTCTACCCCCTGCTTACACCACTCGAGCAGTTTAGTGTCCATATGAGGACATTTGTGTTTAGCAGAACCGACCAATGAGTATGTACAACAAATCAGACGCTTTTCATCAACAGAAGGCACGGTCGCAAATGCTTTAAACAAATGAAACATAGTATACAAGTGCATTGTGAAGGCACTTTCACTCCCTTTTCAACCCCAAATTCTCCATTTCAGATCCGAAACCATTGCAGACATGGCTAAGCTTTGCATTGCAGGCGACTTTTCAAGAGAGTAGAAGCATTGGCACTTTAACACAGGTGCAGGGTTAAAGTGTGTCTTGTTACATCCAGATGATATATGCTGCTTCCTCTGCCCATGCAGGCACTATAAGAACTCATGCCACCTATAATCTAGGAGGTTGTCTCTTATCTGATTATGATTGCATGGTAAAGAGGATTTAGGTGCTGGTGCCTAAATGCTCGGCTGTACTGATTAGAGGCCCACTAAGACTTATGTAACTAGGAGGCTGCAGGAGGGAAGTTGGTGTGTGCCACCTAAACAACGCGATTATATGCTGAACGCCAAATAAGATCATGCAGTAAAACCAGGAAAACTCCTACACAATAGAGTTCTTATCAGCTGCTTGTGCTTCTTGCACAGAGGCATCACCTCGAGTCTGAGCCACTAACGCCAGAATTGGATTTCAAATCAGCATCAAGGGGCTGTGTTTGCACACAATAAGCAAAAGTTAAGAGCCGAAACATTTCTTTCCATTGAATGTTAATGCGCATCGATTTGGCCTTGTGAAGACGGACCACAATCCATGAAGAGATGAAAGGCTGATAACGAAGCGCTGCTGCTTACACTTGACCCGAGGGCACAAACTGTACAGACTATTTGACTCAACGCTGACTAAAGGTCTTTCCCTCACTTTTCCGATGCTCCTCTCCCTCTATTTCTGACCCTCCCGCTATCAGAAACGACATCAATGCAAAACTCTCAGGCCCAAATGCCGTGCGGAGGCTGTCCGCAGTGATGAACCAGCTGTGAAGGCGCATTCTGCTCACTGGGTTTGCTCTCACTGATTCAACTAATTAATAAATAATGCTTGTGTATTGTGCCTTGACGTGAAGCTAAAAGATATTGCCATTTGAGGTGTCTCTTAGAGTACTTTAGCATGCTATTATGTCATCATCATAAGCTTTAGTTGTCTCCAAGCGTGGGAGGACCAAAGAGCTCGAGTCGGCACCCATACAGGCCCATTGCTCAGCATTCCCACTAGCTTGACTGGATTATTAGATAAAGGGGAGAGTAATGGTGCACGTCCACATTAGGGAGCACGCAGAGGGCTGGACATGGCTGATGTAGAGAGGAAGGGAGGGCGATGGAAAACCCAGAGTTGAAATGTCTGGTGAGTAGAAACATTGATCTCTTTAAAATGCTCTGAATTCTCCGCCGCTGTTTTCCCAGACTGGAAGGATTCTAAAGTGGAGAAACCCTCTCGAGGGGTTGGTTTCTTAGCTAGAAGCTTTGCATGAGCACAAATCAAAATAAAGTGATGCTATATTGCAAACTATGCTTTACATTTATTGCATCTGAGCACTGTAGGCCTCCATGTAACGCCTAACATTAATTTATGATGCCAGGAACACAGCGTGAGTCATATGTTAATATTGAAGCCCTCACTAGGAGAGTAATTGCCTGGCAAACGGTTGGGTCCAGATATTTATCACACGCTTTCTGCGTATCTTTGTGCTTACCTGAAAGAAATGCATCTAATTACATTTCCCGTCACGCTGATGGAAGACGCCTCCAGTAGAAACACTGAAGCAGGCTACTGCATTTTCCAGAGAAGTTATACGCACCCGAGAGCCGTCTTTGCAGGAATGAAAGTCAATCTATTTACGCAGGAAAAAGTCCCTGTATTTTAGACTCTTTAGTGCACTCCAGCAATTTGGATGTAGCTTCCTTTTATGCGCTTCAGCCAAGTGTATTTGCTGTATAATCACACTCATGACTCATTGTAATCAAAGGAGGGTCAGGGCAGCAAAAATCCTCTTGGCTCAATATCAAGGAAGAAACGTTCTACTGGATTAATAGAAATTATTCCCCGCAGTAAGCAAACAAATGGCCACAATGATGCGATTTTTTTTTTTTTTCAATGAGTGCCACTTTAATCTTTAATTCTATAACCTATAACTTAATATCGCATGACAGTGTATCCCTGGAAGGTATAAGCTGTGGAGACACTCTTTTTCTAATTGCATTTTCAGAAAAGTTTTCGAGGCCGAGGATACTTCAGGTGCAGGATTAGATAGATACACACTTCCTTAGACTGGGACAGTGGAGGCTCACCTGGGCCAAGCTACGCCACGGATACAATTCAACACATACTAAATCCCCTCCTCCTCCTCTCACCACAGGGGCACTCAAGCATGAGACACAAAGTAACACAAAGAAGCACTGCATTAGCCAGTGTCCTTTTGGTTTTGACCATATAATTCATTATTCATTCGGAAATGTTTGCAAAGATCCAGCTCAGCATCCTGAGGCGTAACTTACATGACGGCATCTCTTACATCTCTCTCTCTCTCTCTCTCTCTCTCTCTCTCTCTCTCTCAGGTCTTGCCCGTCCCTCGCCCGTACTCCCAATGCATGCAAGACCGTTATTGCTGATGAATGTAATCCTAGCTTGATTGACCCCGCTGAAAAGGTCAGTCCTCTCATACGTAACCTTTATTTAAGAGCAGAGAGGGCCATAGGTGCTATGCAGCAGCACCGTAACATCAGATAAAGGCACGGTAGGAGAAAGGAAGTGAGAGAAAAAGAAGGAGTGGGAGAGAGAATGCGAGTATGCCAGAATAACTCTGTGACCAGGGGCTGAGGTTGCTTAGTACAAATATGCATGACCAACCCGGTACTTGGTCAAGCGCTTTCAAGGGTTCTCACTGCACGGTGTGTGTGCCCCTCGAAAAGGTTTCCCTGACCTCCTGGAGCTGCCATCTGACGGTGGAGCGGCACCCCGGCAGTACATTTCCAAATGTTCTTTCAGCTGTAGATAACGTCGGTGCAATCGCTAGGGTGAGCCATTAGAGTCACGTTCAAGTTCTCCCAAGTAGAGCACTAAGCGGAATATCAATTTGAATTAGGGTGGGATTTCCCTTTCAGTTATCACGGGCTTTGCCCACGAGACGGTGAACAGGTCAGCAAAACTCCCGAGTGTTTCCGGAGAATGACTGTGAATGTATTGAGGAGGTAAATCACTTTAAATAGCCCATAGCTCATCAAATCACTCCACTGCTGTCACCTTATTTTTACCTTGAATTAGATTGATGCCGCCTCCTTATAATCAATTCTTGTGATGTATAGCTGCAGGCAGAATAAAATTATGGAGCTGATGTGGGATGGTTGTCTTTTTCAAATCACTGTTTGAATGCAGGAATAACACAGGAAGGAAGCAAGACAATGTATAGCTGCTTAGTAAAGCGATCCGAAACTTATGGACTCAGTGTTGTCACCATATCTGTTTTTAATTAGAATACTGCACTACTAGCAGGATTTCGAAAACACTGCTCACAAGTACAAAACATCAGGAGTTCCCTGATATCCCACAGAGAGGAGGATCATACGCGCACACATACACGCAGGACGCTGCTGAAGAACAGAATAGAAACCCGGCCCTGCCCTGCACCAAGATGATGAAATCAGGATACTGGAGACCAAAGGTAAATTACCAGTGATTGAATTTCATCAATGGTGACCAACCTAATTGTGGATGGAGTCTGAGCGGGGTTGGGATGAGGAGGAGGAGTCAAAAGTGATGTCATCATTTCACCAGGGACAACCTGGATAGTTTCTACACTGTCATCGTGTACAACTGAAGACTACTGATGCATGCAAACAGCACACATGGTCTCAAACTTAGTAAATTGCACAGCCCCAGAATCAACTGTATTCACTGGTACACCTGCGGCAAACTTCTGCCACTATATTGTCATTTCGCTGACTCATCCAATCAGTGAGAAACACCAACACATAATAGCACTGCACGAGACTGACTTTCTTTCTCTCTGCAAAGAAAGCGACACCAGTTCAAGCCCACCAATCATTTTGTCAAAGCAAATAGTCTAAATCCAGCTCCTACAGGGATTCCACTATTAATTTAGCACCGCCAGAACTGAAAACCTCCTGTTATAATTCTTGCACATCTCAAACCAAATTCAACTCCTCATCTTCTGCTTCTGTCCGTTACGTCCACACACGCACACCCACCCACCCACACACACACACGCACGCACACACAGTAAACCAAAGGCTGCAGCGTTCTCTATATTTAATCCATCTCAACAACTGTTGCTACTTACAGACAGAAAGCAGACAGATGGCACAAAAGCCCCCAGAAGAGAGAGTACAGTGCAACTCCGTTTCGGATTCAAATTAATGAACTCGTGGCTATTTCTTGTGGGAGAAGGCCTTTAATAAGTGTGCATGTAATGCGTTGCCACCAAGGCAGAGTGTTCAGGCTTTGAATGTGATAAGGAAATGTGAGATGGAGGCGGTGTGATCACACTTCCAGTTACGGTTCCCTACCTTGGCAGCCAACGAGGAGCTGGGCTTCTCCAGGAGATCCCACAGCTTCTTCCTCTTGTCTGGGCAGCAGGTGTTGTCGAACTCTCCCTCTCCCTCCCTCTCCCTCATTGTCTCCGCCTCCCTCCGGAGCTCCTCATTCATCTGCTCTTTCTTCTGGTGGTAGCGGGCCTGGCAGCAGGACTCCAGGTAGATCTCGTCAATCCCCCAGTAGTCCAACTCCTGGCCAAAAGAGAGAGCACACATCTCCTCCATCATGTGTAATTTGCCCGTGCGGTAGAAGTTCAGGATGGAGGTGAAGGCCCCCGGGTGCCGGTCGAAGAAGTATTCGTTTTCGCTCAGGCTGTAGTCGTCGCAGACCTCCATCAGGGAGTCGTGGGTGTTGCAGTCTCGGAGCTTGCCCAGCCGGGTCCTCGGTAGCCTGTTCAGGGTCCGCCAGAGGACCTCGTGGTTCAGACCTCCGACGTTAAGGCGCACCCTGCGGGAGCGGCTTTTGGTGCGGATGATGTCGATGGGCTCCGGGGGCAGGGAGGGAGCGGTTCGGGCGTTGGTGGGCTTGAACCCTATGGGTCCGATCTTCTCAGCCATGGTGACGCAAAAGGAAAACTTTTTCGGTGAAACGTCTCGAGATGACACAAAATGTATATTTTTTTAAAATAAGAAAAATAAAAAAATAAAAGTAAAATGTCAAAACGTTTAAAACTATGTTGGATCCTCTTTAGGCAAGTCCCTCCGTGACTGAGAAAAGAAAAGAGACAGGTTGTGAGATGAAAAATGGGTTTGATGAATTCATTAAGTATGCGATTGAAAATTGGATGTATTGCACAATGTCTTCATGCCGTGTTGAGAATATATCAAGGATATAAACATAAATCAAAGAGGCACTTTGACAGTTAGCTATTACTTTAAATTCTCAGTCAAAACTAATAGCTGTGCAGTGTTATTTATCCCTTTCATCACATTGAACAAAAAGGCAGAATCAACGTTCATTTTAACAGTCAACAAGGCTGCTTGGATTTGCCCTCCTCTCTACCACTGTTACGGTTGTAGGGAGGCAATAAACTCCTGTGGGACGCATCATTCAAAAATGGGACTCAATGGTACAAAAAGAACTGAACGAAGCCTGCGGACTCATTCATGTGTTCTGATGGAGGAGGAGTGTGTGTGACAGCAATTCCTGAAGTCTCATTTATCGTATTTTCAAATATATTTGACTTTGCCACAACTGGGGAATTATTAATCACACTTCTCTGAAAAAAAATCCTTGTATCCTTCATGTACTCCTTGAACATGAACATGAACATTTCATTTAACAGAACGACAAGTCCTCAACAATATTAAAAAAGTTATGAACATGAGACTACAATCATATATTGAGGCAGCCGGCTTAGTATTCTAATTATAGGGCTCAAAATTGTACAGAATTGAGATGAGCAGATGTTCTTGAGTGCAACAATTATTATAGTCACATTTAATACATTCTCTTTATGTATAACAAACATTGGCCACATATTACAATGAAAATGATCTAAATGAGGAGGAATAGGGATGGATGTAAAGCATCATATTGATAATCTGTCAATTTGGACTTGTTCTGCAGTCCGGTGAAATCCAAACAAACTGCATCTCGCTACGCTACAGCAAATTTCGAAATGCAACACCTTCTGGGTAAGCAGTCTGCACACGCAACGCACGAGTTCAGTTTCAAAGTACCCGAATAATAGTAGAAAACACTGGTCACCGAGAAATGGACCCTCTCTCTCTCTCTCTCTCTCTCTCTCACCTTGCCGGGATAAACCACCTTTTGCATGCAAACTCCTGTTGTTCCTGTGGGAGTCGAGGATGAAAAGGGAGCCGGGATCCCCCTCGGTAGTCAAGCGGCCACGGCTGAGGAGAGCACTCCGCGGACTCCGCGCGGGGAGCGCGCGTCCCACATTCTGTGGAAAACCAGTCGAGAAGAACGGAGAGGAGGAACCAAACAAAACCTCCAATGTCCCCCTCCGCGAACAATCAGAGACAAAACAACCAGCTCTGTTTCGCCATCATCACCATCATCATCATAACACTCTGGAAAGAGTCTTCATCTCAACATACTAAAAAAAAAAAAAGAGGACTGGCTGCTCACTGAAGCGCCGCGCCGCAGACGTGGTGCGCGCAGAAAGGCAACGCGAGAGGGACGGGACAAGCGAACTGGCGCGCAGGGTCCCGCTGGGCACTGCGCGGGCACCAGGAGCGGAAAGGGGTGCACGCGGGCTGCGCCACATCTTAGAGGTGGAAAAAAAAACAAAAAAAAAACGGGTGGCACGTGGCGTTAGATGGACCGGGTTATTTAACGGACCGGACGCGGTTGCATTTTCGAGATGTGTGACTTGGAGCTTTGGAGATACAGGAGCGGCGGGCATCCGCAGGCGGAGAGAGTTGATTAAGGGATGTCATAACATTGTGCTGTTGCTACAAACACACACGCGCGCACTCACACACAAACATAAATAAATAAAAAACAATCTCTCTCACACACATATACACACACGTACAATCCCCACAAAAGCTGGTTGTAAAATGTTGGTGGCGAACGGCATTAGGTGCACTTTTTGCCACACGCTTACTTTACTTTAATGACTAATGATATATCATGTTGCCAGACCTAGAAGATGATAACTAACAGCTCCATAGCCAATAGTGAACTACCCACTGCCTCCCCTCAAATGGATAAATAAAGCTATTAAATGATGTATCCATTGTTTGGCTCATTCCCTGCACTGGGAGGTCCTCTCTGCTCTCTCCATCCTTTACTCTAGTGAAGGGGTAGAGAGAGAAGTAGAAGTGTATGACCTCAGTGCAGCAGTATTTCCTCCTGGAGCATCCATGTCAGTGGAACATTTCCCCTTAGTCAAGGATTTAGTTACAGAAATTTGATGACACTGCTTACGTGTAATTATTCCTTCCAGTGACAATAATGCAGCATTGGCTAACTGGAGGCCGCGTGTGCTCGTACATTTTGTCTTTACTATGTGGCCGCTGTTGTTTGAAGGTCGGCACTGTCCAGATGCCACGTGTGGGATAAACACAGGTACAGAATCCAACACCATATTTATGGCCATCAAAAATGGACCCGATGAATTATTTAAACATGTCTTCAGGACAGTGTGGCGCATTTAGGCTCCTTGCTATGAAAATTTGATTTAAATATAGGTTTACTTGGGAGTTTTTTTGGAGAATATGCATTTCAGATGCAAAAATGGAAGTTGAGTTTTTCGAGTTTACTCGATTAGGTGTTTTTTCAGGATGACACTTATTTGACAGCACTCAGAAGTAGTGAGGCATCTAATTGTCCCCTGCCATTGATTATTACCAAACTGGCAGCCAATAAGCCACCCTATGAGTCATACTGTGTGAGGTGGCAGCGATGCGGCTACAACGTTATCGGCGGAGCAGGATTGAGCAGCATCAAAGCAAATGAGTTTTTTCGGAGTGATGTCATGCTTTGTACAGGAGATGCCTCCAGCTCTATACTAAAACCAGAGAGTTGAAGCCAGCCCGGATGCCACCATGTGGGTGGAATAACTCTCCCTAGCAGCTTGATATATGTCATTTCCAACTTGTATACATCTTTTGATGCATACAGGGTGCAATAAACGAAACATTTTCACAGATGGTGTTCGTAATGACATTGTCGTATTTCGATATTTTTATTTGAATTCCTGTGGACCCTGTGGACATGTGTGCCGGTTTGGGAATTTTCTGTAGCAACCCAAATCGTAGCGTCATGGATGCGAGCTAACGCAGCTGACAGTGATTGAATCAAGTATTTGCCCAATTAACCTTTGCTGTCAGCATTTATCAGAACATATCATTAGGCCCGACGGTGCTAATGTGACGTGGTGGCGGAGACTACATGTTATGCAGCTTTATTCTAACCGTCATAACCAGTTCAAGAAAGGTGGCCATACTTCGCCGGCCGCCTGATCCCCCGAGCCGTCACCGCCTGCTGTATTTTCCCTTTCCAATTTGTCATCAAATGTGTCCCCTCCATCATCCAAACAACACCGTGGACACACTCGCACCCCACAGCTCCTGCTGCTGACGCTGCCAGCACATAAGAGACGCGCCATCATCTGTTCATAACGCCTTCATTAGTGAAATGGGTTTTTCTTTAAAAAAAGCTGAGGAGATTTAAGCTAGCGAGCCGTGCTGCCTTTCATGTAAAATGGCTTTGTGTGTGGTGAAAGAGGAGAAAGAAAGAAAAGTGGCCGTGATTTACTGTAAGCCTGTCTGCAGGAAGGGGAGGAATGTCCCATTCGTTATGAATGATTAGTATTCGATCGAAAGCTGCACTATATTTGAATTTTTGGGAACAAAAAGGACATGCTAAGGTTAAATAACATCACTTTTAAAGGTGTCATTTATTCTTCTGTGAAATTCAAAGTCGGGGAAGGCCGATGACGACTCCGTGTGTGGCCACTAAGTGTGAGCTTGAAGAATGTGTGAGTATATGTGTCAGCGCAGTATTTAATCATGTGTGTGTGTGTGTGTGTGCATGTGGCATTGTCTGTGTGGCCTTGTGTGTTTTTTTGTCAATTAGTGGGAGGAAACCTGGCGTAGCAGCAGCCTGTTTATTCTCTCTTGCTATTTTTAGCTGCTGGCCATTTCAAGGTCCGCGCGACCACCAGCCAACAGTGGGCAGCAGCGGCCTTAATATAATAGTCTGCCCTCGACCCGAGTCATTCATCGATGTCGCCTCTTCATTCACACACACACGCACACACACACACGCACCTGTTCACCTCTGGTGCAGCCAACAACCACACGCGTCAAAAGTACACACGACCCAATGAACATGTTTCTTTGTTCAAAACATGGCTAGAGCTCGTCGAAGGGGGTAATCAATGGTTTATCAATGGGTACAATGCAGCCGAGCATCTACTCAGTCCTAGTTCGCTTCATGCCGTGCTCCTCTCTATATTGCCTCTGCTTGCTGCCATCAATCAAAAGAGGAAACTATGCCTTAAACAATCTTTAAAATTCAAAATCCCACGTTTCCCGTATGTGCCTATGTGCGGTGGACGGCGCTCTGCTGGAGACAAACAAACGTGATTGATTGCCCATCTGTCCCGCTGGTTATGTTTGCATATTACTTCCAAGGCCATGGATCACTAATTGAATGGGTGTTGTTATGTTGTTATGCTATTTATTGAGCTCTCTTCTGGTCAATTGCTCTGGCAGTCGTGCTGTCCAGCACAGCGGAGCGTGCAGACTGCTGGAGGCAGACAGGGGGAAACACACACATAAACCCGAGTGGCTTCACCCAGCAGTGAGTATAAACACCACGCTCGAGTTTACCAAATACAGGAGAGTGCCGCATCCCTCGCAGCACAACTCCAGTGTAACCTTCAAATTTCCGGAGCTTGCGCCATGCTCATCAGCATTCATCAGTGTGAATGATGCTGCCTCGCAGTGTGGACAAGATGCTCAGTGCTGCAACCTTAACCCAAAGTGCTTGTGGCAGCATGATAATGGGAATATAATGTACTCGGTCTAATTGCTGCGAAAACACTCAGGTTGGCAATTTGACCCGCTACTACTGTCAAGAGCTGTCCTGTGAGAGCAAAGCATTCGTGTAATCAGGCCAGGTGTTGCACCTCTAGCGTGTCCCCGTGATCACTGTGTGTCGTACACTGAAATGAAAGACAGAGAGGGGAGAACATTGTGTGAATAGCAATGAAGTCACCCGTGGTGGAGCCGGGCTTTATTAGCTGGGCCTGGGCTAGGAAATGCGCTATGCGCAGTCTGAATCGGACCATTGCCGTTTGTTCTTTCAAATACGACACTCTACCTGTGGAAAATGCAGTAAAACAATTCCAGACAATAGATTTGTCAACACAGAGTATTTGTGTTTTTTTTTGTACTATATACCCTGTATACACCTCATAGCTATAAGCTTTTTCTCTTTTTTGGCTTTTTAACAGGAGAAGCCAACATTATTTATAAATTCTCTGCTTCCAAACTGGCCTGTTCGTTTATGCAGATCATTTCTGTGAAATCACTTGTGCTGATGTAGCACAAAGGTTGCCTCGTTCATGTTGCCATAAGTCAGAGTGTTGCATTGATACTGTTGTCAGTTGTGTAATTGGGGCCACAGGTAGTGGTAGAGTGTTATGAGTCCCTCTGCGAAATAATGTGATAGATTAATCATTTGGACAGGGAACCAAAACTTACCCGTTCCTGGGAGGCATATTGTGACGGGGAAATGCTTTCCTCCTCTCACGAATGGAAACGTAGACAGGTCAGAGGTCTATTTCAAATGCAGCGTAATGCCGACTGTCTTTTCATCTGGTCTCACAGTTAGAGCTAGCAAAACTGAAGAGATTTAACGGACAAAATCCAAATTCCAAAACTCTGATGTGCCCCTGCCGCAATGTTATTAAAAATGAGGTTATTCAAACATAAACAATGATGCAGATGTTTCATGAGATACTAACCACATATTGCACTAGTTATTATGCCCGCCTGTGTGGCAAGTTCAATCAATTAACCTTTTGAGGAGTGTCGATTAATCTAAAGTTAATGCACTCGGCATTCAAATTCTACTTTTTAAAGCCATTTTTTCACACCTGCATTCACCCTTCATTCATTTGCTTGTTCAAAGGCTCATTTACTTGATTAATGCATTCACATCTGTTTTCTATGTCCTGCCATGAACAGACCAAGGGCTGACAAATGTTTACCGATGGGGAGAACTGTTAGTGCACACACAGTCTGTGATGAGGTCATGCATGAGAGCAGGTGAGGTAGTCGTGTTCCTGTATACCTGCAGCCTTGCCGTGTCCCTCCTTTTCAGCCGCATCGACATTTCCTTTGAGACTTTCAGGTGCAATTCCTTACCTGTCCACCAGATGCCCTTAAACATTTGTACCGGACTTCTTCATTCACTTGCTCCAGCCTTTTGTTTCTGATGGTTGAAAAGCACTTATTGTAAGTCGCTTTGGATAAAAGCGTCAGCCTAATGACATGTAATGTAATGATCCATTGCTGTTTTTATTGTTCACCTTCCAGCTTTTGATGATTTATCTGATTTGTTTTCAACCAGTGGCCATTCAATATGAGAGCATGACTTATTGACGTTAAGATTTTTAGATGTTTTTCTCCCTCAAAGCCGAATTGCCCTTTTATTGCGCTTCGACTTCTTTTGCCTTTGCTCCAACTTTTAGGGATGTCCTGCACTCCAGCACGCCGCCCACTCTGCGTGAAAGACTGCACTGAATAAAGATAAACTACACTATCGTAACCTCCTCGCCTGCTGTGTCCCAATGTGCTCAGGCAACGGTCTCAATAACTGGGTCCAAAGTTGGCTATTTTTTGGATGCCCTTTTGACAATAATTTTAGCTGTGTAGATTCCAAATATTGCTAAAAATAGATGTCGAGCTGGACGGTGTTCCTTGGCTGGAGTTTTTCTCGGGAGACACTTTGATTTCGTTGACGGGTGGTTTGTTTAAATATCACAAGAAAAATGTCCATGAGGAAAATTCACAGGAATTTATCTGACTTCTATTGTTTTGTTTTGTTTTTTAAATGAAAAAGCTCCAAAAGATCCCCCAAGCGTAGCTCCCTTGGCAGTCGTCCCAGTCACGGCGGCGGACCCGGCCCCCGGGGCAGCATGGCCGGTGCGAGGGAAAGAGCGGGAGACGGGGCAGGCGAGATACTCGTTGGGACAACACAACCCTTTTGACCCCGCGCTCGTTTTTTAAAACTGACTCAAACGTACGCACTCTTTGATGTGGGCACAGCCTTCAGCCATCTGCCCTCACAGGTGATCTTGTTTTTTGTAATTCACCGTGAGGTAAGATACATTTTTTAAGGGGAGCGAAACCATTCAGTAGCTTTTTTTTAAATATATATATATATATATATATATATATATATATATATATATATACTGTATATCGAACACTGAACATTACTGTATTTTTTATACTGTTGAAATCCTGGTATGTTAGTTAGTTTTTTTTTGTCCAGTGCTTTAAGAGCACGTTTGAAGACTAATCCTGGCTTAGCCTACAGCCAAATTAATTGATTTAACAGTTTCAACACTGCATACTAGCTTCGCACCCCCATCAATTGGAGGTGTTTAGGCAGGTTTTGAATACATCCCTGTTTTTTTTTCTTCTCCGTAGCCCGTTCATCGTCAGTCTGCCTGCTCGTCTCGCCCTCACATTGGATTTGTGAGCCTTTCTTCTCGGTGTCGGGCCCCTGTCTGCCTCGCCGCTCTGTTTCGCTTTGCCCCACTAAATCATTGAGCTCTCTCCGCCCGCGTGGATTCTCTGACTCTGACTCCTCCGTACTCCGCTGCCCACAGAGTCACCGCCGTGACATTTTTTGAGTAAGGCAGATGGTATTTTCACGGACATCCAATCCCCCTCAGCGAGCTGGTTGCTGTGTGTGCATGAGCGAAGGTCTGACCTTGGGTATTTGCATTAACCAATTTGTCAAGTCACTAGACTTGACGTGCGCCAATCCTATGTGCAAAATTGATATGTTCAATCACGACCAGCGTCCGGTGGCGACATTATATCATTTACTCTCCCGCGTCGAAGGTTACACATATTAAACTTTAAAGATAATGCTAACTGCCGCACAAGTCAAGGCTCTTGATGGTACGGCTCTTTGCAAGCGAGGTCTAATTTAGAGGAGTCTATAAAAAAGGTCACTTGAGCCCGTCTGGGTTTCTGCCCTTGACATTAGGTGATCCCCTAAATCAGTCCCACAGAGAGTGATCAATTTAACGTTTGGGACTGGGGACCAAGTCTGGTTCAGCAAGCGTGAGATGAACTGCATGTCAACTGGTTTGTGCCCGATTGATTTATTATCAGTTGGAGGATGTGCAGCCCTTAAAGCACAGCATTGACACAGTATGAGCCTCAAGGTGGGCTTTATTCCCTGATCTTAAATGTAATCAAAACCAGTCAGTATAAAATTCTGCCATGATGTTTTTAATCAAACTGTAAACCACTGTAAACCACTGTAAACCACGGTTTCCTCGTCATGTTTTTCTACACCTTGAACCCTTTCACCAAAAAGCCAAGTGACTTAGCATGACGATGCCATGTCGTTTTTATGAAAAGTAATGATGTGTATCAAGGTGTCAGTTGATTTTCCCGTCCCGCACCCATGGTGGTTGTGTCACCAGGTCTAAAGAAGTAATCCGTCATGCTATTGACATGTCTTCTCATTTACAAATAGACATGTCTGCTTGACACACTGCCAATATGCTTTGCTTGCCTAATGTCTGTAAATGTGTCGTTATGGTTCACTCTGCTTGTGTGGGACATTTTGTGAGTTTTACCCACAGTACTTTATAGATTGGTACTTCAATACACTTATTAGAACGAATCAATAACGTTTTCCTGGCTGTAAATCTCTCACAAGCTATTTAAGTGCTGTCTTTCTTACTTTTTTTTTTTTTTTACTACTAAGGCAAATTGGGGAGAAAGGTTCAATGCATTTTGGGGAGGCCAAATATTTTCAACACAATCAAGGTAATTCCCACCTTGTGCATTTGTGGAAATCCTTTTAGTATTAAAATGATTTAAAGAAGCTGTGTTAATTGACTTTTACTCTGTTCAAATATCAGAAAAAACAAAGCTGGTGAGAGCAGGCTGAAGAAATACAGTCCAAGATCGAGCCTCATCCATCACGCCTGCCAACCCTGCTCCGCTCAACCTGCCCTCTACTCGGGGGTAGACCTTGTCCAAAAGCAGAGTCGTGATGAGAAGTATCAAAATGAGTTATAGCTGTCACCATAAAAGAGAACCCATAGGGACAGGTGGCAGTTCTTGGATCGTTGTACCCACATTAACCTTCCTGTGAACCGATCGGACGCGAGCTACCTTTCACCAGGGAGTCGATGTCATTGCATCTGAGAAAACCTTCTCTGGCTTTCGCAGAGTCCTGTGTTCAGTAGCTTTTGTGGCAGAAGAGCCCTCCTGGACTTGGCAGATAAACAGAAAGGGAATGAAGCCTTCAGAAGAAACGTCAGACAGGCCCTTGGCAGCAGTGAGAACATTATCCCACGGGGGACCAGTAAGTCACACCTGAGGGAAAGGTTAGAGCTGCTGCTGAACTCTATCCATTCGATTACCTCGACAAAGAAGGAGGTAATTAAGTTAATACAGTTGAATTTTGTCGAGTAGGATTCAGTGAACGTTTCATTGTCGTCCCTGGTTACTGGCAGAAGTAACCGGTCTCGGGTGTGGTACCCGACATCGGGTCTTACTCAGCCAATGAACACGTAAAGCCAAACATAAGATGTGAGGAGCGATCGATCTGTTTGATAAATCATCTGGAAAGTGCATGTTTTTTCTTCCCTTTTTTTGCAACGTTAATCAGGCTTTATAGTATCTTTAAAATTAACTTGAGAAAAATGTAGCTGTTTAATTTGGCAAAGCAATTTAAATGCCGTCATCCACAATTTTGTGACGATAGATGGGTGCTATTACTGTACCGAATTGTGTTTATGCACCACAGTGACTATGACATCCAGATGGCCTATTTTTCAATCATTCGTTAGACACAAATGGTGACTTTTCAACATGTCGCAATATCATTTTTTTTATGCAACAGCTTGATTCAGGATAGAATTGAAGACCAATCGCAGCTTAGGCCGTTTTTCTTCAAGATTGATTGTGTATTTTCTGTACATTGTGGGAACTATTGAACGCTGTCTTTATAAATGAGTTCATTGATCAGCATGAGCTTTCAGCCATTTGAAATACAGCCTGACTGGGTCCTATGTAACTTGTTTAATTGTCTGCTCCCTATGTGTCCTCTTGATATTGTATTGCACTTGTATGGGGGATATAGCCATCTGTTGACAATGCCAGCTTGACCCGGCCCAGAAAGAGACATTTTTACTGCCAGGTTAAGCGTCAGGGTTTAAATATAAACATGGTAGGTTGGTAAGTGTAGACCTTTTGAAATTGGAGGAGGTGTAGAACTGGCTCCGAATGCAAATTAGATCATAATGTATTATCTCAACGTTGGTGTTTTAAACTTAACACAATGTTTGCAGCAATCAATAATCTGCAGAGTACAGGAAAATATGCTTTTAAACAGCTGAGAAAACAGATGAACACCTAATAGAAAAAATTGTGCAATGCCAATGAATAAATTATTGTCTTTTTTGTACTGCAAGGTCAGCTCTGGTGCTCAGCTTCTCCAGGGAAACCTCCGCCAACACATAAGAGCTCACAAACAAAAGCCCAAGAACACACACACACACAAATGTAATCCCACACACTGGTCAATGGCAGCCGCACCGCTGACAATCGCTCCCCGCATAGAAATGCGTCTTGTGAGAGCATGCGCGTGTGCAGCACACACTGCACATGCATGCAGTGTTCAGGTGCATGGAGAAGTGATGCAACATGGGACGAAACACTCACACACACACGCAGCCGCTGAGCCCAGTGTGTTATAATGAGAACAGAAGAAGCACCTTTGCAGTGGATTCTCGTGACCTGAGCACGTGGGAAGCTGTTTGCTGTGGAAGAGGAGGAGGTTCAAGGGTGACCGTGTCTCTACACTGAAAAAATACACTGAAATTACAGCCTATAGGGTATCACATGTATTTACAAAATATGTATCCAGTGCTGGTTACTCCGAATAGCTGGCACAGCATTTAATGCACTGTCCTGTACCGCATGTACATCACAGTATATGGAGCTCACATAAATATCCCCCAAATAGAATCGAAAAAGGATTGAGGATGATTAAACTTTTTTAGGATTATTTATCGCCTGCTGAGCAGACGTGCTGGGAGTTATTTATCTGTCGAACATCAAAAACATTTATGAGCCTGTTTCAGCAGTATGCTCTAAACAAGAGGCCGTAAATCTAGCAGCGTCTCCTCGCTCGTCTCCTCCCTCCGCGCCGAGCGGCCTACACACACTTTGCCATTTCCACCTCACTATCTTTCCGTCTTACCTCTTTTTTTTCTCCCGTTTCTTATTTCTCATTGGCCCTCATCATCCGAGTGAGTGCCCGCAGTCGTAAAGATTTGCCATCAATTTCAAATTAATCAGTCCTGATTAAATTCTATGTGGGTGAGTGGGGGCGGGGAGGGGGGGGGGGGAGGAAATCAACTCTGTTTGATTTGGTGTTGCTTCTCGAGCGGCAAAGAGAAACACATTTTTAAAAACTGACGTCCTTGATGCGGCAATTCTGGAACAGAAGTGGGATAGTGCGGCCACAAGGTAAAAAAAAAAAGATGAATTTAGTTTAGTTGCCGCAGTTTTCACGATGCTCCCCACAAGCAATCTTCAAATATCTGTCTGATAAGCATTTCATCCTCTTTATAATTTAGCAGCCTGCCTCTCTGGCCACAGTGTGATGTTCGTGAATGATCTGTCCAAACCACTCAAATGTGTTCCACTCACAAGTCTGTCTTGTCTCCACAAGGTGGTGTTATGTTCATTATCTGAATGTTGCAGCTCTTTTTACCTCTGACTCTCACCGATGTAAACCTTGTTGTGCTGATAATACCGCATGTGACCTGACCACATAAAACAACAAACAACTAACTAAAGAAGTCTAAAGTACATCTTTGATTACCTCTGATTTAATAAAAAAATGTTTCATCACACACACACCGTGTTTTTTTAAGAGCCAAGTGTGATGGCACAAGAGCGATTTCTGCTGGGAGCAGTTCAGTCGGGTGAGACGGTGAAACCCACCTCCACTTGGAGAATATCGGCCCACGTACAAGGCCGCCTTGACCTTTAAAACAATGGTTCCACTGGAATGGTGACAGTTCATTAACCGAAATGCCTGTCAGTCCATTAAAGATCATGGATCCTCAAAGAAGGTCAAGGAAACAGCACGTCCTGGAGTGGTGAGCGCTCCCCCATATTCCTCCAGCCGTCGAGCCTGCCGACCTCTTCTCTTCCTGTGTCTCTTCCTCAGTAATTCCCAGCTGTGTGCAAATACAAATGAGTTCTTACACAACACAATTATTAGTAAACCGCTCCCTCCCCCCCCCCCCGCGGAGCGACTCATTGGCCGGTCTGCTCTGCCTGTGGCTGAGTTCCCCCGGTCGCGACCCGCTCGGCGTCAGGGTTAACAAGCTTTGTCTGGGCCTGGCAAGTGGCATCAACCGTTACTTGTGATCGGCTCACTGATCCACAACCGCTGGTTAGCACAGGTGCTGAAGAACACGGGCCTGAACCTATTGAGATTGCTCAATGTGACCGTAGAAGATTTTCTTAGTTCCCACCCGTGTTACACTTGTTTTCTATACACCACGTTTCCTTGTTATCGTTTCCACTCACTTTCAAACCGTGGTGGAATTGTTTTTGAAGCTCAGATATATGTATGTGCAGTTATTTGGAGAACAATTGGTGGACCGGCCGTGAATGTTAGAACTATGTCGGAATCCATCCAGCCTTATTGATAGTGTTTGGCTCTACTCGCACAAACTTACCTGTTGCAGCCCAGGCTGGGGGGGGACACAAACTTATCAATCGATTGTAATGGAGGTTATCTCAAAATTTGAGTTTACGATTCCAGGCTGACACTTTAAGCCGCTGTGGATGAGAGGACTCCTCGTGTCCGGCGCTGATACGTGATTTCAGTTTTATTGACAGGAACGGAGGGACATTAGGAGTCGTCCTAGGGGGACGTAGTCCTGCAGGTACATCATTTGTCGAACAGTGTGTGTAGGCATAAGAGCAGAGAGAATCAGGTGAAGTGCTCTCCGCAAGCAGCTGCAACACAAACCCGTCTCTTTGTGAACTTTCATCGCAGTGATACCAACATCCACCAGCCAAACCGACTTATTTTTAGTTTTTTGATTTCCCGATGTTCTGTGTCCCGTTCAGTGCAGCAGGACGCGGTATCAGCCGCAGACGGGCACCGAGAAGCGCACCCCATCACTCACGCACGCAAATCCACCCATCCCATTATCTTCTGGCGGAGGATAATGAGTAGTGCGTGTACTACAAATTGAGCAGATGGTGTAGCTGGTAAGGAAAAGGAAGGATGCTGCGTCTGACAAGCAGCAGCAGCAGCAGCAGCCTGCGTAGCTCATGATTGTTTTTCCAGTTTGACCTGCGTGAATCCACACGGATAATCACAGGCACCGGGATCAAGGATTTAGACCTCAGAGGGTTCCGGCAGTCATAACGCACACGGCGGTCTCAAGGCGATGCTGTTGAGCTCACCTCAGCTTAGCTGGGGCCAGCTGGGGCTTCGTCGGGAACAAAGAACAGAGAGGGAGGAGCACCAGTTTCTGCAAACAGTCTTGTGATGAGTGCTTGATTGCTATGGTTGTTGAATCTTTCATGGTTGTATTCATACCATTCTGTTGTGATACTTATTACAATTCAATGCCGTCCCACAGCCCCAATGACGAGTGGAAAAAAGTGAAACTCATGAACTTATTAAAAGATGAAGATGACGTACATTAAGATACAAAATATAGAAGTAAAAAACATCGAAATAAATAAATGCGGTAATAGAGAAATTAAAAGAAAATAAGATAAACATTTACTTGATCTTGATAGTACAAGCTGCTTTTAATATTCTCTGTCTTGAATGTACGTATTTTTCATCTTCTTCTATAGTCGCCTTGTCAACTTCAGGGTCAGGTATGTTTCAATGAACTTTGCTGTAAGCAAAAATGAAAAAATATCTATATACAAAAATGGGTTGAATCAGAGTTTGTTTTGCCGTGTGATACTTTACTTGCAATGACAACACGGCAAAAACTTGGAGTTGTGACGTGCTGCTGAACCAAAATATTGATGGGAATGGGAGTCTGTGGAATGATCATTTCCTCCCTGCACTATGAGGGCGGCGCGGTGGCGTGGTGGTTTGCACTCTCCACGTGCTCTGGGGGTTTCGGTTACTTGGTGATTCTCAATTGCTTGACAACCAGTCCGGAGTGCACGTTGTCTCCTGTCTGATGTTAGCTGGGATTGACTCCTGATGTTAGCTGGGATTGACTCCCGCCCCCCGTGACCCTCCCTGGATAATATATAGAAGATGGCATTTGTTATTAATACCAATATTTGGAATGTTTTATTGGAAATAGAAATATAAGATCTATATATACACTCACCGGCCACTTTATTAGGTACCCCATGCTAGTAACGGGTTGGACCCCCTTTTGCCTTCAGAACTGCCTCAATTCTTCGTGGCATAGATTCAACAAGGTGCTGGAAGCATTCCTCAGGGAGTTTGGTCCATATTGACATGATGGCATCACACAGCTGCCGCAGATTTGTCGGCTGCACATCCATGATGCGAATCTCCCGTTCCACCACATCCCAAAGATGCTCTATTGGATTGAGATCTGGTGATTGTGGAGGCCATTTGAGTACAGCGAACTCATTGTCATGTTCAAGAAACCAGTCTGAGATGATTCCAGCTTTATGATATGGCGCTTTATCCTGCTGAAAGTAGCCATCAGAAGTTGGGTACATTGTGGTCATAAAGGGATGGACATGGTCAGCAACAATACTCAGGTAGGCTGTGGCGTTGCAACGATGCTCAATTGGTACCAAGGGGCCCAAAGAGTGCCAAGAAAATATTCCCCACACCATGACACCACCACCACCAGCCTGAACCGTTGATACAAGGCAGGATGGATCCATGCTTTCATGTTGTAGACGCCAAATTCTGACCCTACCATCCGAATGTCGCAGCAGAAATCGAGACTCATCAGACCAGGCAACGTTTTTCCAATCTTCTATTGTCCAATTTCGATGAGCTTGTGCAAATTGTAGCCTCAGTTTCCTGTTCTTAGCTGAAAGGAGTGGCACCCGGTGTGGTCTTCTGCTGCTGTAGCCCATCTGCCTCAAAGTTCGACGTACTGTGCGTTCAGAGATGCTCTTATGCCCACCTTGGTTGTAACGGGTGGTTATTTGAGTCACTGTTGCCCTTCTATCAGCTCGAACCAGTCTGGCCATTCTCCTCTGACCTCTGGCATCAACAAGGCATTTCCGCCTACAGAACTGCCGCTCACTGGATGTTTTTTCTTTTTCGGACCATTCTCTGTAAACCCTAGAGATGGTTGTGCGTGAAAATCCCAGTAGATTAGCAGTTTGTGAAATACTCAGACCAGCCCTTCTGGCACCAACAATCATGCCACGTTCAAAGTCACTCAAATCACCTTTCTTCCCCATACTGATGCTCGGTTTGAACTGCAGGAGATTGTCTTGACAATGTCTACATGCCTAAATGCACTGAGTTGCCGCCATGTGATTGGCTGCTTAGAAATTAAGTGTTAACGAGCAGTTGGACAGGTGTACCTAATAAAGTGGCCGGTGAGTGTATATATATATATATATATACTCAAAATCTCAGTGAAGCCTGGAAAAGGATGCCTTTGAGCTCTTAAATGTTTAGTAAGAATATAATATCTACAATGCAGACACATTCATACGGAAATATGCTTTGTTGGTTCCGATTGATTTTACGATGTGTAACAGGATCGTCACTGTCTGGCAGCGGATTGACGAGTTTAAGTTTAAGAAGTGAAGTTTTGCTGGAATATAATTCAAAGGCTGCACGTGTGAAAAAAAACTCAAACATGCTGACTATCTTTTCAGCAGGGGACAAATAGAGTGCCAAAAAGCTGCCGGGCCGTCCGCACGGTCCCCAAGGACACTTCCGCTCTTAAGAGGCAACCTCATATATAAGTAATGGAACACCAACGCAGTGCCACGTGTTGCCAGAAACACACAAACCCACACACACACACACCGGCGCCAACACCACTTACACAGTTGTGAACTTGAGATTGACAGCTCTACGGGCCGAAGCACTCTGCTTATTGCTGTTCTCAGCCACTTCCATGTGCAGCAACACATTAACCTGTCCGCTTCACACTTTGTTAGCCAATCACGGGCTCTTTTTTTTTTACCCCAAACAACTAGCCGTATATAACTCTCTTAGAAAAAAAAAAGCTTTTACGTGTTCTAGTAATTATGAGTGGTATTAAATGCATGGGGGAGAATGTGACGAAGCTTATGTGAAGCTTATGTACATATTTGATGCAGTGTGCTCTTTGTACAGTGTCATGCATGTATAATTTAGGCTTCCAGCACCAGAGCTGCAGGTGACCAACGCGTCAGCAGTTGCGGTCCGACAGGTGCTGTGGAGCACTTCTCCGCTGAATACACACGTCCTCCTGCTGACCGCCAAAGTAGTCAAATCCTATTGTCATTACAGAGCCACGACATTTACAGGACCGAGACGCTCCATGAAAAAGGTTAATTCACCGTCTCTTCCTTCTCCGCCTTTGTGTGTTAAATCCTCCCCCACATTTCCACAATAAACACGGCCTTATTGTTTTGGTTCTGCTCTAGTTTATTTATCCAATCCAACATGATCCTGGCAAGTCACCCGGCTCATTACAAACTCGCTTTGTGACCCTGGCTCCTCTTCCGCTGTGTGTGCGTGGCCCCTTCTGCAAATATGGCTTGGACAATAACGCATTTCAAAGATAACCAGTGACAACAATAACCGGGCAAATATTAGGGCCGTGCTATTAAACCTGTGCTTAGTTTGGATCTGAGTCAGATTTACCTGGTGACATTTATTGTGATGGACCATGAAAGATCAAATTTTAAAAATGAATGTTCCTTGTTTGCATATCAGGTCGTTCATCAGTCAGGGTGCAGGTGCTATAAACCAGACCAAATTGCCAGTCCTTCTAATCCCCTTAGTGATTAAAACTCATCTGTACGTTTTACAGTTATCCAACTAGTTGCAGATGAGAAAATTCACTGAAGTTCCAAAATGTCCTCGTCATAGAGGTCAGGGGATCATCAGGGTTCATCACCTGTGGAACATGAAATTCATACACAAGTTTGAATAATATCTACCTTAATAAATAAATGTTCCTGTAGGATGTTTACTTAAAATACAGTCCTGCTGGCATTGCAACTGGAATACACATTTTGTGTCATCAAAGACCAGTCTAGGGATGATACTTATTCCCTTGATGATAATGCTGGTAAAGAATACTAGTGTAATCCTTAGTTAATGATATACCTTATCTGATAATCCTGCTTGATAAAGATTCTCCAAGGAGTATTCCATAATCCCCACCGTCAACAAGGAGGTCTAATGGCCGTCTTTGTTCTATCTTGTCACTTGCTTTAGGGGAAAAAGCAGCAGAGTGGGCCTCATCCGAAACCTTTCCTCTGCAGAGAAATGGTTTGATAAATGAAATGTTCTCTCAGCAGCAGGGTGGTACAGTGTCTTCCATTGTTTGTTATCTCAATGAGCCTTTCTAATGCAAACATCACGTTCAGCCCTGAAATGATGGCAGAATAAGACATAATAATTAGCTCTCCAGTTGCTCTCGTGGAAAGAAACACTTTTTTTTTACCATTATTGTAAAACTGATAAAACAAATTAAATTATTCCTCCCAGATCCTCTTTGTGAGGGTGTTACAGTCTGGTGTTTGGTGCAGATTGCATGGCTGCCAGTCAAATGTCCTCTCATGTTACGGCGCGATGACGAGCTGCCTTCCACTCAGCGCAAACATCAGGAGTGTCATTTGATGACAGGGGGCAGCGTCTTGGCTGCATTAGGAGAGCGACTGGGTGAAGGCTCGCTCACCACACTATTTAAAGCTCCATTGCAGTGGTGGAGAGAACATCCTGATTACTCAGCTCATCCCACAGATACAGTAAGTACACCATGACTTCAACATTGTCTTTGATGTTTGGAATTCTTGTTTATCTGGAACTATGGGGGTGAATATATGGAGGATACTATTATCCACGCAGAGTCATGTTTTTATTTTGGAAAAGACATTTTTGAGTTTTGGAGCTTTGGCTGGTGTTTCACTTTAAATGTCTGTTTAACTAAAAGTATTTGATGTGGTAGGAGAAGAGTCAGCTATTGTGAAGTTTGTTCACATCCAACAAGTGTTCAACTTGAGCACAGCCTAAACTACCCCATTAAATATGTTCACTATTCATTCATTTTTAATTTATCAATTAATACTTTAGTATGAGTCCAGTGAGACATTCAATCTAAACATAATTTGCTATTATCAAACATTAACATAATTATTATAGGGTAATTAAGTGCTCTTTTATAATTTAATGAGAAAACATTTGTCAAAATAAGACGGCTACTGTCTACTGTTACATTTGAACATTACCGATGAAGCCAATCCGTCGCGTGCAGGGATATTGTTGGGAAATGCAAGTGTATCTATGACTTGCTTTCAGTGGTTGGAAATGCGCTTGTTGGTGGCCATTAGTGCGTTTCCTGTACAATTGGCTTCTGCAAACAAATAACCCCTTGCACCATTACACTTCTTTATTGCTTGTACTCTAATAATGACATGGATGACATGTACATTGGGTCATAACCAAATTAGAAAACAAATAGGTAGCAATGGACCACAGAGGAGGGGGCGTGAGCTACTTCTGGTGCAGTAGAAGCTTTTCTTTGTGACTCATCGTTTTTCTTACATTGATCAAAGTATATCCAGTGTTCAATTATTGATGGGTCATGAAGGAAATATTTACTTTGCATTGTATTGAACTACATTGTAATGAATTCATGGTCTATGTGTGTACCGTCTGTAACACTAGACTGTAAATAGGGAACCAATGGTGCGAGTTCCCCGAAGCCCGGACTACATGTTCATGAAAGAGCTTCACTTACACTTCTTTTTCTTTATTTACTGGTCTGATCACTAATCTGCTGACAGCACACGGAGATTAGAGTTAACGAGTTCATTTAATTTTAGTTAAAGTAGAACGTCCATCCAGGGAAAGCGACCTGTGCAATATTACTCAGATGTTTGTTGTCAATGACAGAGATGTACTTTGCATCAAGTGTGCGACGGAAGCAAATTGTTATTTCAACAAAGTGACTTCTATCAACCTGGGGTGAAGCTGCTGTTTGAACCCGACAAACGACCAATCAGTCACACTCAACACCAAGGAAGGAACATTGCTGCATAAGGTCGAGGGGATGTGATTTGCACAACAAAAATGTCATTTGTGGTTTGGCCTTTATGTTGACTGAGAGCCTCCCACGATACAATTACACGGCCTCTCTCAATCGCGCTCGCCAGAGGATCACCCAAGGACACCTGGGACTGACTCAAACAAGCAGCCCCCCAGCTGCGAGGAACATAATTGCTTTTTTTTTTTTTCTTCAATAGAAGGGCTTTAACCTCCAATCGGATCTGAATGTCCTTCCGGGTAAACGCAAAGTCATCTGTGCCCATATCCCTCCTGGCGAGAGGAGCCAATGGCTTAAGGCCTTATCTGCCCTCTCAGTCACACAACATTGTGTTCCTCTCGATTGTAAAGCAGGTTTCATGCACTCGGGTTCTTGAGGTGCAGCGCGTTTGTTTTCTCATTTTGCTGTTGCGTGCTGCACAAAGACATCGGCAGCCTCGTGATTTTGTGTGGTGTGCGTTATTGTGTCTAGACACGTGTCATTGTCGTCACCCTCCATGTCTCCCCTGAGTGTCAGCTGAGTGATGAACTTCAGCAAGGAGGCGGCCCGGCAGACCAGTTGTTATACATATGTGATAGAAGAAGAGGATTCAGCGCTGGCGAGACTAAATGTATTCGAGGTGAGCCTGTCCCCAAACGGTGTGAATCTCCGAACTCCTCTGATGAGGAATTACATGTGTCCATGTAATTCCTCATCAGTCATCCCAACCCTGTGTGACCTCAAAAAAAGCAATTGTGAGGCCGAGTGACAATGCGAGTGTTGTGTAACAATGTCATGTGAGTTGCAGTACTTAAACTGGCCTGGATATTGAACAAATAGAGATGTCATATTTGAATAACTACAGCTGTAACGAGACACTGACAGATCCCAATGCCAATTAGCATCAATAGCAAGAATTCTCACAGTCATGTAATCCGCGGTGAAATCGGACACAAACTAATGGAAAATTGGATCACAGGCTCCTCCCATCCTCACACTCCTGTTGTATTGCATCCTGCATTACTTTGTAGCTGGCGGAGAAGGGTGACCTGGCTCTCCTAGAGAACCTGGTCAGGAAGTGCCCAGAGGTCCTGATTGAGAAAGATGAATACGGGGCTGGTCCCCTTCATCATGCCGCCGCAGGGGACCACGTCAACCTCATCCAATTCATCACCACCGTCAGAGAGCCACAGGGTAGGCACGCCTCCCCCATCGATCATAAGTTGCTCTCCACCAAAGGTGAAATATGTTTATTGTAACTCTCAATGCTTTTAAAGTTTTAAGGTATATAAAGCACTATGTTTTATAATTACATGACAAAGTGCTGCGTCTAAGTTGACTGTGTGTCTACGTGTGTGTGTGTGTGTGTGTGTGTGTGTGTTTGGGGTGTATTTGCATGTGCTCTCCCAGACCTGAACAGCTGTGATGAGCAGGGCAACGTGCCGCTACACTGGGCAGTGGAGAAAAACATGGCGGGGAGCTGCCGGGCCCTTCTGGACCTCGGGGCCGACCCCAACATCCTCAACACGGCCCTGCTCTCCCCCCTGCACCTGGCTGTCTGCCTCGGACACAACGACCTGGTGGAGGTGAGAGGAGGCCTGGCCGCACCTTTAACCCAGCGGGAAAGTATAAATACACGATGTAGGATAATATATTGGTCCATGAGGAAATATTACACTTTTTATGGTTATGCAGGAATGTGCAACAGAGAAGTTCACAGTGCAGGTGGGTTGATGGATTGGTCATTTTTTCTCAGTGGAATGTTTAGAAAAGAATTAGTAAAACTTAAGAAGAGAGGAGATTTACCAGTCCTTTGCAAACATGGAGTCCACTAAATTACTCATTTAAACAAAGCTTTACTTGCCCTGACAGATAAAAACTCCACTAAAGCTTACACAGCAAGAAAGAATGATTTTCTTTTTTTTTATGTAAAGGGACTATAGATGCATTGTGTTGTGCAACCCAGTGTTGTCAATGCCAGTAATAAACCTTGAAAATAGATTGTGGGCATAAAACAGGATAGCACACAATCCCATCACTACATCACGTTTCTCAAACGTAAGTGTTCTAAAAAAAAAAACCTGACATGATCGTCTACTTGGAAAGACCTTGCCCCGCCTTCGCCATCTGGCTGCTGTTGATAAACTGACTCAGTTGCGGTATTTTGGAGGACAAACGGCGCCGACACAAACAGGATGCGGCTCACTCTTGTGTTTTTACCTCTGCCCACTGCAGCTGCTGGTGTCCTACCTTGCCACGGATTGCAATCTTCAGGGAGACCTTGGCAACACCCCATTGATACTGGCCTGCTCCCTCAACAACTTTGAGGCTCTCAACATATTGGTATGTACAAAAAGTGATGCATTGAGACCGCGTCTTCCTGCAAGACCTGGCAAAGAATAACGTTCTGTCTGCACGGAACAGATTAGGTGTAGCTGTTCTTTGTGCTGACTGCCAGCCCTCCATAGTCTGGCAAACAATTGTCCCCTGTTTCTCTTCTTCTCCATCCATTCTCCTATCTGTCATAGATAAAGAACGGCAGAGCGCATCTCTGCCGGCAGAACAGGCTCGGCCATTTCCCCGTGCACGCGGCTGCCTTCGCAGGCGCAAAGAATGCCATCGAAATGATCCTGAAGGCCGGTATGACAAAATGACTGATCTATCATCAAACATATACAGTGCTGACAGTGAGAAAAACCTTTTCACGAGGCCAAACGGCAGATTAAACTGAGAGAGAGAGAGAGAAAGGGAGTTCACCTCAGACCTCTGCAGACATTGAGCAGAATTAGCTATTTTGTACACAGGCCAGATGCCAAAGTGTGTTTATTCGCGGCGGGAGGTCTACTGGACTAATGTTGTGATGTTGGGGAAAGAGTTAGTCAGAGCACAAAATATTTATGACATTTCCGTAATTGCTCAGCAAGGGAATTAATGGGTATTCACATTCTGGTGCTGTTTGGGAATTTCTCACTCGAGGCGCGACATGAATCGGGAACAATTAAATATGACTCCCTTCTAGTAAAAGGACCTAAAAATTGAAAAGAAAGTCAAAATAGAGGCAATGTAATGGAAATTACCTTGAAAGCTTGTCAAATATCAACAAGCACCAACAAAGAAACCTTCATCATTCTCATCAGTTGATTCAATTCTCCTCCGGCAGGAGAGAAGCATGGCCACCAAGTCGACGCTCACATCAACTATTTAGACAAGTCCAGCTGCAGTCCCCTCCACCTGGCTGTCCGCGGCGGGAACATCGAGGTCATCCGCTTCTGCATCGCAAACGGGGCCAAAATCGACCAGCAGCAGGTAGGGACGTCCCCCGAAACACACACACAACGCGCTGCGTGACACGTCGCATCAATCCCCGGCTCTTATGAACATTCCTGGTCAGATCCATTTGCTGATTTTGCATCACATGGTCATAAACATGTCAAAACAAGCCGAGGACAAGTGTTGCCGTTGTGTTATAGTCCAGATCTAATTGAGCTACACCTGCAGGATGGCAGCCCTGTCAGATCACGTCGGTGGTAACATGCCCCGTGTGGGACACGCTGTGTCTACCTCCGGGGTGGTGGCCAGAAGTACAGCAGGAATAGGGAGACCAGTAATAGCCTCGGTTGACTAAATTGATACAAATTGGCTCCACTTACGCTGTTGGGCTGAGCGGGGCGATCCCTGGCCTCCTCTTGCCAGTCCTGGTTATCTCATTAAGGTTTTGTGTTACAGCCAGTAAGTCTGGGAGACCGAGGAAGTGTACAATGTGTACGTGTGTGACTGAGTGCACACACGCATGCATATTCATTCCTGTGTGTGTTTTGTGTTATCTGCTCCGTCTAACTCAACATGTCACAGCTTCTCTCTGTGGAGTGGACGTAATTAGGTTTGCAGGAGCTCATAAATATTCATTTTCTTTAGTCATATATCATCACTCGTAATGAAATCCACGTTTGATGCTGTGCAGAATGACAAATCGACGCCGCTTCATTTGGCCTGCACCCAGGGGGCCACTGAGGTAGTCAAACTGATGTTGTCCTCCTTTCAACAAGTGGAAGATGTCATCAACCTAACTGATGGGGCGTGTCAGACCCCTCTCCACAGGTGGGCTACTCTCGTTTGCCTTTTGACCGTTTGTATGTACATAAATCACCTTTAGCGATTTGAAGAAGTAGTTTCATATGCAACAATCTTTATTTGCTTTGTATTAAACATACAAAGTATAACATAGGAATTTATGAGTTTAGGGTAGGTACATTTTGCAACCTTTTGAAGAAGCCAAGTTAAGCTAAGCTAATCAGAATCTGTGTTCATAAATGTACTTTGAAAACAAATTATAGGATCAGAATCAAAATCCGAGTCAGAAGCCATTTTATTGCCGCATATGTTACACAAGATAAAGTAAAATAAAATTAGATAACTATATAAGTCCAGGGCCTGGGTTGGGCTAATTGACAAATGATTTGACCACATTGATTTGATATAAAAAATTCAATTTGTGTTGGCACAGAGAGCAGCGTAGTAAGATCAGATATTGGGAAAAGAGGATTATACTGAATATACTGAATTGTTAAAGTTAGCATTTGCAATCTTTGCTTCCAAAGGGGTGTGATGTGTGGCCAGTTTACAACAAGTGTGTTTACTTTTCCAGGGCTACAATATTTGACCACACAGAGCTGGCGGAGTACCTCATTTCTTTGGTAAATAAGGCACACACAAACACACCCAGCAGCTGTTTCGCACATGACACTCCCGAACATCCATATCAGGGACTGTGTAGTTAATCTCCTGCCATAAAGGCTGAGGGCTGTGTCCGTTTCTCCCCAGATTCCATTTAGCAACCGGTTCATCCTGCCGTTATGCTAAATTTGCAATTTCAAACACACCCCGCCAGACTCAAAGTCAAGGTGCTTAGAGGTGCTAAGCATTGGTTTCAGACCATCGGTCACCATCTGCTGCTCGCCGTAGATCGTTTTAGAAGAACTGTGTTCCCGGGAAATAATGGAAACAACTCTGGCTCGTGCCAATTCCTCCTGTAGGCAAACAGTGGCTGCTGCAACAGGAAATAAAATTGTCCACACTTAGCGTGTTTACTTTTGAAATGTTGAAATAGGTCCGCAGAGATTGACAGCCCTGGTAACCAAGCACCGGCTAATTGCTTTGAGATGGTTGCTTGGCTTGTTGTTTGGTTTTAATAAGCTCAATGGACTAATAAATCAGGCCATGTATGGGATGTAGTTTAGCCTTTTTAATGTAGTGTTTTCTTTTAGTTGTTTAATGGTTGCGTGTTATTTCACTTTTTTTACCTATTGATGAAAAAAATATATAATGTTCTGGTCCATAATCCATATGTCCATAAACCGGATTATTTGGTTTCCGTTTTCATGCTCAAGTAACTTATAGTTAGTTAAGCCTTAGTGGCTGTAACTATGACTTTGATCAGCTCCAGCAACACATGACTCTTTAGTGTTTCCAACAAACTTTGCCCATTTTGAATAAGAATCTTCTTTTTATTATAAAATATGTAATTTGACTGATGTCGCCAGCTAATGATAGGCTCCTTTGCTTCAATGAAAGCATCAGGGGGATAAAATGGTAAATGGTAAGTATTTTTGGATAGACAAACACACTTACAATTAAGCTCTTCAAAATCAATATCTAAACTGTATCTAATGTTTATTCCATTTAATTACCTATACAACTGTGCATTTGCCACGCTATCTCATGCTTGAAATTTTGTAAGTGAGCGTCTTCAAACCACGCTCCTGGGTTTCTGCTTATCTTCCCAAGACCTTATTTGTTACGAGAATTAGATCTCATTTGTTATTCCGTCTATCTGTGGTACATTTAATGTGGTCATTAATTATGCAATCGTGAGGTTCTGGAACATTCTCTTCTTAGGGTGCAAAAGTTAACAGCACTGATTGTAAAGGGAACTCTCCCTTGCTGCTGGCTACGAGCTGCGGAGCATGGAGAACTGTGGCCCTGCTTCTCTCGAGAGGTGAGATCCTGTACTGTACTTCAGCACAAGTAGCAATCATCTCCTTCGCGAAATGCCTGATGATGTACGTGCACTCACAGGACTCTGTTTATGGCTACTAGGGGCCGATGTCAACGTGAAAGACAGATGTGGTTGTAACTTCCTTCACCTGGCCCTTCTCCAGCCCAAGGGTCTGAAAAACCTCTCACAAGAAGTCCTACAGGTCATTTAATTCATTTATGGCTCATCAAATGCACTGCATGTTGCTTGGAAAACGATATCATTAAGACTGCAATTTGATTATTATAATGCTTTTAATCGATTTGCCTGGAGCCTGCATTGCGCCCCGACTGATGAGCCTCATTATACTCTCACTAAGCCAGATGATCCTTTAAAACATTGTAAGCCTTACCTAAGGCTATAATGATGCGTTCAAATTGAGTCACGGGGGAAGGCTGATGTATTTACACTGGCTAGTTGTTTACAGAAGGTATATGAATGGGATCTCTCTGCGTCTCCGTTCAAATACTATGACACTTAATTATTATATGTGTGACCCTTTTGCAGCACAGTGCTAAAGCGCTCTGTATTACAGCCACCGTTATACATTATCACGTATGAATATCTAAATGTATTTCTAATGCGTCTTACTTTAGCTGGGCAGTGTGACGGCGCTGCTCAGCTGTGAGGATAGCGAGGGCTGTACCCCTCTCCACTACGCCTGCAGACTGGGTATCCACGACTCAGTGAAGAACATGCTGGGCCTCTCGGGGCAGGACGGCCTCGCGTGCAAGTCGAAGGACAAGAAGTCCGCGCTGCACTTTGCTGCTCAGTGAGTTCGATTGGTCCCAGAGGGCATGGCTTCCCATTACATGGCACTAAACAATACTGATTCAACCTGATTTTCACTCAAAGTCTCTCCAAAGTTTAAAAATCTGATCAAAGAATTGCCAGAAATGTCACTGAAGTTGACATTGACCAAGGTGGGGTGTGGTGCACATACTGTGTTTTCCTAAAATATTATATTTTAATATGCTGTAAAAGCTTTGCACTTTGGAGCAAATACTTTCTTCAAAGGTGTAGACGTCTTTGTTGCGTCCATAGCGCGTGTTATGTATCGATCAAAGATAGGATTTTATTAAGTGTAAAACATGAATCAAAAATGGACTTTGACTTACGATCTTCCTCAGGCCAATGCTTTTATCCCTGTAATAATTCACATAAAAAAATGAACAATGTGCCGATATCTAAAACTGTTTCCTCATTGCTCAGGTGTTTTAATCTTGTTAGTAGTTTGTGTGCTCAAATCCTTCCGATTATTAATTGTAATACGTATAACTGTCACAAGAATGGATTTCGATTAGGGAGGCACACATGAAGAAATGTCCCTAATAGTGTGAAATGAGTGGACATTCAACATTATCGTTATGGATTTTTCTATCGTCTACACTTATTTCATTAGAACTGGAGGACAAGTAAAGGCCACGCTATGACATCATACTTTAGACACCTCATTCGCTTTCCCCAGTGGTCCCACTGCACCAACACTGCTGACCTTCTTAAAAGGTTCAGAGACAAAGACAGACCATAACAATATGTCACTTCTGTTTATGTCCTCTTGCAATTCAAAGCACTCTTCATCATTAACACTCCCCGACCGGCTTTTACCTATATTTCACCTACAGGCTCATGCCCCTGCTGCAGCCACATTTCGTGTCTTTGAGCAAGATAGTCACACTCGCCCAGATGAAAAACATTTTGACTCCAGAGATGAACAGATCATAAACAGTGAAAGACAATATTCCACCACCCACTGCTTCTCCTCAACCTCAACCCTCTCTTCTTTCTAAGGTACGGGCGCATCAATACATGTCAGCGATTGCTGGAAACCATCACGGACTCTCGTCTGCTAAATGAAGGTGACGAGCGAGGCCTCACGCCCCTTCATTTGGCTTCAAGAGAGGGCCACACCAAGGTGGTACAGCTGCTGCTGCGCAAAGGGGCTCTCTTCCACGGGTAAGCTCATGTGCTCGTAGAGGAGAACCTGCACAAACATAGTACATATACTCTGTGAAAACCATGAGTTTGGAGGTCAAAAGTCCAACAAGCCTTACCAGTAGACTGGTTGCTAGATGCTTTGGCCTCCTCCGACTATTTATCTACTCAACGATCCTTAGAAATAGATGAATCAGTGCCAGACATCACCGCCCTGCTTCTGGTTTACAGTGATTACAAGGGCTGGACTTGTCTGCACCACGCTGCATCTGTGGGATACACACACACTATGGACATCCTCCTGTCCGCCAATCTCAAGTTACTGGATAAAGTAGACGAGGACGGGGTACGAACTACTATCGTTTCATTTTTTTCCAAGTCCGTGGATTTCTGTGTTCCTGTTTGTACTGAGAATCCCAAGGCAATGGGGCCTGTTCAATGATAAATGCAAAGCATTGTCTCCTGTTATTTACTGATGTACCAGAACACTGCACTCCACATCGCAGCAAGAGAGGGACATGTGGCCGCAGTCAATCTCCTGCTGTCTCGCGGAGCAGAGCTCACCTTAAACAAGAACAGCACTTCGTTCCTCCACGAAGCTCTGCAAAATGGGAGAAAAGATGTGGTCAATGCATTGATTGACAGTGACAGGTATGTTATTGAGGCAATTAGCTCAGTTTGGTGCTGTAAGTGCTTCCTTTGTTGTTCACTGGATTCGTGGATTTCTCTTTGTAAAAACGACCTCTTGTTAACACCAAAGTCCACAATTGGTCTAAACAGGTCATAGAGAATTTGAAGATGTTGTTAGTTAGTTAAATGAAAAACAACCTTTTGTTCGGATGTATTTGCTCAAATCTTTTTTTTTTTACTTCTTCCAGATGTACCGAAGCATTGGAACTGTTTAATCCAGACTCTTCCCAGCGAAGTCCCATCCTAGAAATGATTGAATTACTTCCTGAGACGTACAAGGTCTGCCACTGGCGAGAAAATTAAAAACAGCCTCTTGTCGCTTTCTGCAGGATCTTTTGTTCTGGTTCAGCATTCTTGTAAGGACGTAAATTCTCAGTCCCTGTGTTTGTCCCTATTCTTCCACAGCACCTGTTGGACTGCTGTGTTAAGGAATCGGATGATGATCGCAACAGTCCTGACTATCATGTAACCCATCAAAACAAGGCACATACGTCCATGTTGTATGAAGCGTATGCTATGCCAAAAAAGATGAATCCATACTTGTGTACTTATGTTTTAGATTGAATACAGTTTCAAATGGCTCCAAGCTCCCCTTGCACTAAGGAAGTTAACTAACATGAGGAACATTCAGCCACTAGCTGCACTCAACGTAAGCAACTTTGACTTTTTTTTCTCATGAATAATGTTGCTGCAGCAGAACGGATGATTGAGAATAAGTTACGTTCATGTCGTCCGCCGCCCTTGGATGAGGCTCTGTACTCACATTTTGCATGTGTGGGCTCAGCCGCTTCATCCACGAGGGACAGTGGTGACTCTTTTCTCCCTCGGCCTAGCAGGGAAGAGACAAACCTTTCTGGCTAGGATGCTATGAGTTTCTGCTAAAGAAATATATATACCAGCCTACGTTATGCCTGCAATCAGATGCCCGAATAGGCTGTTCTTTACCACTTGTACAAAATGTGCCATTCACAGCAAAGTGTTGCTCTTTCTGCAGGCGATGGTCGAGTACAACCGCATTGAACTCCTCAACCACCCCGTCTGCAAAAAGTACCTGGCAATGAAGTGGTTCGTACCTTTACAGTCCGCACAAAATAAATCCTCTCAATGCACCGATTTCAAATGGATTTTTTAATTGACTGTTATTCCTGCAGGTCTGCATATGGGAGCACGGCCCATTTTCTCAACATGTTCATGTACCTGTTAGGCCTGCTGCCCCTCACTAACTTGATCGTGAACCTGAGGCCCTCTCTGAACACCACTGATCATCGTATCACCATGGTGGAAGTATCTTTCTTTCAGGTACTATTGACATCTGTATCCAATACGTTGAAGCTCTGTCTTTAAGTATGTCTGATTTATGCTTCAAATGCATCAAACTTGGTCTTCTAGATAAAGTAAATCTCAATGTCTTTTGATTCACAGCAACACGTCTTCTTGTCCTTCTGTATGGTGATGGTCTTGGTCATGAACGTGAACGCCATAGTGAAGGAATTGGTGCAGATTTCACAACAGGTAATGTCGTGTCGTTACCTCGTGAATGTCCTCAGCACCAGGTCGGTGTGGACACATCACAGCAATGGATAAGCAGGGTCAGGGAGTCACCACCGCCAGGATGTCCCCTCATAACTAACAGAACGTCCACATCACATTCGATTAGGAATATGAAATAATGTAAAATGTTGTTGTTTAAAGAGACCGACATAAACACATCTTTGTCCTTTGTAGGGGGAGGACAGGCGTTTCTTTGGGTGGTGATAGCTGGTCAACAATGCATTCACATAGAAGTTGCATGGACCATCTGAAGTGCAGCTAAATATTATTAATTTCGACCGTATTATCAGTAGTCACAAATCTGCAGTAAACATTTTGCTTTCGTGAAGCGCTTAATAATATTTTGAAAGTTTACAAAGGGCTTGGAACATTATGATGTAGATACGACAGTGAGGATTTTAGTTCATGTACTGGCTGCTCCTGCACTCTGAACTTTATCTAGGTGTGGGAAGAGGTCGTAAAATATTTAGTTAGGTTTAGGAAAATATTATAAACTATTTGGTTAGATTGAGGAAAAGATTGTAAAATACTTCAGTTCCTTATATCTATTCTCACCATGACGTCATGAACAGTAGCTCAACAGAGAGAAAGTCTTTCAGATGATTATCCACTATTTAAAAAAAGATAAATATTATAATTCCATTGCTGCCAATCAGATGTTACACAATGTTCTTTTGAGTGAAATACTGTACGTTGGAGGCAAACATTTAGGTCCAAGTACATCAGGCAGTAAACGCTGTTGAATGAAGTGTTGATCAAAATCTCAAATGTGTTTAGTTGCCTTATCTAATCTAATTTTCTGGTGATTTTTCTTTCCTTGTCACTAAAAGCGCTGGAATTACTTCAAGGACTATTCCAACCAGAGTGACTGGCTTTCTGCAGTCTTTGCTCTTTTGTTCATAATCCCCACCATCCTAAATGTGGAGGGTTCTTTGCACTGGCAAGCAGGAGCCATGGCGGTTTTAACCTCCTGGACTGGATTTCTTCTCTACCTTCAGAGGTACTATTCAATGACTTAATATAGTTCAATATAATGTATATTTTTAATGATATATGGAGCCAAATAACTGGTATAACCCCTTGTTTCTCCAGGTTTGAGGGAGTTGGAATTTATGTTGTGATGTTTTGGGAGATCATGAAGACCCTGGTCCGTATCGTGATGCTCTTCATTTACCTCGTGTTGGCGTTTAGTTTGGCGTTCTATGCTCTCATGCTAGAACAGGTGGGTGAAGAAAGCCATAAATAAAATGGTATAAATCAGCAAATAACCATATCTGTCAAAATGTGACACTATTCAGTTTAAACCGATGTTGGCATAAGAAAATATGGCCTTTGGATCATCCAAAAGTTAAGGGTTATTAGGAGAGTAGATGACATGGTATTTTGGCCTAGTTCGAGAGACGGACTAAATAAACTGTTAAGACGGTTTAACATATTTGTTTGACATGACACTTTTTACTCTACTCAGTTATATTTCTTACGATCCTTCCCACTGACATTGAACAGAAGGGATACATTTTATAGAGAAAAAAAAGTAAGCTTTTGGAAATAGAAATCCAGCAAACGCATGTTTTATGATGGTTTCATGTGCATCTTACCTGAAAAGTGCCTGTGATGATCAAAGCTAGTATTCTTTTTTGACCTTCTAGAAAGAGTTTGACAGCATACCGCTGTCTGTGATGCAAACCTTTGTGATGATGGTCGGGGAGCTGAACTACCAGAGCAACATCCTGGACCCTTATCTGCAGAACGAACTTCCCTTCGGCGTCCTGACTTACTTCATTTTTGTGATGTTTGTGCTGCTCATGCCGATCCTGCTGGTGAACCTGATGGTGAGTGTGCTCCGACAGCCTGTCTTAACCATTTTCCTTGACTTCTTACAGACATTTACCTACCACAAAAAACTACTATTACTATTACTTTTGTTGTAGATCGGTCTGGCTGTTGGAGACATTGCTGAAGTACAAAGAAACGCAGCCTTAAAACGAATCGGAATGCAAGTAAGTACTGAATCCCTGTTTTAATGTGTGTTACTTCATCATCGTTTGCGCTCGCTCGGTCTGCCTTCGACTTGATGGACAAATAACAACACACAAGCACAGTATATGATGCTGTGGTATTTTGTGCTTCCTAACACCAGATCGAGCTGCACACCGCTCTGGAGGACAAGCTGCCTTATTGGTTCATGAAACGTGTCGATAAACGCAGCCTTATTATCTACCCTAATCGCCGCTGCTCCAAGGTTTGCCAAATATTTGCCTAAATGAGACCCTACAGAGACCGTTGTGATTGGTCCCTGGAACTAATGCTCTCTCAAACCTGTTCCCCTGCTAAACAGAACTTCATTAGGCAGTTCATCATAGGTGAAGACGATACAAATGACGTCTGGAATCGACTGCAGGCCCAACCACAGAGATGCACTCTAGTAGAGGATGAGCTCAGAAAGCAGAAATTCAGGTAAAGCGGTCAGGTTTTCTCATGAGAATCACCCATGAGTCAAATATCTTTTCCCTGGAGTCATAAACTATATTTACCACTGGAAGGATGAAAATGCTTGGAATTGTTCCTGAAAAGGCACTAAACTGTCATCAGAAATTGAACGATCAAGATGTAGCCAATTAGTCAAACAATTGTTGATGCATGAGCGGCCCCTAGTGGTTAAACTTTAAACGAAAACTATCTCCAGGCCACAGCTGTGATGTGTCTGTCCTCAGGATGAAGGAGATGTCATGCACGATGGAGAAGCAGCACAACCTCCTGAAGCTCATCATCCAGAAGATGGAGATCAGCTCGGAGGCAGACGAGTACGATGGCCCAGCTCACGTCAGGGGCAACATGGGGCCGAACTTGAGTCAGGCGAAGCCGAGGGGTCATGGCGCCTCTCGGTGGGTCCCGCTGATAAAGGCCATCGAGTCCAAAAAAACCTGAAGAAGATGGGACTATAAAAGCGTCTTATTATAGCAACAATCATATACAAAGCTATTTATCACAAGAGTTTTAAAATTATAGATATAAACGGTAAAATGATGTTAGTACTTATATTGTAACTCTCTATTGAATGAAACGCTTTGAAATAGAGGGGCTTTAACTATTGTGTGATTTTAATTGTTTTTTAATAGTATGCTATCGTTTTGAATGTTTTTATTGTCTGAAACAGTAAGTTTCACTCGTGACCCACTGATGAACAAATGCATTAAGTCATTGTGTGGCGTGTGTGTGTGTATGTTGTTGCCATGTGTCTATTGTGCATAATGTGTGGCTGCCATCGAAATGCCTTAATGTTGCTTTTTGTGCAAGGAATAATTAAACGTTGTTAAGTAAATCTTCTTACTTGAAAAGTTAAAGAAAATGTCACCGTAGCTCATTAGCTCTGATGTGTGCAAAGCCTCCTTCACTAGTGTTAACTAGTGTCCCACACACCAAGCTGTAGGCCCTGGCTTTAGTGGCAATCATGGGAATCATAGCAAGTTGGAAGAGAAACTCGGAGGCCTCTGACATCATGAGCTTGCACCTGTCTCTCTGCTTCCACAGCTCGGGGCTCCAATAAAGGTCACGACCCCTGAGAGTCTTTGCTGATGGACAAATGCGCGTTCCTCCATCAAGTCAAGTCTGAAGTCATATTTATTACAATCAGCCCTGAATTCAATTATTCTGGGGGAAAATACAATAACCGTATAACCATCAAGAAAACGGATGTTCAGGACATTGTTTTCTAACCCCACAGAATGACTGATGAGCACAAATGTCCTTTCTCAGCCTGCTCTGCGCTGACAGTAAATCAAGCAGCAGTTTGAGACATAGCTACGAAGCTGTGACTGTCTCAGCAGAACTACTAAGGAATCGTGGGATGCATTGGAACGTGTTCTTGGATTGGGGAGCATTCTATGTCTGTCAAAGTTTTAGCAGGGGAACATCTCAGAACACTTAAACATCACGTTGAACTTCAAACACCATAACAAGCAAGTAGAATACAAACTACCAAAAAGCTAAACTAATTGAAATACCAGTAGTTTAATAAAATTAGTAGTAGTCCAGCATTCACCTCAGTGCAGAGTGGGGTCGTTTTTTCTCCACAAGGATCCATATCCAACTACCAAAATCCAGCGTGCATCTCAGCTGCAGTTAGGTCATTCTTGGCAGAGTCTGGCTATTGTCATACAACGTTTTACACACTATGATGGGTAATAGTTTAATAGAGTTCAGTACAAATCAAATGCTTGTTTCTCAGAAACCTTGCAGGCAATGTCTTTGGGAAATCAATTATTAGATGGAAGCTCTGAAAAAGTCTGGAGGACATAAAAAAAGAAAGAAAGGCAGAAACAGCCAAGTAAAGAATGTTTAGGATACTATGGGTATGGACACGGTGCCTCTTCGCCTCTGCCACACCCACGTCATGCCAATGCTCCAGATGTCATGGGAACCGATAACAGCTGGGGCTGGTGCATGCAAGGCTGCGTGTGAAAGGTTGCCCCAGCTGCAGAAACCCAATCCCTCTGTGAAACCAGCAAAGGATTAGGCACTTTTGATAAGGTCCTCAAAACATTTCTATTACCAAAACACATCTGTGGAACCGACAAAGTTGGAGAACGTTTAACTATATTTGTGCATTTTACAAATGTTGCAAAGTGTTGTCTGTCTTGTTATGACACAAGTTATGTCTTCCTGGAATAAAACGCATCAAATGTGTTGAAATACAGCCTGAGACATCATCCAAGTCATGTGATGTATGCGTGCCTCATCCAGTAGATTTACCAATAACCACCATCTGCAGGGTTGGATGTTATTACCGGGCTGCAGATGCCCTACTTGTGTCTTTAACAGTATACATTAGGAGACAGAGTTGTGGTCTTACTGAAGTCACGGCTTTGAGGAAAAGGGGAGGAGAAATGTTCAGAAAAAAAACTGCAGGGATGCCAAGTCCAGGACACTTAAATCAGAGGAGTCGCTGAGCGAGCACTCCTGTTTCAGGGTTAGACACATCTGCACGTGTCAGACTTCTCGACCTCAGACAGTCCGTATTGTAGTTGGTCCAACGGAGGACAGGTTGCAGGGTGACCTAATGGGAATTTAAGTTGTGATTATCTGCTCCTTTTTTTTCCTTCTTTTTTTTCTTCTCGCTGCTGTCCCTGTAGTGTCCCTCAGGTCAACAGGTGGAGCCTCGGCCATGTCCACCGGCTCCGCTGCAAGTGATGCCGAGGACGAGGACACATGCCAGGGAAGGACTTCCACCTCGCAGAGGAGCGCACGGAAGATACCCTGCTACGATCCCGACCGGTTTTCAGACGAGGAGTTGGAAGATGACGCCGTGGGGGGGAGGAACAAGCGCCACCGCAAACTGCCCGGGGCGCAGCAGAGGGACGCGCGGCAGACGCAGAGGAACGCGGCCAACGCCAGGGAGAGGTCGCGGATGAGAGTGCTGAGCAAAGCCTTCTCCAGGCTGAAGACCAGCCTGCCCTGGGTACCGGCGGACACCAAGCTGTCCAAGTTGGACACGCTTCGACTCGCCTCGAGCTACATCTCTCACCTGAGACAGCTTCTGCAGGACGAGCGGTTCGAGCACACCTTTGTGCACCCAGTCAACCTGGTACGCAACTGTTGGGAGGCTGAAAAGGGGAACATCTCAGTGTGAATGACCTGTACTCAAAAAATAGACCAGATCAACTAATCTAAAACCACCGGATTGGTGTTTGAAATGTACACTACAATGTTGGATGTGTTCATTTATTGCTAAAAACCTGTTGTCTTTTGCTTTGACAGACCTGGCCATTTATGATGACAGGCCGATCTGAGGAGAGCCAAGGCATCTCACCCCCTGTGAGGCTCTGTGGGGCCACAGCGTAGGACTCCCTCATTCAATCATCAGACAATACGGAACAATCCATCTCTGGGAAGCTGTCCTATTGTCCCCCTCAATGTCCCAGGCAATGACTTTGAACTCAAATCCACATCAAGTGTTGAAACCCTGAGGATTTCAGAATGTGGGAACAATAAAGACTAGAAGTTGTTTTCAGAGATAGTTTGTTGTGTGCGTGATAATAAGTGTTACCGGCTGGACTTGGAAGGGCAGAATCCTCTCACAACTCAAACGATGTCTGTCATTTTGAGCTGACATTGCAATTGAGGAGCTAAATTGTGCAGGATTATTCCATTTTTGATCTCTACAGTATTTATTACATTTGTGATATAATTGTATTTTTTCATATATGTTTTCCAGATAAACAAAACATGGAAAGTATCTGCCTTCTGTCCTTTGTTGTGTAGAATCAAACATCATACTCAGTCCCTCAGAGATTTGGTTTTCCATGTTTTCCTCTATGGAAACATCCCAGTGCCATGTGGATTAAAGTCATCTATGAATCTTGTAAACAATACCTGAAGAAGATGAAAATTAGTGATATTCAAATCAATTCAAATGACAGTTAATCTCAGTTTTCTGATTTTTACAAACATTTTCTAGTTTCTAGCAGAGGGGTATCTTATATACCCATAAAAAGTTTGAAACCAACTGATCTGCAGTTTTTGTGTTTATTGAGATCTATCTAACTATACCATCTCTTATAGGACTCTAGAGTCACACACACACACGCACACACACACACACATACACACACACACACACACACACACACACAATTACAAACATCCACAAATAGCAGACAGAGAAAAATGACCAATGTTCTCTTGATCAACGACTCTTTTTTTTAAGCAAATCCCCTGAACGACGTGAGTACAGATGGATGGAGATCAACTCCCTGGGGGCCACACACGGACCAAAGTGCTCGCGAAGAAGAAGGAGGCGCAGGGAGTAGAAGGAGGAAGAGTTTTCATCAGGTCCTGGTTTAGTCGCAGCTGTTGCCTTGTTGGGAAGTTTCCCAGAAGTCTAAACTGTCCTCCTGGGAGAAAGCGGCCGGTGTGCCAGAGGCGGACAGCTAATGAGCCGCCTTCTCACACTCAGTCCGCCTCCGTTCTCGCTCCATCCAAAACGAGGCAGCGAGAGAGAAAGCAAGCACGCGCACCCGAAAACGAGGGGCCATCAATCAAAGCGCGGCGGGTCAACAAGATGTGGGCGTTATAGTGCAGGGACCTCGCTTCTTCGCTTCTCTGTGACCGAAGTTCTTGTGTTTGGGCCCGAGGAAGCGATGGCCGGTGCCGAGGTGTCGCTGCGGTCTGTGATGCTACATGAGCGCCATCTAGTGGGGAGGAACGTGAACAACAGTTGACATATTCTTACACCACTGGCAACCATTTCTGGGTAAAATAGGAAATCAGAATGAGATGCTAAAGTTGGAGAAATCAAGGGACCCCCTTTGTCAGAACCGGAACATTTCAAGTGATAACATTAACAACAGAATGTAGACGCTTCACCTTGCTGGATTTGTGGAGCAATTGTTAGTGTTTTAATTATTAACATCTGGGCTTTTCTTACTATGACATGTCAATATGTGCTGTGAAAAATGTTCCTGTTCACAGATTTAGTCTTTAAAATAAAATACAAATCTGTTCAACTGTACAGGACAGGGACTACAGTAGTGTGTTGTTTGTAGATATACTAAATCACAAGTAAAATGAAGTGCATTAAAACTTGCCTGACTTTTAAATGTTAAAAGGTTTTACCAATATAGTGTGCTGAAGCTCAACTCTCTGCCTCTTACAGTAAGCAGGTTTAATGGGATTCAAAGGTTTGAATACAAATATGAATCCTGATGGAGAGGATTTCTTTGTGGCCTCAGATATAAACAGCAATATCTTTAATCATTCAGCAGAGGGCAGCATTTCCTTACAGTGTAAAAACATGTTCTGGCTTTGTATGTTTGGATTTCAGAGGACTTGGCAGTAAATGTATTTTTCTGATTTTTTTTTAAATTTATGTTCACCAAAAAAAGATTGTTTAGTTGTTGTTGCTCTTTGGGGCTTTTTATCCACATAATTTAGAAGACAACAACAGCACAGTTTCCTTTTCGATTTAATTTGACTCTCCTCACAGAAACGTTGTTTTGTTCAATTATCATTATTCTTTTCTCACCTCTTCTTTTTTTAAATACATTTTTTCACATTCAATTTATTCAGGTGGAACACATTGCTTTGAAGACAAATTGCATCGTCAGCCAACCGAGGCTCAGCATAATCCGACTTTCTTCTTCTTCTTTTTTTCTGTACAACTGAAACATTTTTTTGTTTGTGGAAGAATTTCCATGAACAGGAAGGAACAGGAAGGTCCAAAGCCAACATCAGGGGGGGTTCAGTGAGGCTAACTTCGGGGCTCCCGGCCTGCAGGAATCCAGCCCCGGAACGCTTTGAGCTTTCCAAACCCACTTTCGCTGTGTTTGTTATTCAATATCCAGTCACTCAATACCACTAATGAGAAAAGGGATATGTAAATCCTAAACTATTTCAATCGTGTTTGCCTAATGTATACACTCCCTTATGGGAAGATTACTTCCCCTCCTGCGTCCAAGCTTTGTTTAGAAATGACATTCTTTCCAGGTATGAACACATCGACCCATGAACCTGAACTGTCATCCGAAAAACAGAAATTAGCTGTTGATTTTCCACAAATTGCCATGAATACTATTATCACAGCAGGACTATAATTCATTTGGTTGCTACCAGCTGTATCCACACTTTGATTTAGTGTCGCAGAACATCTCCAAGAATCTGCCCGTGATGAGGAACCACCAGCTGGTCTCAAGGAGAGAAAGTTTGTCTTGCTGAAGGTCACTTACTCATTAGGTCTGCACAATTCATGACCATGTAAGCAGTGCTTCATCACACTCTTTGAAATTAACAACTACTAGCCACTTTTGTTTCTCCAATTAATGCAATGAATGTCCTCACTGATAAGACAAACTAAAATATGTGATACAAAAACAAGCCGAGCACCAACAAACCCCACGAGAAGACCAAAACCAACAGGGTCGTAGGCCGTCAGTTCTTTTTCGACCTCTCGAGCCACTTGGCTCGCAAGCCTGTTCCCTTTAGTACTAAAGAATTCAAACTACTATTACTTCCTAAAACAGCTGTGGATTCTGATTGTTTGGCATGTGCCACACGGACTGGACTTCATTTGTAGGAAAATACTTTCAGCCTCAGATTGTTTTTTTTTTGTTGCACTGCTGCATTTCTAGGAAACAGCACTAAATAAACATCTAAAGTTCATTACATGTTCATCTAATTTAGCAATACGTCTCTGCTTGCAACGAGGCGGGTAACAACAGTGGAAGTCCGTGGCAAAGAGGAAATAGCCAGAACGGGCTTTGGCTGCGCAGACAATTCATGTTAGTTTTGGTCTTATCATTGGATTTCATGACAATAAGACAAATATTGAATTTCAGCCTTATCGTTAGAGAACACAATTATGTCAACGTGAACCCCCCCCCCCCCCCCCGAGTCAGGTATTAAAAAATATAAATCAAATGTCACACTGTTCGTACAGGCCTCGTGCCCTCTGGTGAGTCAGAGAGAGAGAGAGAGGGAGACGGAGATCTGACTTCCTGTTACTCTGCGGAGATGACACGCTCTTCTGTCCGATAGGTGATTGGGTTACAGTGCGGGACTGGCAGCCCCCTCTCGGGAGAGAATGGAGGCTCTTTGTGGCTGGATGAGCTGGACAATCTGAAAGGGGAAGGTCGAGCCAAAACGGGGCGGATGAGGGTTTGTGGAAGGCGGGGGGGGGGACGAGACGAGAAGATGCATAAATTGGCGAGGAGGGGTATAAGCGGGCGCTGGGAGGGGGGAAAGGTTGATGAAACAGCAGCCACTCTCTCAGCCCCCCCCGCCCCCACCACACACACACTGTCCTCCGCGCTGTTTTGTTGGCTGAGCTGCTTGGGCGGCGTCCTGGTTGCAGAGCCGCTGCCAACAGGAGCCCACGAGAAACAGATATTTGGGTTTGTTCTCGGGCCTTGTGGAGCCACCAATCCCTAGTCCTGTTTACAAGGGCCGGGCGTTGTCCCCCCCCCCCTCCCCACCCCGACCTATTATCTGTTCCTCGCCTTACTGTCTCCGCCACAAAGAGATTAACGCCACTGAAGGTTCTTCCTTGCAGACCTTTGAACACGGAGGGTGTGCTGAGTCCTGAGATGAGCTTGTGCACGCATGCAAACGTAAAATCATATTAATGTAGAGAGATCTTTAAAATAGAGAGGGGACCCTTTTTTGCTTTTAGCGAATTCATTTATTTTATGAAAACTAATGAAATTGCATCATTTGATTCAAAATGAATTAAAAAAAAAGAAACTGTGGTCGTAGGTCATATTCCACAGAATATGCTTTGACTCAGCCGGCTGAGTAGCGTTCACACAGTCTGAGTTGGCTCTGCCCCCCCCCCCCCCCCCCCGAGTTCATCTTCTGACATTACAAAGACGACCACAGCCTGACAATGGAGATAATATTTTCGCCTCACAATGGCTCCCAGTCTGTGCTCTGGGCGAAGGCTCAGCGGCTGTAAGTAGTCCGGCTTTTCCTGACCCTGTCATAGAACTGGCCCCGGTGGAGAAATGAGTCCCAAGGTTGCTTAAAGGCCCGACCTGTCAGCGGTCCGGAGGGATTAGCCATTCACAGCCTCCATATTGTTCTCCAGGCCACAATGGGCCGCGTGGGGGCCCCGGCCCTTTGTCATCAACTCTGTTTTGAATTTCTGGTGGGGCAACAAAAGTGTAACACACCTGCAACTATGGATTAGAACTTCTTTCAACCCTCTCTTTTTCTCCTCTGTGCTCCTTTTCTCCTTCTCTGTCTGACACATTGCCCCAAGCATCGTTGGCCACATCAAACGTGATCTTTCTTGCAAAAAACAAGCTTTCCTAGTCAACACCCAGACGTCGACACGACATATTCAGAGTATTATTTTCCCTTTTTTTGTACATTGTATTATTGTCGTGATGTCGTGTTTAGCTGCTTACAATGAAGAGCGTTTCAATTTTGCAGTGTGTTGAAATAACAGTTGGGGCGGATCACTCAATCAAGCTGCACCAAATGTTTTTACAAGTCCGAGTAAACGCCAGGAAGGACATCTATGCAGGCATCAGTCTTAATTAGACACCCCTGCATCACCTTTAACCTCTTTAGAGAAAATGTTCTCTCGAGGTTCTGTGACGGCCACAATCCTGCAACCAAATCCCAAATCCAACCTTTTTTTTCCAAGAGGCATGAACTTTTCGTGACCACATCAGAAATCAAAGGGATTTCACGGTCATCGTGTAGAACGTGATGTCCTAAAAAACCTCGGTGAAAGAGAGAAATTTATTGAGTTATGGTCTCTTTTCTTGTTTCTCTGAGGAACGTGCAGTCTGCACAGGTGCAACAATATGCTGCGGGCCTTTTACATTTTGAAAGGAGATTTAATCGGTTTGTGTTCTTGTAGTGCCTGCGCCTCTAAAAAAAAGTTGGTTGTTGCAACATTTTCCAATTTCACTGATTGAAATAATGTTTTTAATGTTTTTGTAATATAAGTGAACCTTTGTTTCTAATTTACACTGCAGCATGACTGGCTCATATTACAATTGAAGGAAAAACACACACACACACATTTTTATTTTAAACACTATTTAAATAAATCAGAACACATTTTTAGGACATTTTTTGTTCAATTCATTCATCATTTTATTATTGTGTATTTTTGCTTCTGAAAGGGATCGAAGCATTTACTTAAAATAACTAGTCACGGTTTGTGGTAGTTTGACTCTTTTTATATGTGTGTGTATATATATATATATACACACACATACAAATATATGTATATATGTTTGGTGATTTAGATTAACCTATAGCCTTTGAGTTCTTTTATTCCCCTCCTATTTATTGAGTTGTTGATTCAACTTTACAGGAAGCATTTTTGTGTATTAGGGTAAATGATCATTATTGTTCTTCTGAAAAATATGATTTATTTGAATGATGATGATAATAATAATAATAATAATACTACTAGCACCACTATGACTACTAACGATATTAAATAGAACAACAACAACAATTCGCCCAGCGATGCAGTCTCTAATTTTAAGAACAGCGGCTACTTGATCCCAACACACATCTCACGAAGCCTGGCCCGGCACCACACACCTTCAAAACAACTTCAAATAACATATCCATCCACCTGCTTGTACGCTTCTGAGTCAGTGGATCCCCCCCCCCCCTGCACCAAACTCTCCCTTCAGGGCGACAGTCATGAGAGTTTCCATCAGGAATCACATCTTCGGGATTAGCTTCACGGTGCATCCAATTGCAAATTGCTGAAGAGGGGAATGTCATTAAGGCACACGATGGTCTCTTCGGGCTAACCTCTGGGTCACCATCATACAACGAGACACAGCTGACAGCGACACTCGGCCCAGTTAACACCGTTTGATGGATCACCTGTGCGTGTAAGCGTGCGAGTGTGTGTGTGTGTGTGTGTGAGAGAGAAATGTGTGTGTGTGTCCCTCTTGAGAGCCTCCATGGCCGGATGGTGTATCAGATGGCACGTTAATTACTCAGCCTTCAAAAGGGGGGGGGCTGTCCATGGGCAGAAGTGAGTGGTGGGCTGATGGCTGCGTGGTGGTCAGGGAGGTTGCCCGTGGGGAAAAGGCGTGGAGATGAGTGGCACATGTGGAGCTCCACATGCATTCAGGGACCCCACAGACATGCAGCCACTCACACAGGTGAGCAATCCAATTAGACGCATGGAGAGATACAAGGCTGCGTCTATTGTCTATTGTCTGTGTTGCTCTTTTATTTCTCACGCATGTGAGGGAGCAACGTTTTACTTGTGGAATAAATTATGATTAAAAACCAAGCGGATGTGTATTTAGACACCCAACAGATACTTCTGCTAGATTTCTGGCCCCCTGACAAACGTAAGTCCAATATTCTTTGGTGTCCACCCACTCCCGAGGGAAATATGTCTCTATGGATGGAATTGCTCTGGTATCCAACAGCACCGTCAGAAATCTTGGAGTTCTCTTCGACCAGGATATGTCCTTCAACTCTCATATAAAGAAGACTTCAAGGACTGCCTTTTTTCATCTACGGAATATATCAAAAATCAGGAACTTCCTGTCTCAAAGTGATGCAGAAAAACTAGTTCATGCATTTGTTACTTCTAGACTGGATTACTGTAATTCTTTGTTATCAGGCTGCTCTTGTAAATCGCTTAAACCTCTCCAACTGATTCAGAATGCTGCAGCACGTGTATTAACAAGAACTAAGAAATGGGATCATATAACTCCTGTATTAACTTCTCTGCACTGGCTTCCTGTTAAATCAAGAATATAATTTAAGGTACTTCTCCTCACCTACAAGGCACTTGCTGGTGAGGCACCGTCTTATCTTAAAGAGCTTGTTACACCGTATTGTCCTACAAGGCATCTACGCTCCATAGATGCTGGGCTACTTGTGGTTCCTAGAGTTTTAAAAAGTAGGATGGGGGCCAGAGCCTTCAGTTATCAAGCTCCTCTTTTGTGGAACCAGCTTCCACTTTCAGTCCGGGGGGCAGACTCGGTCAGTTCATTTAAGATAAAGCTTAAAACGTTCCTCTTTGATATTGCTTATAGTTAGGGCTGGCTCAGGTTAGCCTGGACCAGCCCTTAGTTAAGCTGCTCTAGGCTTAGACTGCCGGGGGACTTCTTAGGACACACCGAGCCCCTCTCTCACTCTCACTCTCTCCTCCCACAATCATCCATGCTTTATTAATGTACATCACTAATTAAGCTTCTTTCCGGGAGTTTTTTGTGCTTTCTCGCCTAGCAGGTCTCCGTGGATCATAGTTTCGTGCGGACCCCGGTTCTAACTCCTGGCTCATGGCTCTGCTGACACCTGCTGCTGCCATCATCATTACTTTAAATATGATTCATATTACTGTCATCAAAAACCAACATCTTTCTGCTCTCCCTCCCCACAGAAGCCTCTGTGGATGGTGGTTCGATCTGATGGAGGTTGTCCCTGCAGTGGTCCTGCCGTACACCTCTTCTGCTACTTGCAATTACTTGTATCATTTCAGTTAGAGAAATTGAATGTATTGTACATCTTTTACATTGTTGATTCTGTACACATGACATCCATTGCAGTCTGTCCATCCCGGGAGAGGGATCCCTCCTCTGACGTTCTCCCTAAGGTTTCTTCCCTTTTTTCCCCATTGAAGGGTTTTTTTCATATTTTGGGGAGTTTTTCCTGTGCCGATGTGAGGGTTTCGGGACAGAGGATGTTGCATGTGTACAGACTGTAAAGCCCTCTGAGGCAAATTTGTAATTTGCGATTTTGGGCTATACAAAATAAAATGAATTGAATTGAATTGAAATATGTAACTTTTTTAATTCTAAGGCCTCTGCTGTGCTCATTGGCTCATTGGCTTTGTCTGTCTGTTTGCTGCTGGGCAGGTAGAACAAAGTGGGATTTTAAAGTTGTACTTCGAGGCCAATGAGTGGATTGAAATAGGGAAGTTTAGGGCGAGAAACACAAAACAATTATCTGAAAAATGCTAATAACAAGGCTTGCTAACAACTTTTACAAGTCATTTCATCATTTAGGAATGTAAACATATTGATGTAAGTAGCTTTAAACTCTACATTTTTGCGACTTTAAATTATTTGTATATGTGTATTGGTGTGTGTTTGCCTGTTTGAATGTTTGGTAGCCATCCTTCCGCGAAAGGACAATCTAGATGGACGCCGGCCTTTGACCCCACCTGACCCTGACCATCCCCCTGCCTTTACCTCCTAACACTCACACACACACACACGAGGAGAGCTCCCAAAGCACCTCCCGGACCCCCTTCTTCTGTCCGTCAGATCAAAGCTCGCCGGGGGTTGAGAGGGACGTGACCCGTGGGAGAGGCGGAGGACCCTGCTGTTTGGCTAGTCGGCGGTGTGGAAAGAGACAAACAGGCAGCTCCAAGGACAGACAGGGACCGCCCCCGCCCCCCCCCCCCCATTCCCTCCCTCCTACCAGGCTGATGGAGTCCCAAATCCACAGAGGTTTCTCAAGGCCACGCATGACAGAGGAGGTCGTTTGTTCTGTCACCACAGAAAGACGTACTCACACACACACACTTGAAAATGGACACGCACTGTGTTTCTCCCACTGTGTCTCTTCCTTCTTCTCCGCGTCGGTGAGACACAGCACTCTCTCACTCTCTCTCTCTCTCTGTCTCTCTCTCTCTCTCTCCTCCTCCGTCACCACATTGCAGACGCGCTCGCACTCTTTCCGTGCATGTCCGTCTTCCTTCATTCGCATCACGTGGATACTGTGCAGAGATTTTTTTCATCCATTGTTTTTCTCTCACTGTGACACTGATTCATTTGAGCCGAACAATGGAGACACAAACTAATATCAGGGTAAATGTCCTTAGGTATTTTTTTATTTAACATCATATTGACTTTTCTGATCATTATAATTGATAGAATATTTAGGTTTAATTGTAAAGCACACCGGATGTCTTAAAACACAGTACATTGCATCCTCGGAGCATTATATATTAGGAGCTGTGTGTGCCTCTGCCACATTCAGTGACCTGCAGTATTTCATTTCATAACACTGAATAAAAGCTCAGTCAAAGACGAGCAACCGCTTCCAGGAAGACGATCCAAGCGGATTTTGCAGCAAACAATATGACTTAATAAAAATGTAAACATTCATAACATTCATTTTAATTGTTCTTCTTAGTTTGTATCTCTATGTGGAAATGCACTTATTGTAAGTCGCTTTTGATAAAGGCATCAGCTAAATGGCATGTAATGTAATGTAAATAATCTTTATATGTTGTCCTTTTTTACCTCATTATGCATCTTTCTCCCAATGTGAATATTCCCTGCACCTGTGGCGTTGATTAATCTGAGTGATAATGAAGACACAACACAAAGCCTGGTGGGTGTGTGATCACCATAGTCATTTAATAATTATGTTGCATTCATAAGGAGCGGCGGTTTCGTGATCTGTTTACTCGTTTTACCTCCACTTGATTAGATGTAATCACTCCCCGGTAATACAAAGTTGTTGTTTCTTTTATGATAATTACTTCCAGATACTTTTAATTTGCCCTCTCCCTTCATGACGTGTCTATAAGGCGATGGCTCATTTGCATCTTTATTGCAAAAAAAGGAAACTAAATAATATCTAATAACAACAATAATTTAGTTTCATTTCACAATCTCGTCAGGGCTGAGAACCATAAAATGCAGTTTCACCGCACGGAATTTCCTTGTGATGTGCCAGAGACACCTGATGCTTGTTTGAACCACTTCATGCGTCTCACACTCGCCTCCTTTGCGTTTTTATTAAGCACCGTGCGACCCCATGTTCCCCTTTCCGCCGCCTCTGCCTCTGGTGTGCAACTAAACGACCTGTACTGTACCACTCATTGACTTCCCCACACGTCCCTGTCTCTCCTCTTTGGTTTACAAGGTGACGAAGCTCGCCGTGGTGTCTCGGTGCAGCTGGCATCGCCAGTAAACGGCGGGCTCCCATGTGATCAAGCCGCATGGCGCTCACGTTATCTCCGGCGAGGGGGCATTTAAAGCTCTATGTCTTTTCCACATGGCCCGGAGTATAGTTTAATTACCCCTGCCTCAGCTGTGGCTGGTGGGAACCGAGTCCCTGCCGCATGTGCACCAAGACTAATATGAACTTAATGCACATTCATACAAAAGAACAAAAGACAAAGCTAAATTGATTCGTATGATATCATGTTCTAATGTATTTTAAATATTGGCTACATATACATATTTCTATTTGTGTCAAAAATTTCTCATATCTTTCATTATTTTGTTATTTGACCAATTTCCATACCAAAGAGTTTATTTTGAAGGACTTTTAGAGGCCGGAGGTCAAACTATCCAGTAACTATCTAGACAAAAATACCAAAGACAAACATCCTGAAAAATAACAGAACTATACGAAGCAAAAATAAAGTTGAGTTATTTCTCCTTGTTAATGATCTCATGATTCTCAGATTCAGATCTTTTAAACACACAAACACCCATCCGGGCCCTTTTATGTACAAAAGAAGCCGAACGCATTTCTGAAACGTGTTGACTTCAAACGAAACTGCAGTGTTTGCTCTGCCCGGGTCAGCTCTTCTCTGGCTCTGGGCAGTTTGAGAAGGTGAGACACTCTAATAGGATCACCCGGTATGACCTTTTCACTCCTCGCCTCGCTCTCCCCTCCACTGCCCTCCCCTCACCCGTGTCACCCCCCCCAACCCCTCATTCCCTCCTGGCACCGTTGGCGCTGGGTGGCACCCAAGAGCCACTCGGGCCGGCGGGTAGGATTACAGCAGCCGAGGCCTCGGCTCACATGTTTAAGCAATTTCCTCCGTCCTCTGTGAAATTATGCAAATGTTTAAGTCCAGTTTCCTTGAGTCTGGAACACCAATTAGGAGCGTCTGTTTGCTTTTCGGGACAGCCGCTGAGGAGGCTCGCAGAGAGTCGGGCCCTGCGCTGGAGGTGAAGGGCTCCCGTCAAAGCAGCCTCTACTGATGAGGTGAGATCGGTGGATAAAGAGGGGGAGGGGGGGAGTCGGGAAGTAGAAGTTGAGTGATGGAGTCTTTTGAGACGGCGAGGTGACGCTGACGATTGAAGGAGGAAAGAAAACACACGGATGACAACGAGGACTGAGGGGAGATGAAGACGCGGAGCGGTGCTCGAGGATTCATATTTTCCAAAAGTGACATGCATTGTAGAAGAATAACAGACTCTCAACTTTGTTTCAAGGAAATCTCCTGCGTGTGGCTTTCAACGCAACGACACCACGGAGGCTCAACCATCTCTCTTGAAGACGATCCAGCACTGCTCCTCCAGCAGCAGGTAAGGTCGTATCTGCTGTTACAGCCACAGTAAAAGCAAATAGGTCAAAGACTTTAACCGGGCCTGCTGCTGGGAGTACAGGTCTCTCCTGCGTTTCTAATCAGTCGCCCACCAATGCTCAGTCTGACTTATTTTTATTCCATCTCTGTAAAGACTAACCACAGGGGAAAAAAACGCAATCTAAGGTCTAAAAGGCCATCGAGTCGACTCTTCCTCACGCGGAAGCCCGTTCTCCGCTTTAAAGACTCGCCGGCTTCTGAAACCCGCCATCACGCGTAAGAATTCGATCCGGGGGGATTGAGCGGTCTGGATAAATGTTCACTGAGCTCAATAAGGGGAATAGATCGAGGTCACGGCACTAAAGCATCTCCCTCAGTTCAAAGGTGGGCATGGACGTGAGCACCGAAGACAGATCCATCTTGGTCAGTGGAAAACCTCTGGAAAGGAGGCCATGTAATCGCAATGTGGAGCGTGACAGACCTTATCGTTATTAAATGGTATTGTTAAGGAAACAGGAGAGAGGTCAAATTTGATGGAAGCCGCCTTATTGTGACATTTGAGACAAGCCCTTCGCTGATGGTGGTGATAGACACAGGGTCAGCTTTGATGGCTTATCCATCACAATGAATAAAGTCATTTTGAGGTAAAAGGGTATTTTATACTATTCATTCTGGGACAGGACTTTTTCAATATTCCTCTACAATATCCCACAAGTAAATCCCTCAGATTTTATTACAATAACATATCTAAACTATATATTAATGTTATTAAAAATATTTTGCTTCTGGTATTATCCAAGATCTATTAAAACTTTATTTTAGAAACAAAATGCAAGCCAGAGCACTAAACCTGTTTAGATTGAAGGAATATTGAAACTGTGACATTTGGAATTGTTTGCTGAGTTGGATAGCTTAGCTTAGCACAAATGCTAAGAAGAAGGGAAATAGCAAAGCAGGCAAAACAAATCAAAGCAACAAAGAAAGTGTGAAAAAACAACCAAAAACTGTGACTCCAAGGGAACACCAGCGAGAAGTACTCAAAAACCTGTTAATACACTCAAAGGACATATTGCCTGACCGTGATTGAGCTTCAGAGGCTATTTGTGCTACGTTATGCTGACTGTAGCTCTACATTTACCACACAAATAAGAGCGAAATCGATCTTCTCTTAGAGACTCATTCTGCAAGCGGATGCATTTACCAATATATAAGTTGCTATTTCTTTAGGTATTCAATGATTTTAAGTTGAGTGGGCAAATTACTTTTCCTCAAAGAGGGCCAACAATTTACTACAGCTCTTTATTGTCTTTGTTGTCATTCTGCACCTTCCCGTCCTTTGTATCCACTCCAACGCTTCACCTGCTTCATCATTTCCTCACTCACTTCCTCGCCCCATATTTCCAAACCCGTCCTCTCTCTGCGGCATCTGCCAGAGATCTTAGTGTGGCCCAGATTTTCTGCTCCAGGTGGTCTGCAGGCAGCCACCTGTGTTGTCTTTGTGGCGCTGTCATCTGTCTCCGGGCAGGCTTTGTGGGGTTGCCAGTGTGAGGACAGGCCTGGTGAGCGCCGATGACGGAGATAGTGCTTCCTGCCGCGGCGTCTCCAGGTCTCTCACAGGACTCCGTTGTAGCCGGACACAAGGAGCCATGTTTACACCCCCATCCAGTCCCGGAGATGAATCCTGGGAAAATGGTGTACCAGTCTCCATGGCTCATTGTTAGCACCCGTGTGCAGGGCATGTTAAGATACAGGTCATTTGAGGACAATATCATCCAATTTATTCATATTCATACATGCTGTAAATCCATAAAACAATCAAATATGATCCAGATGTAGTGTGGACAGTCCCAAACTAATGCATTTTTCTTAATCTCCACTTGAGGGAAACATAATGCAGCCTCGCTCACTCGCGGGTTTGGAGAAAACACACATATGATAAGAACAAGACAAAATGCCAAGATACATATTTGGAGAAGTATTGCTTCATCTCTTTCTTGGTCAAGTAATTGAAAAATTATCTATAAAATGTCAGAAAAATAGTGGCATTCCTTATATTTTTTATATTTAGAGTCATATCCAGCATTGTATTCACTCCACATCCGGGAGTGGGAGGGGGGTCGGGGGGCGGGAGGTGTTGATAAATGACGGCGCTGCGCCCTGGGACTCTCCTGTTTAAGGAACGGCGGGGCGATTTATGAGCGCTCTCTCCTCGGGCTTCACTGTGATTAATCGACGCCGTCCTCCGCGGCCACAGGCGGGGCAGAGGCAGCCGGCCCGCCGCTGTTTGGGCAGGCAGAGAGCATCAAAGCGGCCTGCCGCTCGTGTTAAGAAAATACTGCATTCTGGGTCAGCGCAAATGAATTCCGGGAGGAGCTGGAAACTGTTTTTAATGGCATCCCCGTCGATATATTATCACTCTGCAGAGCCGCAGCGTGGAGGTCACAAATGACCTTTGCAAATGTCTTTGTTCTATAACCCCAGAGCTTCCTTCAAGCCGGGGTTCGACGTTGATGATTTGTTTATGTTGGACTACATTTATGGATGAGGGGGGGGGTCACGGGGTGAAGGTGTTGTCAGTGAGAGTTAACATCAATAACTTATATTCATTTCCTTTAATTACGCCGACTTAAATTCATGGTTGAAAAGGTTCATACCAATTTGTTCCCAGTGAGTTTGTTGAATGTGTTAGCCTCTGAGATATTTTCCTTCCCCACACCTGCACCATTGATCACTGGTCTTCTTGATGAGCCGGTTGCTTCAGGGCTGACACCGCTTCTCTTTAGATCTCTCTTCATGAGTGACCTGCTCACCAGCGGGCCCCCGATATCCCTCTTGTCTCATGTCAGACTAAAAAAACACAAAGGTTGTCCTCGGGGACATGACACTCAAATGGTGAGATGGCTCCGCATGTGGCCACTAAATTGGTGTCTTTAGACTGCAGTTCATCCAGTGCAAATTCACTGATGATTTTAATTTACTTTGCTTTTAAAGCATTCAACAAAGTAAATCAGTCAAGGCCAGAGCGCCTTCTTTTTTCTCATCTCATTTACACATCAAACCAGTTTCTCCGCTTTCCCATTGTGAGAGCGCCATACACTCCGAGCCACCAGGGAATCATCGGGCGAATTTCCGTCCTTTATTCCCGAGCTCCGACTGCTTCCCGTGGCCCTTAAAAAAAAAAGGACACCAATTTAGCTGAGTTCGGGGGCCGAGTTGAAAGGCGCACTGTTACCTGTCCGCTGGGGTAGAACCTCTGCGGTGGCTGCCCTTTCCCATGCTTCCACCACAGGACCTCCACCACAGGCGGACAGAGGGCACACCTGTTCCCTCCGAGAGGTTGGCCGGCATCTGAAATCTTAGCGTTCGGGCCCCGCCTATTGAGAGCGGGCCGCACTCTTGAGGCCCCCGCGTCGCGATGGAGCGGAGGAAACCCGAGGAGAGGGCAGGAAAGGGGATGCCAACAGCCTGATGAGTCTTGTGCAATTTGCCAAAACACAGTGGCTCCCTCCACCCGGCGATTACCCACACTTGCAATAGAAAAGCCATTGTCCGGTATGAGTCTCCACTTATCTGTGTGTTCTTCATCGTAATGCAGAGGCACAATGGCCTACCTGTGCCGCGCTAAAGGACAAGGTTTAGTGTCAAAAAGAAAAGGTGAAATTAGATGTCTCTGCAGCCATTGGAGTAAATCAGCACAGTTATAGTCCGGTTATAGTCCAGGAAAAACTTTGGCTTTTTCTGGAAATGCTTTGGACTCACATTCATAAATTATTAGTGCGAAAACCCATGAAAACTTGACACTGTCTGAACAATTTCTGTGTTTTTGGCACCGCTCTGCCACTATTCATCTCCTAAAGAAACAAAAAGCAGACATGTTGATTTGAGACCCAAGACGGTTTTCTCGCCCCATTGAACATGATCACTTTTAAAACATGTGGTTTAAAAGCGGTAGACTGAAAGGCTGGTGTAATCCTTGGCTAGATGTTTTCTACACCGTATGTTTAAAGTTGAATAAAAGACCGTTCTCGCCCTCCGACCTCTCACTCAGGAATGGCTTTCCGACCGTCTTCTCTGAAGAAGAAGAAGAAGAAGAAGCGAAACAACCAAAACGCTGCGACCAACGTGGGTCACGAGGGCAAAGGCGGTGCAGTGAGAGTTGGTCCAACAGGTTTCCAAATGAGCCCCTGAATGAGCCTCGCGTCGCCCCCGTCACGCCATATACGAGCCTTCCCTGCTGAGGGTGAGTCACCTTCCCCAAACAGCCTTTGATGTCCCGAAGCACAATTTGTGACCAGTGTCGGGCCGAGCTGTGGTGCAGCCTCATTGAGCCTCATAGTTGACTGTGATTTATAAGATTGTTTTAATTCCCCCGACTTTTTATGGTTCTCTCCTCAAGTCCGTTGTTGTAACGTCTCACACAGCGCACCCTTTGCCGTTACGGTGGGGGCTGCGTGAGTTACGGCGTGAAGATGTCGAGCGCCTCAGTCCGGAGATGGACATGGTGAGAGACAGGATGGCCACCAAGGGGCCGTTACTGAGGCGTGGTTCAATGTCTTTGTGGCGCCTTAAGAAGACGGGGGAGAGATCAGCAGGAGAGGAACGTAGATCCAGCCTTTAAAGTTTCCTTCCTTCGACTTTCACTATCGAACACATGTGCAATAAGAATGCTTTTAAATGTTAAATGGGTCAATTACACCACAGGATGTCCTCTCCACAATATGCATCTCTCGTACATTGCTGCAAGCCTACGTGTGTGTTTCCTCTGGTGCAGTCAAGTTGGACCAGTTACTCGGTGTGGTCATCCCAAAAAAAATCCCGATCACATGTGGGAGGCGGGTGCGTGTTGTTCAAAGTCCTGGGCGACAGCTTAATGTGGCCTCCTAATTTATTCCACCACTCGTCCATTGACTCGGGGCCCGGAGGGGAAGAAAAAGTCTTTTGAAGCAATAGATGAGGGCATGTTATTGGGGACAGTCCGTTAAGCTGTCCTCACCTTTCCACCTGACCTGCGCCTGCCTGGGATGTTTTCTAACCGAGGCATCCTTCCTGCCGGAGGAGCACAGGGCGGCTGACTAATGTGCCCAACATGTCAAGAGGGAAATTATTGATCGTGGGAATCAGCAGTGAGGGATGAGTGGAGAGAGAAGGTAAGAGACGGAGACAGTCAGTGTACAGGAAATCTTGTGCTAGTACAGACCTATTTATTTCCATGCTTTTTCCCATTCATTTGCATCTCCTGCCTTCACACAGCATGATTGAGTGTTGATGTCAAAGTTATAAAACATAGAATCGCCTCTGCATTGGTGGAGTATTCAGATCTTGTGATATGAGAAATACTCCATTGTGAGAAGTATTATCTCAAGGATTTCAAAGGCCTAAAATAGTATTATACTCTATATTACAACTGATTTCAATCTATAGCATTTCAATCTATAAAATCGCACTGCATTAACAGGTTTCACTTCTTATTCTATTAAACTGTCAAATCAAAGTAGTGCAGTAAAACATTTCCATGTGAATTGTAGTACAGAGGTAGTAGTTGGGTGTGGAGTCAGATGTAAATTACCCCGTTTGTAGTGCGTTACAGCAGCCTACTTGAATACATAATTGCACCTCTTCACCGGGCCAATCAGCTCCTGGTGGACGTTGCACTGTGTGCGCGGCGCAGGCCATCACAGCCGTTTCCTTTTGTCTCCGGACCAGGCAACGGTTGGATGGCTCTCCGGCAGAGAGAAAGTGGAGTGGAGCAGAGGAGGCGCTCTAATAGGATAACTCCCCCATTAACCCAGGGGAGCTGCCTCTCAGAGATGCTATCAGGCCCAGCACACACGTCTCCCCCGTCGGGCCTACCGGAGAGGCCGTCATCCAATCGGACAGCAGTGTATGTCAAATCCGCTGCGTAGTGAGGACACAGTGTGATGGAACACAATTAACTTTACTGTTATATCTCGAACATTATGAGAGCAAAGCAGTCGAGGTGGTGGTAGACTGTGGACCTTGTGAGCTCACGTCATTCTAATATTCACTGTTTACTCTACAAAAATCTGCACCGAGCTGCCGAGCACTTAAGGAATTGTGCTGCTAACAGGCGTAACGTACACTTGTTTTCCTAAAGTCAACATCATCTCCATGCTGAGTGTCTTTTTTTTAAAGGTAACTGACAGTGCCCATAAAACGTCATGTGATGCCATTCTAGCCCTGCTGATTCAAAATATGATGCAATCAGTGTCTAATTTGGTGTGTTTACGCTTCGCTCGCAAACAGTGCAGCTCCTTTTTTTGCCAGACGTTAACTGAAAAAAAAGGATATTTTGATTGCAGAGAGAGAAAGAGAGAGAGAAAATATCCAATTCACCAAAGAAGTTTTTTCAAATTCCAGATTATCACCAAATGAATGCTACTATGGAGATAAATTTCATTTTAAAGAAACACACTTCTGATTTAACAGGTCCGTTTTCAGCCCAACTCTTTTGTTTACTGGAAACGTATAAGAATGAGTGTCTCCGGACACCTTGAGTGGATAACCATATGCTGTCACAGTAGACCAGACGCGCCTCATATTGAGAGCTCTGTTGACCTGGGAATTGTGTGGGAGGTGGAGAGTGGGGGGTGGAAGGGGCACGGGGGGACTTGTGAGAGTTTCAAGAGGTACAAATCAAGGATTTAACTACTGCAGCCCTTTCTCTCCCGCTCAAACGCACGGGCCTGGGTTCAACTCTGCTTGTTTCCTTGCGCTTTTGGGCCGCTCGCAAATAACATCTACAGCGCAGTGAAGAAGAAAGGATCAGAAAGTGTGTGAGAAAAGAAGCGGGAGCGGCGCGAGAGACGGACAAATGACAACAGACAGAGGGAGAAAGACGCACATTTCGCGAGTGCCATTGGCCTTTATTGGGCCGCACATTAAATCCAAGGCAGATGTTCATCGCCTTCCACCAGACCACATCAGCTGTTGCTCCCCTTGTTTCCTCCGGGCCTCCCCAATTATTTCTCAAAACCTAAACCAACTATCTGTAAACATGCAGGCTCCTCAACCGGGAAACCCCTTTCTGGTTCAGCCGCTGCTAGCACGCTAATTTGGCGGGTGGGAGTGTGTGTGTGTGTGTGGGGGGGGGGGTGTTATTATGGTTTATCCTGCCAGCAGTTCTCCCTCATCATGAAACAAAGCTGCCAGCCTGTCAAACAACTGCTGACTTCTTTAGGGTAGCACATTCCCTCATTTGCTCCGTTGACGTTTGACTTGTTGACGCCGTTTGTGAATTAGCAACCCAACGGGAAGTGTTTCCGCAGCGATGCGTAGTTTAGAAATGTCTCTTCCTAAATTAGGGCGAGTGGGTGTCGATAGTGCTCACATTAAATTAGAGGTAAACCTGGGAATTCATACAAAAACACCTCACCCCAAATACATTTCTGGTACTTTTTTTTTTTTTAATAGGACATAGAAGTTGTTCCCTTCCATTACCGTGATGATCGCGTCTCTGGATGTTTGAACATGTAACATTTTGAGTGAGCTACATATTTAGCTCAGGTTTGCACTAATGGTGCCCAATCAGTTCCACCGGGTCCATTCCAATGGGGCAGGCGGCCTCCACCCTGATCACGCTTGAATTGTGGGTATTTCCTGTCTCTAAGCCCAGCATATGGATTGAGTGAGGCGGTGGCCGAGGGACTACCGTTTCTCTCCACTACATCTTCATTTCTTTCTCTTTCTCTCTCCAACGGAAAAGCCCAAAACTTTTGTTTCTTCTGGCTCTGTCGTCAAAATACCGAGCTTTGCTTTGGCCCGGCGTCTGCTTCTATGCAGCCTGGGAACAATCCCACGAGACAAGTGTGGCTAAATGCAGTTTAATCCACGTGATCGCGATCCGTCTGCGGACTCAACCACACCTACCGTGTGAGGCAGGCACGTTTGCATTTAGTCTGTCTTTGCCACTTGGATGTCGATGTTTTCAATCCATCCATGTCCTGGTGAAGTTATGTATGTGTTTGGGTTAATTCTTATGGTAGTGGTCACTTTATTTTTATTAAAAGACAGCAGGATAGAAGCATTACAAATAGATCATTCAGAAACACAACCCCTCAGTACAGAATGCGGGGATAGCGGCCGTAGTGACAATGCACACACAAGAGCTTTAACAAAAAAAATATCTGCTCCGCTGCAAGCACTTTTTTAATATAATGTTTTTATGAGCAAGTACACTTGGCCTGAGCATCAACCAGTAATTGTTTGATTATATAAAACCACAGATGTGTAAGGCAAACCTGGTTAGAAAAATGCTGCAATGAGTGATATAAAGAGGAATGTTGCGTATGGCACTTCAGTGGAATCCTGTCATAGCCGGGCGGAGCCAATAAGGCATCCTCTCCATCTCCTCTCCATCTCCTCTCCAGTGCTCTTTGTGACGTTTTGAACGCTCTCGCACATTATTTCCTCCAAAAGCAATGTTCTATGTTGTGCAAAAAGCATATGATTATAATCCAAAAGGGTGGTATGCTTGATTAAAAGTCGAACTTTGGCAGAGTTTAAAACATGTTGTTTTTAAAATATGAAAACACACCCAGCAACCAAGCAACACACTTACTACCAGCAAAAGGTGAAGAAGAGGTCTCTCATTCAATGTCAGTTAAAACAGACTCCACAGGTACTGTGTAATTGCACTGAGCAGTTTCGGAGGACTACAAATTTCCCATGAATTACCCCGTCCCACAGGGCCGAGCTCTTTTTGTGGGGGGGGGGGGGGGGGGTTTGGCATTTGATGCCGGTGGTTGTATGTTTGTATTAAACATTTCTTGGAATATGCGGGCTCGTTATTTTGCGCTCCACGCTCTCAAACACTGGCCGTGCTTCCTCTCCAACACGACCGCTGATAAAGGACAGATTGAGCCGCATTTTTCAAGGTTTCACGTACCTGCCGGGCTATTTGATTTGGCAACTGGTCAGCCTTCACCTCGAGGCCCGTACACCACGAGGGCAATGAATCAAAGTATTTCGGTTATTATTTTATTTGCATACTTGGGCAGATGTCTAGCCAGTCATACATATAAATGCCCACAGATGGCAATTAATTAACCAAAGACCGCACTGGGTTGAATCAATTCTGCGTAATAATGAGCACTTAAATCTGGATATCATATCATTTCTTATCCATGATACCGGGGGCTTGTGGGGAATAGTTCCTCTGGGTGGTCTAATGGCTTAACAAGGAACAATCTGTGTTCTTAATGTAAACAAATGGGTACCCCCCCCCCCCCCCCCCCCCACCAAAATTCAAAACACAGATTTTAAAGCTCCTTTGTGTAAAACTGCTAATGTTTGACTTTTCAAGTTATTTAATACTTACCACTTACAAACTTAAATGCTGCTTCTCCACACGGGACAATAAACCATAATCATATAAAATATTATATTTTACTCCATAAAAAAAATCGTTTGTGAATTGTCATTCAATGAATCATGTGAACCACATTAAACGTGGCACAGTGTGAAATGGGGAGTGAACTCCTATTGCTTTTTATTTGTCCTCTTGCTTCTCTCTCTGCAACCCAGTCTCCAAAAAAAGCGTGAAATGGCTACGTTGGTCCACCGTGATAAACGTAGTCATGTTACGTTTTCCCCCAAAATAACGTTACTATGTTACGTTTCTTTTGGCCCATTCATTTACATTGCTTTGCAAATAGGTCACGTGACTATCAAGTTTCCCGGTAGCGAAAAGAAAAACATGGCGGACGGTCAGCATAATCTCCGTGAAAAACACAATATTTTAAGAAAGCATCAGCATTTGTATGCATTTCGATGGCATTTCTAGCGAGAAGTATGCGTTATTCTTTCATAATCTTCTATCAGAGACTGTAGAAGACCTTCCGTTTATTCGTTTCTGCGAAGATTTGAGTGTCCCTTTGTGAAAGCGTGGCTACGCAACGCCTTTAACGGCGCATTATTAAAAAAACACTTCCAGTGGGGGCGTTACCGTAAAGAAGCGTTCAGCCTTAAAGCCACTAATCGCCAAACAAAACAAACTCAAAGCACTCGAATCACATTATGACTTTTTAAACATAAATTCCGTTATTTTTATGAGTTTTCAATGAAAGAATGCATCATTTCCGGGGGTAGGCATGCCCGGGACATCCCGAATTATGGGCAATTTTGATTTGTCCAGCTTTTTGACAGCTCCAGTCCCGACTTCCAATCACAGCCTCCTAAATCAATGACGCGCCTAAAACTCTCGGATCGAACATTACGTCTTGTTTACATGGGAAAGGGGGGCGGGGCTTCGCCCTCAGAGCGGAGCGTCATTTCTCGCTCCACACGTCTCCTCTTTTTACTGGCCAGGAAAACGGGCGATCTATCCCACGTGGGTCTGGCTCCATTCCATTGGCTCTGACGAATCCATAGAGAGGCGGGACTTATAATTTGCCCGGCAAACGGAGAGATTTGAGCTGCATTGCTTCCACTGTGCGTGAAGTGGCCGTGAGGCCTCCACTAAAGTCTCTCTCTATTTGTTCTGCTTTACTCAATAAAAGTAAAACCTTTACAGATATACTGTCCACACACTAGGCTAACATAATGGAGACTTCCAGGCTTCGTCCTTTATGTTTTATGGGGATAAAGCCCCTGTAAGTAGTTTTTTCCCAAGCAAATCTGAGTTTCTTCTTTTTTTGTGTGTCCCATACAAATATCAAAATATATATACTGATTTTCACATCCAAACACACTCACTTATGTTCCCTTTTATCATGACAACAAGAAATTTCAAGATATACCTTTTGCTTTCATAAATCATACAGTTTTAGTGTGTAAATGCCCAGCAGTGTACGGTCCGGGGGCCCCTATCGGGCCACTTGTTAGATGGTTCGATTAGTCTATCACTACTATACTTTGATCTGACGACTAATTTGCACATCATGCTCGTACCGGCATGGCTTCGCCCTTCCCAGGCATAGTTCATCATCTTCCGGGGTCCTATAGCCAGTGTTGGGAAAGTTTACTTTCTACATTAACTAGTTCAAAGTTTAGTTTACAAATTTTAAAAAGGAACTAGTTCAGTTCATAATTCAAAATATTTGAACTAAGTTCACGGTTCCAAAAAATGAACTAGTTCAGTTCTTTTTTTCCATACGTTGCTGCGAGCTATTTTTTTTTTAAATTATTGCCACAGCCCAGAACCACAGACAGCAATTATTTTATCAGTTTTAACACTGAAGCGATGCATCAGATTTAATCTTCTTATCCAATTTGAATCCTTATCCAACCAGGGTTTACATTAGCATTGAGGGGACAGCATTTCCCTAATGATTCTTTGATGCTATGTTGCTGTCTATTCACTCCACACTAGCAGCAGTTGCAGAGTTTACCCCTACACTACATTCTCAAACACATGCTGCTTGAATGGTCTTTTTTAAATAAGGAATTATTAAAAGAAAAACAGGACAGTAATCATTAAGGTGCAAATGTTTGCAAAGAAAGGTCAGATTCCTCCCATCCTCACTGACCTTGTCAGTAACTTCATAAACTCTTTAAAATTATTATACGCCGCCTCTTTGCTACACTTATTAATGCGCGTTTATGGTGTGTTTTCTATAGAAATCTGGCACCCCATTGAACGATGTTAAGCTGAACGAACGCGCCGTTCATAGACACCAGAATGAACGAGAACAGTGACGTTCATCGGGCATTAATACAGTACGTTGAGTTCACGTTCGCCCAAAATATCAACAAGTTTATGAACGCGTTCAGGCACAACACTGTCCCAAAAGGGCCGGGATCGCACCTCACCCAGCATGCCTCGGCCTTCACTTTTTTCACTACAGAGTTTTGTTGCACCCTGTGACTCCGGCGTTAGACTCCTTCGACTGAGTTTTAAGATGGGTTGGATGGGTTACTGACTAAAATTTATGCCCCCACCCCCTAACTGCCTCAGGGAAACTTGTAAATATAATAAGTCAAATAAGTCAAACAAGCAAGTTGTATCTGGTTTAACCCTTTTATTCCTGTAGGCGTTTTTTAGGTCTCATGCTGGAAATTGCATTTACACACTAAAACTAGGATAACGCATGTCTGATGATAGTGACAGTGAGTCTGTCGATCAAGATGAGGATGGAGACATAGTAGAGGTTGAAAATCCTCCTTGTTGAACACCCCACAATACATTCTGTGCTCCCTCTGGCATAACATTTCTAATGATATCATGTCCCCCCCTTCAGTATTTTAAGACATTCTTCAGGTTATTGTAGGCCAGTTGAATGTGTATGCCATAAAATTGACACAAACAAGCCCTTTAAGTTTACATGTTTTGTATGTGGATTTTGTACATACAGTGTTGGTCATTTCATTTCTTTGTTTAATATTTTTGAATTTATGTTTGAATCCATTTGTGGTTAATGTGCTCAAAATGCACTACTTTCTTAATGCTTACATTGCTTGTTTGACTTATTATATTTACAAGTTACCCTGAGGCAACAGACCTAAATCAAGTTAGGGGGTGGGGGCATATATTTTAGTCGGTAACCCATCAAACCCATCTAACAAGTGGCCCGATAGGGGGCCTCGGACCGTACACTGCTGGGCATTTACACACTAAAACTGTATGATTTATGAAAGCAAAAGGTATATCTTGAAATTTCTTGTTGTCATGATAAAAGGGAACATAAGTGAGTGTGTTTGGATGTGAAAATCAGTATATATATTTTGATATTTGTATGGGACACACAAAAAAAGAAGAAACTCAGAGGAGGCTGTGATTGGAAGTCGGGACTGGAGCTGTCAAAAAGCTGGACAAATCAAAATTGCCCATAATTCGGGATGTCCCGGGCATGCCTACCCCCGGAAATGATGCATTCTTTCATTGAAAACTCATAAAAATAACGGAATTTATGTTTAAAAAGTCATAATGTGATTCGAGTGCTTTGAGTTTGTTTTGTTTGGCGATTAGTGGCTTTAAGGCTGAACGCTTCTTTACGGTAACGCCCCCACTGGAAGTGTTTTTTTAATAATGCGCCGTTAAAGGCGTTGCGTAGCCACGCTTTCACAAAGGGACACTCAAATCTTCGCAGAAACGAATAAACGGAAGGTCTTCTACAGTCTCTGATAGAAGATTATGAAAGAATAACGCATACTTCTCGCTAGAAATGCCATCGAAATGCATACAAATGCTGATGCTTTCTTAAAATATTGTGTTTTTCACGGAGATTATGCTGACCGTCCGCCATGTTTTTCTTTTCGCTACCGGGAAACTTGATAGTCACGTGACCTATTTGCAAAGCAATGTAAATGAATGGGCCAAAAGAAACGTAACATAGTAACGTTATTTTGGGGGAAAACGTAACATGACTACGTTTATCACGGTGGACCAACGTAGCCATTTCACGCTTTTTTTGGAGACTGGGTTGCTCTCTGACTCCCACTGCTGTCCTGTGGCTAACAAACGAGATATGACACCTCCTAAATTACTGGTGCACACTGATTGATTGACTTGTTGTTGGGCCGCCATGACCACCGGAATGTGCCTTGTGTGAAAGGTGCCTCCAACAAACACACTGGTTCCTCATTCCTCCTCAGGTTACCTGGGCCGCATATCAGGTATTATTAATCTCATTGTATGACAGGGTAAAGAAGAAAAAAATATATATATATTTGAATAAAATCTTTCTTCTTTTTGTATCAAAGGAAATATGTGCTTTTCTCCAGGTGTGGTTTATTTCTCTGTGCGTGTAATGTGATAGGAGACTAATGCAAAACACCTGAGCCCCAAAATGAAATGCAGCATATAATGTAATAAAGTGCATTGTCTGATTGGTTATGGTAATTCTTCATTTAGCCACAATAACCTTAAGCTGAGCTGCCTCAAATCCAGTAAAAGCACTTAAAACAGATGTGACTCAGAGGTTCCAGATAGGGGCACCACCCAAAACCTGGTCCTCAAAAATAATATCTCCGTGCAGTAAAAGCATCAGTACATTGTTATGGTTTACCGTATGGCATGAATCAAAAATTACAGAGGTGCTGAGAATAAAAAGCATCTGACATTTTTGGCGTGACAGTTCCGCCGTTCCCGCGTTTAAGTGGCGGCGGGAGCTTTGTGGCGCTCGGCAGAGATCTCCTCCCGTTAAGCACACATCCGGTAGGCTTTGTCCCTTGGCAGTGACCCGATCCAGCCGGTGGAAGCAACCAATCAGGAAAATATTAGATCACGCTCTGGGAAGAAAATGAAATTCTCTCTAGTCCGCCTCACCTACTGCACTGAACCGTGAGGTTCGTACACAAGAGTGAAGGCATGCACTTTATGCGCTTTCATAAGAGCGACTCCATTAAACACCTCCCCCCCACCCCCCCCCCCTCTCCAGGTTCAAATGATCTACGGGCATCGTGATATGCCTGTTGGAAGGTGTTGTGTTCCTTACTGCCGATGTCCAGACAAGGGTGGTCTGTGCAACCGGATCCATTGACATCACGGAGAACATGAAAACATGAAACATAGTTATTGATCCCGACTCTGCACTAATCAAATAGCAGCCCGGTTTGTTTGAAGTTAAAAATGGTTACAGTGGGTGTTTACCGTTGCACTTCAGGACCCTCCAGCCGCACCCCTTTTAAACATACACAGACAGAAGTGTTATTTGTATTGTTAAATTTACATTAAGTCCATTTTAATTGCATCAAGCCTCTAAGCAGATCTCACAATAATGGGCCTGACAGAGAAAATTGCAATCATCCGTGAAGAGCCTGCGGCGGTGTAATGGACAAACCTGATTAATTTAATCTTGTTGCACTCCATTATGCCTGCACTTTATCATTTCAACAGATGGAGCACCAAGAAATTAAAAAATGCTCTCAAGGATATGTGGCACTATCCATCCACTCGAACCCCTTTATTGTAAGGTGTGTGGGCTGCCGCGCTGAAGTGAAGGCCTGGACTGGAACCTTTGGATGAGTGCATTTTCCAACCCAAATGAGATTACGTGAACAGTCAATTGATGCAACAAATCGTCAGAATTGTCTTGTGATGTATTGCTGAAGGCTGTTAAGGACTGTCTATCCAATCATGTTGCCCAATGAGTTGATATTATCAAAGGAGTAGAATGACAAATGCTTTCCATGGAGCCTATTTGCACAAGCATGAATGTTGCCCTCATTCGACTATTATGAAAAAGCTGCTGTTGGTTGAGTTTTTGCAGGGCTGGAGGATCACTTCCGCGGTTTAAATTCGGTTGTGTGTTCCAAAGTGATCTGTAATTGTGTAATAGTCAATAAGAGGTCAACAGTTACATCATAAAAATTTCCTTTAATTTTGTTTTTTCTTCAGGTGTTGCAATTGCTTTGTCGTTTTTAAACTTTGTTTCTCTACTGCATTCAGAAAGTAGAGGAAGTCGTACTTGAAATCCTCTATTCTAATCCCGAACTTTTCTCTTTTCATGACCAGACCCCTTAACATGAATATATCACTGTGACCCCTCATGACTTGCATGCCTTGCATCTGTTGTGAGCAGTTCAATCAAAGATTACATTTTCCACGTGCAGATGGTTCTGTTTTAATATGTTTAGAGACCTGAAAGAGTACCAAAAATATGAAAATAATTATTGCATTTTTTTCACAACCACTGGGTTTCAGATGATAAATTGAAGCATTTCTATTCTGGTATATTTAGAGAGAAATATGAATGGTTTAATAGGATCCTATAGGTTGCGCTGTAATCCACATACAATAAATTTGAACTGCAATCATTTCCTTCAAACAAGCACTTTAATGTGCAACAATATTTGGGTGGTCAATAACCAACTAATGAATACAATTAACACTTTATATCAAATTATTTCAAAATAAATTGTGTTTGAACTACCATATTCGCTGAATTAAAAACAAAATAATTATTAAAAAGACACAGGCACAATTAACCTGTTGGCCAACATGTGACCTGTGGCAGGAAACAGTGTCTAAAGTTATCTCCGCAGCTGCTGCGTTTGATACCAGCGGGAAGCGCGCGCACCGACGCGTGTGGATCTATTTGATCACTTCACTGTATCCTTCCGACTCTCCGGCCAAAGTTGACGTCTTTAAAATGATTAAGCTTTCATGTCGGACATTGACAAGATATTTATCAGTATTTTCAAGGGAAGAAACAGTCGCTGGCGCGTGAACATGGACGCAGGGTCTTGTTGCATCTGGTGACGGTGGTGGCGCACTAAGGTAAAAAAAAAAGGATATTACTTTTAGTAGTTTTCACCACTTCCTAGTCGTTCCCCCTCAGTGGAGGAGCAACTATTGCCATTTGGTTTGGTTTGTGCGTTGAATTAATAGCGTGGAATGTCCGATGTGGGCGGGGGCAGCAGCAGTAGTCCTCGCGAGAGGCTTCTGATATGCGTTAGCTGTGGCGGAGGGATCACTCCGCAGCGACACGTTCAAGTTTGGTAAATCAATGGATTCATAGAACAAACAACTTAACTTAACTCCGTTTTTTTTATTTAAGTGAGTATGTAATTTATTTTTATTTTGTTCTATGTAGTTAGGTTTGTATAACATTACAAGTGCTGACTATCCCTGAGAGTTATTAGAATACACGAGTATGCTGTGCATTAACCTCATAATAGCTTTAAATGAAATCAACATGTAAGCACTGCATAATTCAGCTGCTGTTCCATCCAAGCAAGTATTTTGTTTAGCATATAGTTGACCAACGGAGCCCAGTTGCTTTGTGCAGTAGTTTGCAACAGGCAGAAATAGGGCGATGCAGGTAGTTCAAGTTGCATACAGGACATTTGTCAAAGTATGATTTAAGTTTAACTTAACAGCAGTTGCACTTAGGATTTACTCTCATTTATTCTGCCTCAGGCAACAGTCATTTTTCGGTCTAATTATTTCCCTTTTTTACTGTGCACAGCACGTGACAGTGATGGATAGCAGGTTAAAAATGGACATTTTCTCCTCAGTTAGTGGATGTTGGATTGACTCAAGAATGCATGGGCTTCTTCCCTGAGACCAGAGGCACTTGGAAAGATTGTGTTCCCCTCTGCTTTTCGCATTCCGAAATGATACAATTTGTCTTCATTTTCCTCTGACTTGGACTCATTTTCATGATGTATAACCGAAGCACGTCGTCAAGACAGAAGTGTAGGTGGTGTCAAAGTTATGCCGTCATGATTACAACCCGGGTTGCTGGTGCATAGGTAGCGCCACCCGTGTGAAGATGGTCGTCCCCCAGCTTGGCTGCCATATTTGTGCACCTGGTTAAATGTTAGGATGATTATTGGCAGCCTTCAGAGTGACTAGAGGTCACGCCCGGGTCCATGGTAGCACAAACCATGTGGGGCTTTAATCGCAACGGGAAAAGAAAGTGGGATGTTTGCGAAGTCTGTCTTTCTAACGTAATCTTTGCTATTGCAGGAGTTTACCAACTCTCTTTTTTTTCTGATACAAAAATCTAATTGTGTATTATTGTGCTGCAGCAAGGAAATATTTTCAGTTCATGGTCACATAAGGAAAGCGGAAAATCTTCCCATCTGAAAGTCTATACAATTCTTTTTTATTTTCTCACATCCTGTGGAATTCATTTTTTATGGACTTCTTTATTGACACTGTGGCCTATCTTGATTTCTCTTTTCTGCATTTGGGTTTTTTTAAGCCACTGAACTTAGATGGAGCCCATGTGACCCCAGGGATTCAAGGTCAAAAATTCATTCATTAAAAAAAAAAAGAAAAGCCTGGTAGAACAGCAGGAGTACTGCATTGTATCATGTCTGCAGCAACCAGCAGAACAAGTTTTATTCACACGTGTACCGGATTCCCTAAATACGGTACATGTGCTTCACGTTTTCTTTAAGACTTGACTTCAGAGGAGAGTTCTTCAGTCTGTTCTCCTCACTTTTGAAGTTACATGCTCCTCCAATTACTGAGGCCATGCAGTCTCCCCTATGGTGTCCTTGGACAGCTCTTTGAGTGCCTGAAAATGTTGCAGACCATTAATTCTGGATTGTCCTCATCTGTTTGCATAATTTTGCCTCCCTAACCGTTTTCCTCCCCCCACTGTGCACTACTTTTTTTTTTTTTTTAACTTTTTTATGAATGTTTGAGTCTTTGTGAGATTTTCAGCTTTATGTTCATTTTTTTTTTCCAATACCACTGACAGTTGTAAAAGTTTTACATCGGGCTGTTTTATGGCACAGTGCCTGTCAGCTGTGTACTGTACACACAGCATGTGTCTTTTACAGCTTGTGTGCGGATGTTGCCTCTCGAAACTCTTCACCTGTTGGGCTCACAGACGTTTTTTGACATGTTTTGTGTTTTTTATTAAACTTTCTAAAGATATAAAGATATGAACAGAGCAGTCAGTAAACAAAAAATCTGCTTCTTTTTTTGTGTTTTCTTTAACCTTATGCATTTTCTACGTTTTTCAGTTAGACTAATTTGCTGTCAGGCAGGAGGTTGTTTTTGCAACTCAGGCAGACTCCAGAAATTAATTTATCCAAATAACCAAGTCCTCCTGGGCCATGGAGGTTGGGACACTGAAATGGCCCTGGTAGGCAAAGCTGCCTTTTGATGTCTGGAATGTTTTGGCTGACTTAGAGCAGGCGACTGGAGTGGAGGGATCATTTTCACTGACCCATGGGATTTTTAACCATTTTCATACACTGCGAACAAAACAAAGAGAGAAAAAAAAAATGCCTGAGCATATTTGCATTGACTATATGCTATCAAAAACTAAGGTGGAAAAAATGAAGTGGGACTGATGTAAGTTTTTTTTTTTTTTTTAAATCTAGGATATAAAGGGTGATCTATGGTGTTGTCACGACATCATGCATACTAAGGTGTATTTGTAAGAGTTTCCAAATTGTTGCTATTAGGCTTGGCTCTTAGGCCTGTATTGAAAAAAAAGAAGAAATCAGCAATATAATAAAAATGTGCTTCATTATGAGTTGCTAATTAGGTGGTCATTTGGACTGCGGGCAAAGTAAATACAAGGCCCATCCTAATAATGTAAACACTCTGATTGTACACTTTCATTGTATAAAATCCCTCATTAGTTGCACACACTGTTGGTATGTAATTTGTTGAATCCAATATAAAGTCATTACCACAGTAGTTGCGTTAATTAAATGTATTCCTATAATAACAAATTCTCTTATTAAACAAGCCCGAGGAAAGGGAAGTGCAGAAAACCAGGCGGTCTTTAGTAACGGGGACTTGAGTTTCCAGCGTAATAAATAATTCACAGGTCCTGTGTGATGAGCTGCTGAGGACAGAAATCCCTAATGACAGCTTTTTATAACCTGTGAGTCAGCTGGCCATTATGCTTCTGACATCCTCACACAGAGCGCATTCCCTCTGCGTGCTCAGGGCTCGCTCGTCTCTCACTCTGCGCCGCTTCGCCTACTGGCTTGACCAAAGGGAGTTGTATTTCAAAGTACTATATACAGTCTCTTAATGAGGGGAATTGAAAATAAAACATATTAAAATTGAATTAGTGCATGTTTAGTGTATTCTTTTGGCTCATTAGGGCGGCCACTACTGATTGTATATTTTTTTATTGATTTTATCCACCTTCTTCTGTCTTAATTAATTGTTTGGTTAATAAAATGTGAGAAAATGTAGGGAATAAAAGTTTAAAAGATTAATTTCTTTAATTGTCTCTTTTTGTCTGTCCAAAAGTCAAAGATATTCACTTTAATATGATAGAGATCAAAAGCATGTAAACCTTTACAGATGTTTTTATTTCATGCTTTAGTTACGTACCCAAATATCTTTTCACAAAACATATCCATCATCAATCCATGTCCTTTTGTTAGTGACTATTCTACAAGCGTGAAAGACGTCTGCTCTCAAAATATGTTGTAGTTTAACCGTGCTTATTAATTCCTCTCCATTTCCTCATTAGGTCCATGCAGGAGGGACCGGTCTAACCGTAACGCCTGTTGCCACTGCAGCGTGTCCCTGTGAGGTAGGAGACTGAGCAACTGAGTTTCTCCAGTCCACTTAAGGCCTGTGACTGATCAAGTGTTGCGCTGTTTGATTGGCACGATGCCCCCTGCCCCCTGCCCCCCCTCATCAAGCAACATCTGGGTCTATTATGCATTATGCAACTCCCAGTATGAAAGGCAAGGCCTCACAGGGTATTGGTCGGTATCAATATTGTTATTATTTCCAAACCTCAGCTCTCACTAAGAATAGGTGGTTAATTTTAGATGCAAAAAAAAAAAAGAAGATCCAATTACTCAGGCCCATGCTTGTGCTTGTCCCCAGAGTCAGTGCAGGGAAATAAATCTGGTGGCCCTTATTAAGTACCTGACAATAGAGTTAGCACAGCACCAGTGGTTTATAGTAATACCGCGGACATGGGCAATTAGGCCCAACAAGTAATTTACAGTACTGCTTTGCGGGTGGTGACCTGGTATGAGCCCGGGACCACCTCGGTAACAAATTAGATCGCACAGGCGAGAAGAGAAGCAGCACTGTGGGACGTCCAAATACAGCAAAGCAATCAAAGATTCTAAAAAAAAACTCCACGCGTATTTCAAATTCCTTCTGATTTTGTTCCCGTGACAGGAATGACATACGGCTCTGGCTTTTTCCTCCGTAATTTTTTCGGAGAATGAATGATCACTTTTATACGTTGTTGATCTTTTTACGTCAGCGTGGGCCGCCCTCCTCTCGCTGCTACCTATTAATTATGAAATACTGTAGGCCTTGCCCATTTGGTTTAACTACCTCTCCCTGCTGAACTTGGTGTGAAAGGCTGCTGTTTTTAAAAAGGTGTATTAAAGTAGAGGGTGGGGAGCGTTTCCCAGGCATCCTGCCCCCCACCCCCCCCATCCCAGCCCGCCATTATGTCACCAGAGTCAAAAAGGCACGGCTGAAGGAAAGAAAAAACCTGTTTCACACATGATAGACACCTTAACACATGGAGCAAATGGAGCAAGGCATGTGGCTTCTTCTCTACACGCGGCGCGGGCCTCGACGCACACACATTCCTGCGTCACGCACTCGCTCCTTGAATGGATCCGATGTAGTATATTTGACAATTTAAAGAGGTATTGTCTGTGCATTAAATGCAACTTATCTGGGAAAACTCTCACCGTTGTGAGGAAGAAAAACAGTGCCCTCTCCTGCCCGCCAGCCTCTTTCCCCCGGGGCTCACAGATTGAAGCGTCACTTCCCCTTCCGCTGTGGTCTGCACCCCGTGGACACCGGCCCCCCAGAGCGTCTGCGGCTCCTCGGCCTCGCGCACGGTCCCTGAGCGGCAGGACCCCCCCCCCCATAATAACCCTGACCACCATGATCCCCACTATCAGCACATGGGCCTTAGCTTCATCGAGACCACAACAAATTAAATGTTTTGCGAAAAAAATGTCACAACAATAAGTAAATAGATTTATTAATTGCATTTTCTTGTCTTTATGGGAATCTCATATATATATATATATATATATATATGAACGGCAAGATTGATTGCTACGTTTTCATTAGTGTATAATCACCTGAGTTTAGGAGCGGGTTTTGTTTACAGACTACACTGTGCTGCACAGCCAAGCCTTTCAGCGTTTTCCTTGCCCCGAAGGCCACCGTAGTTTTGTGAAATTGCAGGAACATGACCCGCAAAACCGTGGTAACACCAGCCGACTTCCGATGCCCCCTAAAGTAGTGTTATTATGGTACGGACGGCCTCTGAGCGAGGCGAACAACGCTGCCACAGTTTCGCAATTGGCGGCTCAGGTTACCGACGTCTTGAAAAGGGAGAAGTCAGTTTTCTTTTTTTCCTTTTTTCTCCAATTGGTTGCAATCTGCAACCACACTGCTAGATGCCTCCATTACCTTGACGCTGTCTCTTTAGACCTTCATTGCTATATTCTTACGCTTTTATTGTCGTTCGGAGTGAGCAAACCGCTTAAGCAGTTCCATCTATCTATTTACGTGCGTCATTCATTCATGACAAACACCCTGCAAATAGGCAGAAAGGCTAATTGGCATGAACTCCAATGATGTAAGCAGCACCACGCCGCAGCTGTGTGAAGTCCACCCATGCTCGCGCAGCTATTTTAGAGCTCCAGTCCAAAAGAAATACTGTATGCTGGGTACTTGTGCTACACCTGCAATGCAACTCAGCCTTGGAGTAGAACATTTAGTTTTTTTTCCGTGACAGAGAAGGGATTGTTGTGGTGACCCTCACTGTCGAAAGGAGTACGTGGGCAATTATAAATACATGAAACCTGATTTTTTTTTCTTTTTTTTTCTGGGATGATTGCATTTTCTATTTTGATAGGTTGTGTAAGTTTGTATTGGCTAGATGTACCTAGTTTCAGTCCTGCTTTTTCGTATTTATTTATTTTAACAGCGGCTTTTGTAAAAGGGGAAAAAAGTAAAAAACTCTTATTAGGATTGCCTTTTCCATTGACCAAATAAAGAAATGTACTGCAGGTTATTTCTACAGATGCGAACGCCTTGACCGGAACAATATTTAGCATTTCTGCCACCGATGTTTAATACCTCATTAGCCTTTAGGTGACACCAAGCAGCATCAGACTCAATCAGCGGCGGGTTGAGTGACAGGCACAGAGCAGCACATCCCTCACGTAAATCCCTCCCTCCACCGCCACCAAATTAGAGTGGCTGTTGCTACACGCCGCCGCCGCCTCCTGCTTCTACACAAATGAGAAAGTAAGCACCCCTGGTTCAGAAGTTCACATTTTGGATGCGTGCCGGAACTACTTAAGGCCGGTGACGTTTTTTTTTTTTTTTTTTTACTTCAGAAGGAACAGGAGGTCAGAGTGACATAATTCTGGCTTACCGTTAGGATCCTTAGAAATTAGCCCTTGTTGTTCTGCCAGAAGGGTTATTACTCTGTCAACGCGAATAAGCGCGAGTTCATCTGACTTCTTACCAGTGTAATCATATAAAAATGGAGTGCCAAAATGAAGATACTGACATGAATGCTTCCTTACACCTGCTCCTGCGCTCGCTATATTAAGTAAACCGCTCTACAAACAAACAAATCACACACATATGCACTCATCTTTGACACGTCTCAAGGCCTGGTTGAGAAAGCTATTTATTCTCATACACTGTTAACTACTGAGACGTATGCGTTCGAGTGGAATGCCATTCAGAATGCAGAAAATATATTTAGTTCCTTGCCAACAGACAGCAAAAGGCACCAGTGGGTCTGGCCCCTGAACGTTTATTTCTGTCGCAGTATGGACTTTCAATTACAATAATCCTGCTGCTCGACATCAGGGCCGATTAACTATGTAGATGCATCCAATGTGGCACCTACAGTGCATTTCAGAGAGGGACATAGCTTAGAGTGTTATGTTCTGGATATTACAAATATAGAATTTCCCGTGGCCTTGTTTTCTGCCTTCACTCATACCCAGTCGGTTTACTCTTGTAACTGTGCATGGCAAGGAGACGACAACGGAGAATGTCTCCTTGCATTTTGGAATGATTCCACGTAAGAGTTACTGAATGTGCAGTAACACTTCGTCTCGTTTGAGTTATTAGGAGTCATTTTAAGCCCATTAATAGGTAGCTGCTCATGGACAGTGGAAATACCCCACAGCTGCAGTCTGGCTGTTGCTCCATGTGTGATCCTCCTGTCAGAAAACCCTCATACTTCACCATTGAGAAGACGCGCCGTCAACTCCAGACATGCATGCATGTGTCCAGCAGACAGTTTGGCCGCATATTGATAATTGAATACATTTAAAAAAAAAAGAAGCTATTTCTGCTTTTATAGATATTTAGGGCCACTCACCATTCTGCACGGTTTTGCCTTTTGGGGAACCATGTGAGGTCTGCGCTTATATTTGGTGGAGGTTTTACCTAAAGCAGGGCAAATCTCCTGGCAAAGCCATGCGATTGAAAAGGGATGAACGGAGAACAATGGCCAGTTGAGTGAATTACCTACCTGGTAGGAACACACAAGGGCTGTGTCCTGGAGCTAGGCAACCGGCAGGCCGTCTGTTTGTATTAGGAAAGCGTCGAGCAGCTCCTGCAAACACTACTTATCCTGTTTAATTGCTGTGTAATTCCTGCAAAGTTGTCATACATGTCTGTTTTTCTTGACCTGTGTAAACGGTAGAGGGTAGTGTGAGTCGTCGTCGAGTGGTTAAGGGGAGGCTTCTCTGGAGGGGCAAATAAGTGGTGGTAAGAATTGTGTAAACACTGGCGAACCTTAAGTCGTATTTTTTGTTTTTCTCGGATCAGTCTGAATGACAGAGTTGGACTTGACAAGACATTCTTTGTCTCCATCCACCAAATCGTGTTGTGTAATAACAATATTCTTTATGTCAGACTATTTGAGTTTTTTAGGATTAAGAAAATAATTGTAAAAATGTAATTTAAATAGGTTAGCTAATAGAACCTTAATAGAAACCAAAGACCTGTTAAATGCAAATCCAAATTAACTTAATGGTTAATATACTGTTCTTATTAGGTACAAATTTATTTAAATTAAACACTAAATTAAACAGCAACTATGTAAATCTATCTGGTTTGAAAAAAAAACGAGATTTCAAAGTTCCATCTGTGATCTCTTCCCGTGAATGAACAATACCTTTACCAGCACTCAAACTTTTTAAATGTCCTGGAGGAGTACTGGTTCGAGTCCCAAACCCACTGAGATCTTTAATGAAGGCTTTACCTTCCAGGCAAACATATTTCTCCGAATGACAGTAATTTACATATGATGTATTTAGAGAAGAAGAGGGCAGGCTAATTCTATTTGGAGATTTTCCTTTGTTTTAGGAGTCATTAGCAGCTAGCTCAAATCTAATTTTTACAATTTCATCAGGCCATCTTGGAAAGCCTCTGTGAGCTCATCAGAGAGGAGCATTTATTGCTAAGTGTTCTCTATTGCATTAGCACACAATAAAGCGGCCGGGGACTGCTACAGACGTTTATGTGGAATCCAGTTAACACTCCGCCAATTCGTTTTTTATTGGGACACAATCAATTTTTATTCATTTTAAAGCCAGAATGCTTTCTTACATTGTGTGCCTACCCCCAGCTTATTATGCCCTAAACCAATTACTCAGTTGTTTTCACAAAATGCTAATATTTATGTTAAAGATTTCCTCTTTTGAAATGAAGGCCCGACGTGCATATACATAATGAAAGCTTTTGTACAATCTAACGCAAGTCTGTCACACATGTTCTTCATTATCACAGCGATTCCACACAAGGTTTTTAAAGCATAAGAGTGGCATTCATTTAATTTGAAGGAGTCTGGCAATAACAGTAGAGTCTGAGTAATAACATAATGTCGCAGAGGCGGCTAAACATAATGCAACTCTTCAGAGTTTATTAAGTTAATAGTAAAGTTGTATTAAATGTGTAATGGACATTTGCATTTGACATATGATTGGATTGGAAATTGTAAGCCGCTATTTATTTAGCTGCAAGTTGCCTGGATGCGAAAGAACTGGATCCCGGTGTGGTGGGAAAGCAGCCGAGGACGTTTCAATGTGAGCTGGACGTGTGCATCTTCACTGCAGTGTGAAAATTAGAGTGCTTAAGTGCTCCTGGAGACAAGACGGACCCAGATACCCTCTTCCTCTCCTGCCTCTCCTCTAATTCACCAAGAAGTATTTAATGGCTCCCATTTGACTCCCGCTGCATTTATTGTATAGTATCGGATGTACACCTTGTACCCTTCACCGTTTGCAGAAGCGTGTTTCGACCTGAACCGGAAAGTCTTCTCCCTTCGTCCTGTAACTGCCAGCCCACCGCTGCATCCAGCAGGGAAGTGGACGGGCATCCTCGGTTTGGTGTTGCATTTCAACAGCGCGCAAACAAAGAATATTCACAGCTGCATCCTCAAATGACGCCCAGTGAAAATGTGTGTGGGATTTCCGTGTGTGTGTGTGCGCACAGAGATATTTTTCCCTTCCAGTTTTGGGATTTGTCCTGCAGTGGGCTCTGGAATGCTTTCAACATATTGATGAGATGACAAGTTATCATTGATCTGTCCTTACTTAGCGGGATCCATTAAATAATGTATGGGCTCTTGTGCATTACCAGTGCACTCTCCTGTCCTCGACCCATTAGAGGAGCAGGGCATGAGGCCCTAGTGGCTGCAGGCCCTCTAAGGTCCTTGGGCTTTCATTTAATTAAATTATCCTATAATGAAAACGCCCATAATGAGATTAATTTTAATTATTTATCGGCGGACGGTTTGAGGGAGAGGCTGCATTAATAATGCACTAAAGGGCTAAACATTTTTTCAATTCATCACCTTTTTCCTTTTGTTAAAGGTGCCATTTGTTAAGTCCTCTGCAGCTGCTGGAGGTGATGTGGTGGAGATATGGACGACCAGGCACAGAGGTCAGTCGGAACGGCTGCTGGAGTGCTTGACTGTCACTTGATAATGTGTATATTATTTTTGTTAAGGTAGCGCAAAACCATTTTGGGTATTGTGCGTTCCCTTGCGTGCTCACGTACATACATTCATTTATGCTTAAGTTTTCACACAATACTCTATGTTTCTTGAAGCTGGATGAATTTTATATTAATACCTAAAGGCAGAGAAGCAATCAAAAATCTGCATGTAATTCTCTGCTGATATTTGTATACCTCCATCAGGTTGGCATGTTGATTCCCCTTGTGAGGGCACATTAGAAGACTTTGGTGGCTGGCCAACCCCGAAAAAGGGGAAGAGTGTCGAACGTCACACAGTGTGTAACTGTAATTAGCTGGCATGGAAATGTGCTTGTTTGAGTTGCCGGGCAAAAGAGATGGAAGTGCAGTTGAGATATGTAAGCTGATATAGTGTTGAAAACAATTCCCTTTTGTTATCGAAATGATTTCACATCTTCCAAACGTTTGCATCAACTGAAATGTATAGTCCGGCAGAGGGATGACCGAGAGCAGGAGTCAAGAATGTCACGGGGACGATGAGCCGAGTGCATTTATCAGGCCTTCATCAATAGTTGATTAATAATTCAGTCTGGGGCTTCTTTCGGGCAGGGTTTCGGCTGGATTGTAATTTTGTAAATTGCGTAGTCATCATGCAATGGATGGGCAGACCTTCTGCGAGAGTCACAGCTGTGACTCTGGGATTTTGGTAAAGGTGTAAAGGAAGAGCCGGATCCAGGTAGGCTGGAGTTGTAGTCTGGTTTCCACAACAAATCCAGAAACCAAGGGCCTCCAAAAGGGCTGGAGAGAAACTATAAAGACGATGAAAAATAACCCTGCTTGACAAAAAAATAGAAATGGGTTTATTTACAGGTTAAATATAGATTTTCAATGCTCACAAATACTATAATCCTTCCACAGAGATAGAAATGACTATAAATTGCTGTTACAGAACAGCAATTTCATTGCTCAGACATCTGGCCACAACTGTATATAAATAGATAGTTTGCTTTCCACTTGGCTTCAGAATTAACAATTGTATCAACGTCAAAATGAAAACCAACGTTCAGATAGTGTCTTTCGGGTACAGCCCCGAGTCCCTCCCTCTGGCAGATCTCCACCACATACTTCCCGCCGACTTCCCGGCTGACAGCAAACAAACCGGCATTTCTTTCCGCCGTGAGATGCTCGAGGCGCTTCGGCCCAGGTGCAGCGTCGGCAGGACAGTCCGTGGCCCGGAACCCCTCAATTACCCCCAGCCAGCTCCCGGATTACTCCTGTTCAACGGGAACGGGCCACTCTAATTGCCCTGACCAGTAATACCGCTTCTGTGTCTGAAAGTGCGCTATTCTTCCGCATTGTTTCCAAGGCAACTGGAAGTTTTTTGTGACCTATAAAAAAAAGTTGCTACTCCTGTAACCGATCCGAGGCCGGGCGGTTGTTTGTTTCCATGGCAGGCTGCTCAGCTATTTATAGGTCTATCTAGCTGGTACGCGTAGGCACAGGAAGCCTCAACAACAAGTAGATTTGTTCATTTGTGAGAGAGAGAGAGAGAGAGAGAAAGAGAGAACCTCTCATGTGGTTTTTGATATGGTTAAAAGTCTCCATGAGACACCTGGCGCTCCAGCAGGTGAGTCACAAAGTGAAGGCGGAAGACGGCTTCGCGCCTTTCTCTCCTGTTTTCCCTCAACCAAACAAAACTAAAGTTTATTTTGGAGTCGGAGGCGATGGGCCGGGTGACGGTGTTTCCAGCAGAAGGTTTCGATGATTCACGCGTCCGTCATCAGAGGAACCTCGACAGCTCGTGGCGCCCTCCCTCGGCGGGTGCGTCTCTCGCGAGAAAGGTCAATCAGGAAACCAGACATATTGAAGGGATAATTTATGTCTGATTCACAGGGCTGAAAAGTCGTATTAATTATCAAAGGACCCAAGAACGCAGTTCAGGAAAAGGTCTCCCTTAAGGCATTTGGCAGCTGCATCAAACTTGCCTCCAATTTCAAGACCTGTCTCGAATTTTGAGTTCACATTGAGTATATTGTAATGTCATTACCCCTATTATCTGCTCCACTGTTAGCTTTACATACATGTGGCTACAATTCCTTCATATTAACCTTAGAGGTTCAGTTCAAGACCTGTAGTTGTTGCCGGATTAAAAATATATAAAGCATTATGGCTTCTTGATCACAAACTGTAGATAAGTAAGAAACCTTTTGTGTCCACCGAGAAAGTTTCAAAGAGGTTAGCGAATAGACAGAATGAGATGGCCTTTTAAAAGAGGGCAGATATCAATAGGAATCTGTTTAGTTTATGGACTAGATACATTAAGTTAACGAACAATCAATCACTCCCGGCTTTAAAGCTTTTAGATGCACGTAAAGCAGAGCTGCCAATACATTTCCACCACCGTGCTCCCTTCAAACACCGCTGTTGTGGTTACTCACCTACCTAAGTCCGTTTGCTACTTCCTCCTTGAATTGCACCTTGAGTAATGCTGCTTTGCAACAGATATTCCGATAAAGGAAGACGGGACATTTACAGGAAAAAATGTCTATAGCAGTGGACTGATTGATGGAAAGGACACTTTCATTGCAGATAAATCTTTGACTTAACAACGGTTGTGTCTTCCACGGCTCTGGGTCTTAAACTGTTGTAACAATATGTGGGTCACTGCTATAGAAAACTGCACACTGTTCTCCTTCAAATGGCTTCAGCAGTTCTATCTTGAGGAGATACAACGTGCTTTCACACACGCACAAAGGGAGAGTGTGCTGTAAGGAGTTCATTGCAAATTCCATTTCCTCAAAGAGGAAGTCACCTTTTAGCAAGGCCACCGCTGTTCCAAACACATCAAGAGGAAACAAACATGGAAAGTTGGCACATCATTCAGTCCGGTCGGTTCTATTGATGTCTTTCACAATGAGATGTTTGTCCAGATGAACTGCATCAGGGATGCTGTAAACTCCACGGTCTCAAGAAAGTGGGCTGAAATTACAATTAGAGCGGATTAGACGGAGGGAATGGATGTTTACTTTCAATGGATTACTGTTGTATTTGTTATTCCCGACCGCTTTACAACCCACCGTTAGTGGCTTCCTCACTTGGACGATGCCGTCTTTTGTGTTTTCTAATTTGTAAAGTAACTCGGACAGCTCTTCCTGCTCATTGGCCATGGATAATGCAGCAGTAGTGCTCCAGCAGGAAGAAAAAAATAAATGAAAGGCTGTCTCCGTTACTCAGGACAACTGCAGCGACAAGTTCCAGACACATGCACAGAAGTCGCCCAGAGGTACTTTGGGGTTAGGCATTAGCATATACGTCAGCGCTCCCCTCGCATAGTCTTAAACTGTGATTAGCCCATCGGGTTTATTTTGGAACTTCTCGTCACGCTTTCAAGTCCCTGCGATGCAATCGGAGGCCCCCCCGCTGATTTGGCGAGCTGCTGATAGTTCGCGCTGTCCTCGAGGCTGGGAAAAACTTGTGCAACTCGGCGCGTTTCTTGCCGTACGATAAAACGAGTGACATTTGGTGCCTAGTTAATCCGAGGTCGGGTGCACATGCAGAAGGAGGCCCGGGGAGAGGGATAAGCCCAGCTGTTAAGTCTGTCCAGGAGTTTAGCATTACTGAAAACCGGGGGTCCAATGGGAATGCCCATTCATCGCTGCAAATAACCCCGGCTGCGCAGCCCGTCCTTCTGGTGAACAAACGCGGATGTAGGTTAAATATAAGTTATCTTTTGGGTCCGTACTATTTGTTTTTTAATTTACGTCGGGATAGATGGCTGATTGTTAATACCGCCGGGCTCAAATAACCTCCGGGGCGGGCTCTTGAGACCGCTATCGGGACTCAGTCAGTGAGACAAACCACTGGCTCTTTAGTAAACCGTATTTAGTCTCCGAGCAGAACGGCGCAGACTCAGTCCCCCTCCGTGGCTTTCATCTGGCCAATTCAAACAGACGTCTGACCCCAGACATTTGCCTAATGTGTTTTTGTTATGTGGACTCCCGGCTTCACAAATGTCACAGTGGCTGGACTAGTGGGGGTTTGGTAAGTGACTCAGAGGGGGGGGGGGGGCTGTGAGTTAGGAGGAGGGGAGTGGAGGGGGGGGGGGGGGTACAGGAACAGAGAGTCGGCCGGAGGGGGTGGTGTTGCAAGGCAGGAGTCCATAACCTCTGCATTTATTCTCTAACCCGTTGGGAGTTGGTGGTGAGGAGACCATAAGTTCCCCTGTGATGACCAGCCCCCCCTCTCCTCCTCTCCTCCTCTCCTCCTCCCTTCCTCCCTTCCTCTCCTCGCGGGGAGCCTGCCGATGAGCGCAACACGGCCCCCCAGCACTCTGCTGACCTGGGCCCAACTGGGCAGGCAGCTGTGGAGGAGACGGGGAGTGCCGCATTTCTGGCCGCCCGGGCTGCAGAAGCCGTCGTCCCTGACAAATGCCGCCACGCGGAGCGGTGCCCGGAAATGTATCTCCCGAACGTATCGGTATTTAAGGGTGCAGCTGACTTAGATTTAGTGCCGTTGCAGACAAGTATCTGTCTTAAAACCAGAATACCGGTTTAACTACCAGGAAGTCGCACCCTCCACCCGTGGCACCACCTGTAGCCATCTGTGGAATCCGCTCATCTTGAGTCATCTGTAATCAGAGTCAGCCTCGAGCTATAGTTATGAAATCAAGTGAATGGAGGCAGAAGATTGCTCCGTTCAAATACAGGAATCAACTGTGGCTGATTTTTGAAGCTAGTGTTGTGTTAAATTTTGTCAAATTGCACGGCGGCGTTGAGTAAAATAGAGCAAAGGAAAATATGAACTGTATCATCATCTATCCGGTGAACCTGTGACCAGTGAAGTGAAGCTTCAAGCAACACTGAAGTCAGATGTATTTTTATGAAACATCATATTTTGTGTCGTCATATAAAACGTCATATAAATAATCTCTTTTTTTTTAAATGCATAAAACTTACTTTTACAAAATTCAGTTTTTGCTTCTCAAAAACCACTCATGCTGAGAACCAGAGAAATGCAGCTACTGGTGTTACTTCACATGATGGCTTCAACCGGGGCTTCAAAAGAATCGCTTTAAATATGTGTTGTATAAACGTGAGGAGATTCTGTAACCGTGTGCACTTAGTCTTTGATGACAGAGTTTAGGACAAAATGTGCTGGTTGCGGAACAACTCCAATGCCAGTGACTGATGTGGCTCTTCCCTTCAGGTTTGTGATGAAGCCTGAACGATGAGAGACCTTTTCTTTTTAAAACAGGTGGGTGCTTATTTTGTCTTTTGCAAATCCCTTATCAATAACTAAAATCTTGATTATGTGGAAAATGCACGTCCCAAAATATACTGCCCGAGCCTCGTTTATGTGACTCATTGAGGTGAATTTACTCTTATTATTCCTTTAACAGGCTATATATTTTAAGTGTAATGCCCGCGGTGATACTTCCAGCCACAGTGATGTCTCATTCTGAGTAATAGGTCTCTAAAGTGTGCTTGTTTGGCTTGTTTGGGGCCATTGGAGAGCAATAAAGTGTCTGTCTGAGGATTTTTCGGGGTCCTCGTAGACTTTCTCCAGGTGTGCCTCCCCACTCATAAAGCACCACTTGTCTCCGACCGCGTATGCTTGAATGAATGTGTCCGCTGAGTGTTCTTCAATCCAATACCTGCACTTTGCTTCTTAACAACACAATAAGCCAAGTGACTTGAAAACATTCCAGTGTGCTGCCGTGGATTTTACACGGATAGATATTGTGTTACTTCAAAGAATGTCCTCTTTTTTTTTTTTTTTTTATTATCTCTCTTCCTGGAGCCAGTAGCCACAGCAACAAGGTCACTCTGATCATTTAAAGCCGACGGCGTCCAGTGAGGTTAACCATTTCATTTGTTCTCAGGCTCCACTGTGTTTTTCGCGTTGAGGTACGCCGTGTTTACTTTCAACGCTGCTCCTCGGCGAGGCCGGGCCGACCTGATGTTTGTTTATGAGAAATTCTGGCTTCGCTCGAAACTTTCATTCACCACTTGAAAGCGCTCGACTCGCTACTAATTTACCTCGAGGGACTTCAAAATTATCTGTCTGCGCCGTCCAAACCTTTTTTGTGGTGGCAACTTGTCATCATCAAAGTCATTCTTTTGCGTTTAATGAAAGCCTGGCAGATAGATGGGTTAATGTTATATTGTTTATACTTGAACACCACGTGCAGAAAGACATCTTAAACTCAAGGCTACATGTTTTCTGGCCCTCAAAATTATTACTTTGGCTGCTTTTTGTTTGCTGCTTTGATTGCGACGGCCGTTATGTCGCAATGCGAAGTTGCTTTCAAGTTTGTGTTCACATGGGAAAACGCAAACAGTGAGCGGCTGCAAATGATCCTGAATTTTCCCCCCTTGGTCGTCAGCGCTCCCCTTGCTCCACCGAGAATAAGTCGCTTAGGTTGTTTTCAACAGGCACATTGAATAACTCAGGAGTATCCAGGACCGAGCACTTACACGGCTCTTTGACAAATTGCCATCCAGCAAAGTTAATGTCCCACTTGTGTCAGGGGCGAGGCTGCAGGGCAGTAGGTTTGTGTAGTCAAGGCTTTTTTTTTCTTTCTTTTTTTTTTGTATTTGCTCCTTAGGTGAACACTTCACCTAATAATGCCTGTGTAAATATATAAAAACTGTTATTTTTTCCGAGTTCAGATTCCCATCTTGGGGGAGGCTTTGGAGTGTAACGCTCTGCTGAGTCTTGCGTCAAAAAAAGGCAACTCGATCCCTCTGAATGTGTGACATTGTATAAACACTGTAGTAGTTCTACCCAAACATATTTGCAGCACATATGCATACGAAAATATTGCAACTTTGCCACCAGGGTGTTAGCGTTTTGTTTCATCTGAATCACTTGATCCCTTGTCACACCGTTCCTGCACCTTTCACTCTGTTTATGTATCCTTTGTCAAGATAAGCAAACTCCCTTCGCCGAGATGTTCCTCAACAGAGGGAAAAACTCACAGCAGCGTAGGCCCCCGAAAACCTGCTGAACACTCGTGATTCCAGCTGGAGGTCCGTTAGCCATCCGTTCTTCAGAACCAGCCCTTTTGGAAGTGAGTTTTATTGTCATGCGTGTGAGGAGCTGAGTGGATAACCTGTTGGCAGTGGAGGACGGCGCCGATCTCTCTTCACTCTAAATTGCAGGCAGGCATCCCTGCAAACCCCTCGTGAGGACCATTGAGTCCCATCGAGATAATCCTCAATAAAGAACGGCTTCACATTTAATCTTAGCCCACTTCTCGGATTTCTCACTCGATAGAGTTTTTGGCAAGTGACGATTTCGAGGCTGATGTCAGTCAAACAGCATCAGCGCGTCTTCTCCATTTGACAGATGTACAACGGCTCTATTAGGGTGTGGATGCATATTTCTAGTGGCATAAAATATTATATCATTCTAATGCATTTCATGAGTTTTTTTTAAACCTCTTAAAATGCAATATTTTATGTGACTGTTTTTTCAGTGGCAACGTGTTGACAGATTAAAGGAAACAATTTACGTGGGATTGTTTGTATTGAACAGCCTTCATTCACGGAGTACCGTGGAACATGGAAAAAGTAAATCGCCAAACATCACCAGCGAAACTGCTCGGCTGATTGGGGCCTCGTCTCAAAACGCACGGCGCCGCGCGCAGGCGAGGACGGGGAAAATCTGAGTTCAGTGGTCGAGACATAAACAACTCTGGATAATTATACTGTGCAATTTGAAAATAACTCACTTGCAAAATTACATCTCAAACTAATTTCGTACAGCTGCTTATTGAAATAGAGAGTGACAGAGTGAACGCAGTAACTCGATTGCCGCGTGTACCCCTCCGCTATTAGAAATAGTTACTTGAGAGTCCCCGAGCATCTATTAGCCGATCGAGTTATCAGGAACCTGTTCGACGCGCAATATACTTTGCGCTTTTGATATTGAAACGTGAGCCCGTGTGTTTACCTGTGGGCAGTCGGTCCGGGGGGGAAAAAGGAAGTAGCACTTGCGTTTCAAAGCGCGTCCACATCATTACTGCACTGTGTTTAGAGCAGGAGCGCTGCAGCTCGGGTCTATTTCTGTCAGCTCCTTGTTGACGACTGCGACGGCGGTCGGTGTTGACCCGCTTCCCACTATGGGTCGTGGACTCCCGAGATCATCATGTGGAAATGGAGTGATTTATCTGTTCTTTTTAGTTGATATGATTTAAATGAAAATGAAAATTTCTTTGTTTCTTATTAGTAGTGTTAGTAGTTTATAAAACGCACAAGCTGGAGGTACACGGTCCAGCCACTACCCCAGTATTCTTGCAGCCGTGGGTGTTCTTCTTCTGTCACCACCTCTTTACCGTAGTAAATGTATGATTTCCTCTATCATCATTTTTCACTATCACAGTCGGAATTTCCCCTACATTGAAATTAAACAACATCTAAATGGTCCATTGAACTCCCAGCTCTTCATTACGCAGAACTTGTGTTCTTGGGGGGAAAAAACTCGTCATGACATATTGAAAGCAAGAGCTGCAACCAGCGTCATCGCCGGGCTTGGACAAATCACCAGTTTGCGCTCATCAGTAGCCGCCCCGGCCTTGTGTATCGTAGCAGCTTCGCGCAGTTGAAATAATAACCTGGAGCGGACAGGAGGCAGTCATTACCTCGCACACACAGACGCGGCGCGTACGTGTTGACGGAGGTGCTCCCACTGGCCCCAGCCAGAGCCGAGCCGCTCGGGCCCTGGTTAGACCTCGGGCTTCCCATCACCTAAGCTGGTGTCCTAAGCCCGTTGTTTGGCCTTTAGAAGTCCCTCCGTCAGAAAGAGAAAACCCTGCAGCGACCCAGGACTCACCAGAGAGAGCTGAAATATGCGGGCTGCGGTGAAGAGAAAAGAAAAGAAGAGGAGGAAAAAAGAGCATAACAAAAACAAAGGAGAAGGGGTTGGGGGGAGGGGGGGCATAGAGGGAAATGGGGGGGGGGGGGGGGCCCTGAGGGTGTGCGAGCGGAGCCCGGCGTTCCAGTGGACAGGCGGGAGATCTGCCGTTTCATTGTCTTAGTCTCAACTGATAAAATCTGCAGAGGGCCGTGTTGCTTAAAGCTGTGTGCGGATGACACACAAGGGGACACCCCCCCCCCCCTCCCCTCGACCCCAACCCCCCACCCCTGCGCCTGCTCCAGACCCAAAGTCCTCCTGTGAGAGAGCACCGAGCAACTTCTCCGCTTCTTAGAAACTGCAGCAGCCTCCCTCTCACTCCCTCCCTCTCACTCCTTCTCTCTCTCTCCCTCTCTCTCTCTTTTTTTTCCCTCTTGCTCAGACACTCACTAGTCACTGCCCGAAGCAGTAATCGGACAACTCTCCTTCTCACTCGGTCCGGGTCTCCTGAGATACGGCGCGGGGCTCCATGGGTTCCAACACCTAAAATGAAAAAGAAAAAAGTAGTCTTGTAGTTTACATTTATTGTGCTACAGATTCCACCAACACTCTTTCAGAAAGTTTGCTGTCTGTTCTGCTGGACTGAACAATCTCTCCGTAGAAGATCTTTTTTTTTAAAAGAAGCTGTAAGAAGGGATAAACGCACAAGGACCAGAATTGTAGTGAGTATGGTTTTAATTTGTATGGGATGTTGACTGTGTTAGTTTGTCAACTGTCTTGTCAATTCTATTTTTTTTTCTTCAAATTTGGACAGTATTTTAATGTGCGTATGTGTGTGTGTGTGTGTGGAATTATCTCCTTTATTTTACACATTTCATTTAAGATATATGATTTAATTATAGTATTCATATTGACACAACAGCAGGAGTAAGCATTTAATTTCTCAACTTGTGTTATTGTTAATTGTTATAATAAAAACCCCACCTATTTCACATTTCATTATTCTATAAATCGTTATAGTCTTGAGCTATTAAAAGATGCATACTGATGGTAATAATAACACAGAGGAAGGCATTGGTGAGCTGTAATTTATTGACGTAATAGATAAATAGCAAAACAATTAAATTGCCTTTGATGAATTCTCAATATTGTAAATGTAATTGACATTTGGGATAAAACGTTTTTAGAAAAATGCAATGAGATATAATTTAAATGAGAATTTAAATAATCGTTGATGATATACATTTTATGATCGTATGATGACGTTCTGTTTTTAATAATAAATACAGTTTTAGTCCAATCGCTTTTTAAATGTAACAGTCCAATTTGTCTGTAATTATAAATAATATTTAAACAAAAACCTTCCCTAACATTGCACCACCCAAAAAAAAAATGTCTCCATGAATGACTAGATTAACCTTTTTTTTTTAAAACAGCAAATAGTATTTTGTTTGCATGATGGAGACGTAGATTAGCTCCAAATGTGTCCCACCTTCCCTTTTTAAAACATGGGATCTTGTTCTGCTGGCTCCGGTTTACACTTTTGATCGGGCTAGCAAAACACGCCGCTCCCTGCAGGAGTCCCCTTTTTGACTGGCAGAACAAACACAACCAACACAGTTCAAGCAGTTGACATCTAACGCCATCTGCTGAGGCCAGGAATGCTGCGAGAGGAGACCTGAGGGGCTCTCGCCGTCCGACCGAGACAACGGGCCTCCGAGGCTCCATGGGCCGCTCCTCCGCTCGCCAGCATTTCGCGTGTAGTGCAGATGAGTCACGATGTAATCACAAGCCTCTCTGGCTGAAGGATGTTCTGCTTTAATGTTCTCCGTATGATCACAGGCTTACATCACAAGTCAGGGAATTAGTGTGTGTGTGTGTGTGTGTGTGTGAGAGAGAGAAGGGCATTTAATCTTTCTGAAATTCTGCTTTTTTTTTTTTGTTGCCCTTCCTATTTCCTTTTTCATCCTCCAACTCCTGTCATTTAGAAGAAAAAAAGAGAAGAAAAACCGCCTGCTTTACAGAGGTGTGTGTTTTGTAGATGAAAGAGAGGAAGCGGAGAGGTTAGGCCGGTAAGCCCGACTGCTTGCAGAGTGGCCAGAGAGGCAAACATGACAGCGCGTGTGATCGCCGGCCGCAGCCATTCACTCGCACAATACCCTTATTCATCCAATTAACGGATAATGAGCCGGCTGATTCGGGGCTGTTTGCACTGTCTATTTGCTCAACGCCAGGGTCTCCGTGCCCGGCCCGTGGAGCTCCGTGCATGTGCAGCAGCAGCAGCAGCAGCAGCAGGCGCGGCGGCGGCGGTGACGGTGGCATTGTTTGCCCGAGGGCCTGATGCCTGCCGAAACGATGTGTCTAGCCAGCCGAGCTCGTGTGCTCTTCTCTCAGGGAGGAGATTGGAAACGGTGAAAGACACCGAGGGCTAATTGATCGAGCCTCACTCATAGAGCTATTAGTAAAGGAAGGGGGGGACACACACAGAGAGAGAGAGAGAGAAGGAGGAAATCGGGGACTTCCTATTAAGTAACCCATTCAGGGTGATTAGTGGGCAGGGGTTGTTTACCAAATACTGCGGGGTGTTATTTTGTTAACACTCCACTGTTTGGATCTGGAGTGTGCGTCTGAAAGAACAGGAAATGAGCTCTAAGGGTTTCTGTTGATTGCCATGGCAGGTCCTCATTCACTGACACCCATTTGTGTGTGTGTGTGTGTGTTTGTAAATTGCAATATGTTTACTCTGCGCGAGACAACAACGAAGCTTGAACATGCGTTTTATTCAAAGGGGTCATACCGAAAATTTGTCTGTGTAGACGTGACTGACCTCATATCATTAAAGTCCTCTTGAGAATTAAAAAAAAGAAAATGCAACTTTATTTCCGTCTGCAATGTTGACATGAAGAATTGAAAAAATGGCTTCTGCCTCCTTAAATGATTAACGTTAACACCACAGATTACTGCATAAGATTTAAGGGAATAAGAATAACAAGGCAGTTATTAAAGGGAGATCTCTGTGCTGTGAGGCGTGTGGCGTTCTGCGGTGGTCACGGTGGTAGGCAGGTTGTGATAAAATGTGCACCTTAAATCTGGTCGGATGGCCCCTCAAAGGCGAAGCGGCCTTCTGGAAATAATTTTGAAGGTTGAAGAGCACAGTATTAACAGATTTAACGTAGCTATTGAGTGAAATGTTAGGTGAGGCCAAATGAGAGACAAATTGCATATCAGCACGCAGCACATCTGTTGATAATTATGATTTTAATTGTGAAAAGTGAACCATTATAAATGACGTGTGAAACACTGTGTGCTTTTATTATTTGTTTGCCGCAAGTCTAACCCTGGTACCAAGTGCAGACCAGTGCAGTTCATCTCCATGCGTTTTCTTTATATTTGCAAAGGCTGCCTCATCTTAAATTCCTCCCTTTTTAAGATGAAAATAACGCCGAGCCTTTTAATGTGACGTTTGCTGGCAGCCGTTATTTTTTCAGGCCACGTATGGAGACACAAGTGAAGTGTAGCATTTTGTAAACTGCGCCTAATTCCACTCACATCTGTGTTCAATTGTTGTCTGCATCTACATTCTTTGAGAGTGGATTTATTTTTCCTGGGCCACCATGTGGATTCAGCTGACCAGCTTAAGTGGGGATTAGTTGTTTTAAAGTTAGATTTTGATTAAAGCATTGTTTTTTAAAAGTTGTAACTCACAACACATGGCTTACATAGGCTGTAAAATCCAAGAGGACTGTGGACCATGCTCGATAAAATGAATATCAAGTAAGGGTGACACAGGGAGAGCGGAAATAAACAAACACTCTCATTTGTTTTTTAACGTCACGTTTGGCTCGATTTTGCAAAAAATACTGTAACAAATCTGTTGGAAGTCCTTCAAGCGATGTACTGGAGATATGTAGCAAAGGTGACGACCGGGGGGGGGGGGGGGGGGGGGGGGGTGCAGGGTCAGGCCGCCCGCATGCTGAGATGATCGGGGCTGAAGCCTTCGGCCGTGGCCGTGTTTACCTTTTGGAGACGCAGGTCTTGAAATAAGTAAAGCGAAACAAAAGGGGCCGGCAAACAAGCGCTTGGGAGGCGTGTTGTGGCACTTCTTCAGGTTCCCCCTTGATGACACTTCGCGCTTCATCTAGTCCGGCTTTTTGTTCTTGTTGGCTTCAAAGACCCGGGCAGTTTCAGGTTGAACTAGGAAGGACATCAAAGATGCTGAAACGCAGATCTTTTTTTTTTTTCCCTCTTCTTTCTTTTTTAAAACAATAAATATTTAGCGGCCCGTGCTTTTAAATCCCCCCCCCCCCCCTTCCCTCCTATCCTCCCCCTCTGTCTTCACCTGGCCCGTTTCACCTGCTGGCAATGGCGGAGACGCCATCATGGTAACGGCTTCACTGGGTTGAGCTGGTGAGCAGCCACCACACACACACACACACACACACCATCTCTCCACCACAACCCACTCTCTCCACAACTCGTCTGCATGGCTTTTAACTCTGTGGACTTTTTGCCATGAATACTTTGTTCTATTTTTATCTCCCCTCTGCATATTTTAGTATTGGGAAATGTCAGGAGGAGACGTCGCCGTTGTCTGTAGCTGCTAAAGCGAGAACGAAATGTGATGATTCCTTCGCCCAAGACGGCTGCACCATTAGCAGTGGGAGAACGGGAATAGTGTAAAGCTGGAATGGTATTCATGAAGGCTTTGCTTTGGTGTGAAGAGCAAAGCCTGCTGGAAAAAAAAAAGAAGAAAAAAAAAACTTCATGCAGCTCAGGTTACCGTAGCTCATGTAAACAGGCAACCACCAAAAAAATCATGCTAGGATTTTTAAAATTTTTCTTTAAAAGACAATTTTTCCTTTTCCCTGACCAGTTAAATATGCCATTGACCTCTTTTTGGACCCTGTATTCCTGTGGCGGGCTGCAGTCGGGTCTAATATAGTGTTGTAGTCATGCAAGTATACGGCCCCGCTTGATGTTGGTGAGAGAGGCGAGCAGAGTGGACACAGCAAAATGCAACTGTCAGCTAAAGGAGAGTAATAGAGGCATTCGTAGCGTCATAGGAAACATATGTGGCTCCATATGCTCTGCGTGTTCTTGTTTCCAGTCTCCTGCATTGTCTGAGATGCACCACTGATCTGGGGGCCTCTAAAGTGCCCTGTGTGTGTGTGTGTGTGTGTTTGCAACGATCTGGGGGCCTCTGAAGTGGCGTGTGTAAAAGTGTGTGTGCGTGAATGCATGCGGACACACAGACGTGAGTTATGGGTCTCTGTGTTCTGAAGAAAAATACATTAAAAAAAAAAAGACTTCAGAGTGAGTTTTTGTGTTTCCACAGCGCACAAAAATGTCTGTGTGAGAGTAGACACATGCATAGCTCTCGTTCTGCCTTTCTGCCCCTGGTGAACAGGCTGTGAAGGTAGGAAGTTGTGTGTGTGTGTGTGCGGCCCCAGGCTCGGGCAGGCCCGCGGGAAGCGGCCCTGACGGTCATTAGGACCTGTCAGTATGCCGCGAGGGGGGAGTGCTGATAAATTTCAGATAGTGTCAATTGCAGATGAGAGATCTGCTGAAGATGCTACGGGTGTCTCGCTTGACTTGTCTCTGCTCAACAAGTCCCATCTTCCCTCCGGCTCCAGCAGGACAGCGGGGCAGGCCCCCCCCCCCCCCCCCCCCCCCCCCCCCCTCACCACTCACCCTTCTGCCTACCTTCGCGTCCCCCCCCCCCCTCCCCTCCACACACACACACCCCTTCCTGCTTACCTTGGCTAAGCCGCTTTGCATGTTGATTGGGGGAGGGCTGATCCAGTTTGCAGCTGTCGTAGACCAATGATGAATCACCTTTCCGTCATTTGGCTGAGCTCTGCTCGCTCGGGGAGGAGGGAGGACCTGGAGGAGGAAACAACAGCGGAGCGGGGCCGCGGCTCGGAGAGAGAGAGACAGTGTGCGCCTCTGTTGCCCCCCCCCCGCCCCCCCTCTACCCTCCGCCCCCACCCCTCACCCCGGCTAGCTGGCCCTCTCTTCCCATTCTGCTGCAGAATAACAATCATGTTTTCTCAGACAAGCCTTTTTGTGTCACGGAGGGCTCTCGGACTGTGACGTTGAGCCGCAGCAACAAGGAGGGACATTGTTTGTGCGGCGGCAGGTGGAGGTGCAGAGCAGAGACAGGGAGTTGGGGAGGACTCGTCTAGGTCCAGGTAAGAGCTCAGTTGAGCCACAGCCGGCTGCAGCAGAGACGTGCAGCAGAGAGCGACTTCGACACGGAGGAACTTAGCCCACCATGTCGTCTGATTGGGAGTCTTTTTAGCCAATAGATAATGACTAAGGAAGTTTTGGCAGAGGGGGTGAACGCAGGATTAAATAGTGAGTTGGAGATGTAGAACCATTGTTGATCCTTAAGGTGCTTTGAAACTGTGAGTGTGCCTCTGTAGCGTTGTGTTCTTGGAGAGTTTGATATTTTTAGGGCGTGTGTAAATTAATATACTAAAGGCTAATGCGGCTTCTGTTACAGTAGATATCAGGAAAAAAACTTTTGTGTCGTTGTGTATTTTATATTATCACTGGTTGTTTTGTCTCATAAATCGTAGTCTGTTTGATTTGGTAAACGAAGCTTAAAAAAAGATTTTCCATGAATGAAATTGTAAAAAAAAAAACAATCTGTACCGCAATGTATTATAATATAACAAAATGATAATCGTAAATTGAGCAGATGCATATAATCAAATATCACAATTGAATCTTTTTATCAGATGAATCTGTTTTCTTTGTGGCATCTGATAGCACTCTGAATACTCCGCTTCTGGAGCATTTATGTTTGTGGCCTTGCGTAAAAGGCCGATGTTTATCGATAGCGGAGATACGCAGAGCGGCGGAATATAATTGGAAATACACAAAACATTTTGTCCTAATTTCATTACCTTACAATGGAAACAGTGACGGAGACAAATGGGCTCCACAGTTTGTGGCCGTAGTTCTTTTTTTTTTTTTTTTCCCATATTGCAGTGGTGCCTTCTTTTCTTCTCCGCCGTCCATACTTGATCAAATCCCCCGAGCGCACAAAATGAGAAGATAGAACAATGTTTTCAGTGGCGTGGTCTTTTGTGTAAACACAGAAACAATTAAGGAGCTTGCCAGAGCAAACACATGCTTCGTGAGCTTCTCGTCTGCCTATCACTGAGGCATGGCCTCCTACAATCAGGCAGAGTGCTGCACTTTTAACAGGCACATTAAGCATAGCCTCAAACCGGCAAACATCTGTTAACAGTCTTCGATACCGCACAAAACGATAAACACTTAAGGCCATTTTTGCTTAAAAGATACTTGGGAGCAAATTGACAGTAAACGCATCGCGTGCACTTCACGTGAAACGGTGACCAGCAGTGACATTGTTGTAACGGGAGAAATCTGAAGCTGTCATGTCAAGATGTTTACTATCCATTTCATAGCTCGCTAGTCCAAATCTGTTTTTGCTTGTGCATGTTTGTGTGCGCCATATTTTGGCCTGTAGACATATTTCATTTTCACATATTAATTTGTTATTTGACGTCACACAAAAACATCAGAATTAGAAATGTATTTAAATAAATCACCAAGAAGGCAGGTGTTAGTAAAATTGCAGCAAATAATGACTTTTAAAGGTGGCTTTAAAGGATTTATTTTTTTGACCCAGAATTAGTATCCCTTTTCTTTTCACTTTGTATTATTGCCGAGCATTTCCTTCATCTCAACCTGGACTGCTGAACCCCGCGTCTATGCGCACACTGCATTGTGTAGCAGAGCTTGCGTGTCTTCCCTGAAACCAGAGTGATATGTGTAATTTGATTCGGCGTGTGCACGTGTGCGTGTGTGTTTCGTCAGGTCTATGGAAATGCAGGATCTAGCCAGTCCTCACAGCCGAGTAAGTGGAAGCAGTGAATCTCCTAATGGTCCCAACCTCGACAACTCCCACATCAATAACAATTCCATGACACCCAATGGCACTGAAGGTATGTGTTTGCGGTGCTGTTGCTCTGTCTTCTGAACCATTCCACATTTAACAAAAAAAAAATGAAGAAAGGGCTGAGATTGGTGGCAGAAGCAATGTTGTAACATTCAATGTAAAACTGACCTCTGGATATGAAAGTAGTGAAGTGTGGCGTCGGTGCATTCGTTGCAAAAGAAGTGCTGTTACAAAGGTTGTTGATCATTTTTTGGGGGGTGAATTTGACACTTTTCTTTCTTGCAGTAGTATCGTACCAAACGTGCACCTGATATTTGCTACTTTGCAATTTAGATTGGAGCTTCCAGTAGTTGATTTCCCGTGACTATTAGCTGTGTATTTAAGTAACCATGTAATTATTCAAAGCCCACAGCATGGAAATGACCGAGCTTTGCATGAGGTCTCCACTGTACATAGTTATTTACTCAGGTGATTCACCTGGGCTTAAATCCGAGCCTTTGTTTAGTGAAGCAGTCCTGCCCATGTCACAAACCCAACATATCGCCCCCCACCCCCCCCCCCCCCCCCCCCGTCACGTAAGCTTCAGGTCGGTCTGTGCTTTGGGCTCAGCGTGTACTTCTTTGTGTATTTATGACACAGGACCCGCAGACGTGCCGCAGACTGTCATGTGTCCCTTTGCCATTCTTTCTTTCCCGTAGGTGATAGCATCACAATGCTTACCACTGCAGACTGGTTGTTAGGTTCTAACTCACAGTCCGCTGCAGGTTCGTCTTCTCCTGGTGACGCAATGAAAGGGCAATACTTGGTGTTTTCAACTGAGAGCAAGAAGGAAAGCACTCTTTTGTAGTTTACCTTTTTTATTTCAAAAGACATGAAGACATTTGTTTTTGTTTTTTGAAGTCCCAAAAATACACTATCCTCTAAACAATGTTCAAGTTGCCTCAACTATTGTGCCTTTCATTCAGAAACTTGTGCGATATTTGCTGTAATTGTTGTGGTATTCTGTTCAAGCATGATTTTACACTGGATTGGATTCCATTGTTATTGAATGGTCAAATTGCATTCTGTGCATTTTGTTTTCCCTTGGTCGTTCCATGCCGTTTCCAGAACACAGTGGTTGTTGTGTGCTCTGTGAACTGAGTGTGTCCTAGTTTATGCATGCACCTTACCGCAATACTTTCATCTATGTGCTCTTCAAAGGGATTTTGTCCGCACGTTATCGTATGCTTCTGCACTGAGCGAGCATAGCGGAAACATGTAAAACATGACAGCGAATAGCTTCTTCAACCATTAGGGATTCCACTGAGCATGACTCCCTTGCCCACATTGTCAATTTGTTTTGCCAAAAAAAGTAGAAAAAAAAAAAAAAGTTCTCCAGCCCGCCTGAAGTGAAACGGATTAATTTCAAAGATTCCTGAGCTGTCAGAAAGCTGTGAAATTATCTTTGCAGAGCTGTATAAAGGAGTGGAGGTCAAACAGCGTTCGCTACTCTCTTAAAAAGATTTTATATGCCATATATTTCCTTGACATTTCAATTGTAGTCATACATCCCCACAGAACACTATTTTCCTCTTTATCTGTTACTCTAACACATTTACTGCCATTTTTATTTGAAAAATAAATGTTAGTTATTTACATAGATTTTCTGCCATTATTGTAAATGCTGTTGGAATGTTGTTTGACTTCACCCTTCTCCCTTTGCAGTTCAGTTTTAATTGAGTTACTTTTTAAAATACTTTTAAAACACAGTCTAAATTCCTTTAGATCTTTTTTTTTCTTGAACTTCGGTGCGTTTGGTGAAATTTTGGCTTCTTTGTCCGCAGTTAAAACCGAGCCAATGAGCAGCAGCGAACTCATCCCCTCAGTAGCAGACATCTCTCTAGACACCTTCTCAGGATCAGGTGAGGCTGGAGGACTATTGGGTTTGAGTGTTTGAGTGTGTGTGTGTGTGTGTGTGTGTGTGTGTGTGTGTGTGTGTGTGTGTGTGTGTGTGTGTGTGTGTGTGTGTGTGTGTGTGTGTGTGTGTGTGCGTGCATGTGCGCCCTCATTTGTCTGGCTGCCTCACACACATCACACACATCACACACACAAACACAGCTGCAGAACTGATTAGTGAGAGCCTAGAGATGGGTGCCCTATGAGCTGGGCCCCACAAAGAGTCCCTACAGCTAAAACACCAATATGCGTGTCTGTGTGCGACTACTGTCCCTTTAGTCAGCATATTTATATGCCTTCGCATCTGTGTGTTTCTGCTAACACCGGTGGTTGCCATGCCGATGAGCAGGGAATTATGACCTGTAATGGTCTGAACCTGTGCGTCCAGCGGAGTGACCCGGTGTCCCAGTGGGCTTCGCTCTCTGCTGTTACCTTACCGACCTGTCGGAGACCCTCCTCTAAGCACACAAACGCCCACAGAAAACTCTCCTCATAAATACCTTAAGATATGATGAACACTTTAAGAATCCAAAGAAATAATCCCAAATATGATAACTTTACGGCTTATTTATTTTGCAATTCTCACCGGTGTCTATTTTCTATAAACATGTATTAATAGTAACGCATTTAACTGCGGATGGTGTTATCTTGCTGCAAATAGTCCTGTATTTCCTCAACTGTTTAACAAAGTACTTGATACTGAACTATAGAGGCGAAAAAATCACCGCCATGACTTTTGTCTCTGACAATATTAATGATATTTAGTAATCTTATACCCTGATATCATCCACGGGGAAATCCAAAGCTCCGCTGAGAAGAGCAGGTTCTGTCCGGTGGCAGGTGCTGCTGATGTGGGAAAAGTGTTCAATATTAATAACGTGTGTGAGGGGTTAGAGCATTCAGTTACATACAGTTAGCGCTCCCCCGCAACCAAATCCCTTATTTTACATGTCACGACCAATTAGACAGATGTTTCTTTAAGAACTGCATCGCTCCGCTGCAGTTAAATACAAGTAATGCGGCAGAACTGTGATTGTTGCATGAATATTTTTGTAAAACTTTAATGTATCGTAATTTGTTCAGCTGTCATGTTCTATTATAGATGTAGAGATACCATTTAAAAAATATATTGATTCAGTTTAAAAATGCATCTGTCAATTTTATATTTGAAGTGTTGCAGGCTGGATCTTTTGTGGGTGAGGAATTAAATATTTTGATTTTTGGAATTTTTTTTAGAACAAACATCCACAGGTAAAATGAAGAATATAATATACGTGCACACAAGAGTGTGACGACCACTCTGTGTGTTCCATAATTAGTTATGCAGATTCAAACCAGGTGTGCTGCACGTTTCTTGCTTCTGAACTCTCTCAACCGAACAGAACCGTGGAATCACGTGCTCTTAATGAAGGAGTGATCATGCAGTAGCAGTCATTACCTGCAATCAGCGGCGTTGGCTTCCAATGTGGTTGCGGCATGGAAGGCCCGAGGCCACTGCAGCCACAGGCCGAGACTGATTTAGACCATCCTGTGTGTGTTTACACCAGCGGTCGTCATAGCAGCCCAGCAGTATCTCAGAGATACGGGGGGCGGCAGAAAAACCTGATGTTCTTACCTGATTATTTTTGCTCCATTATTGCTCCGCGGTTGTCAACCTTAGATGAGGTTACCGAAATAAATACAACAATGCAATGTAATTAATGTTTCTGTGGAATCCACGAGTTCTGTTGGCAAAGGAAAATATTTACCTTATTTCTTGATGTTTAAATATGTGCTTGCCTCTTTTCTTTTTAACTTTCCTCAGCTATTGGAAGCAGTGGCTTCAGCCCAAGACAAACTCACCAGTTCTCCCCACAGATATACCCTTCCAAGTAAGAATTCTTTTATTTTTCTTTAAAAAAATAAGCAGCAACCAACTTCATTTGGCTCTTTTAATTAGATCCTTGTGGAAGATCGGGGGGATCCGGCTAGCTTTGTTTGCCTGGATGTCTGCAGCTCGCGCACACTGAAATCTGTTTTAATTATTATCCCGCAAAAATGTTCTTGGCCATTTATTGTGCGTCCACTATGTCGGTGAGCTGTGCGATGCTATCGGTCTCACAGCTTGGCTCCGTGCTCAGGATGAAGTCTCACAATCCCGTGGAATTTGTCTGTTAGAAAAGATTGTGTTATGGTTTCAGAAGTAAAACATTCTTCCCTTTTTTCTTCCTGCCTCCCTTTTTCGCTTTTGTCTTTTTTGTTTCTTTTCTCTCATAGTAGAACATATCCGCATATTCTTCCTACCCCCTCATCCCAAAATATGGCTGCGTATGGGCAGACGCAGTACACCACAGGAATGCAGCAGGCCGCAGCTTATGCTAGCTACCCCCAGCCCGGCCAGCCCTACGGCATCCCGGCCTATGGTAAGAGTTCTCAACACACCCCAAAACCTCCACTGGTCTTGCAAACATATGCATGATGTCTGCAACTGAATATTTGTCCTTCCTCAAGGTCGGGTCCAAGACCTTGTGCATAAGACAAACCTTGTTCCCACAATCCCTCCAGCAAAGCGATGCTGAGTTGTTGTTTGACGCCTGCATTCTCTCCCCAGTTACAGTAAAACTGAAAATGCTCATCAAGCTGTTTGAATGTTACGAATCAGAGAGCAAATGGGAAAGCCCATAGTACATAGCTTGCCGTCGGCTTTATTTGTCCAAAAGCGTTGGGAGTTTTTTTTTTTTTTTACTCCAAAAGACTGTTTAATATGTGGAGGAATTCAACACTGTTTATTTGAATGAATTTGCTGCATAGAAACTCCATCGAGATGAATTGAATGTAAGCAGTGGCCACTTTAACTCACAAACACAAGCAGAATGTTTTATTACTCCCAACATATTTTCACAGATGACCTATATTTGATGATAATAACAATATTAATAACATTTAATCAAACAATCACAGTCCTAACATGCTTCATGGTTTTACAGACAAATGGACAACTCATTTGCAGTAAGACTGAACCCAGCGTTGGATAATAATTCTTAACAAAGTTTGGAAGTAATTGTGTTATTTAAAGCTGTGTGTCGACTGCTTGTTTGTGCATCAAACCGATCTGGTGTCACTAACTGATTTAGGTCCATTGTGGGCAGGCATAAAGACGGAGGGGGGTCTGACCCAGTCCCAATCTCCCAGCCAGACCGGCTTCCTCAGCTACAGCTCTGGCTTCACTACGCCGCAGACAGGACAGGCCCCCTACAGCTACCAGATGCAGGGTGAGGACATCTCTGTGCACGCTTTATGTTTCTTTGTGCATCTTCACTTGCCAGTTAGTCACTTCTTTTTTTTCCTGTGTGTTTTTCTGTCTATTATTAGGGTTTAGTGCTCATTTTGGGGGGGGGGGGGGGGGGGGGGGGGGTTAGAGATTAAAGGAAAAGGTTTCTGTCCCTGATTTAATAGCATTCAGAGCCAGACGGATTCACAACACGGCCCTCACATTCCCCTCTCCCCCTTAGAAGAATCAACACAGATGGAAAATGGCAGGCACTTAGGAGGCACCAGCCATGTCCTCCCCACTCCCCAGCATTTGTTTTTTCTCTCCCTGTGATCATATTTGTATTTGTTTTAGAGCGGAGACCATACCGATTTATGGCGTTGAAACCTTAGAATGAAGTCCTGCCCTCCTCCTCTTTTTCTCTCTACGTTCTGTTTAAATACAGCTAAAGTCTTCTACCACATGCTGTTTATATTATTCACTGTTTGCATTTGTTTCAGAAAAGCCTCTGCCACACCTGCACTTTTAGCACGTTAGCCAACAGCTAGCTTGGCCTAGCCTTGGTTTCCAACGCGCGACAGTGAAAAAACATCTCGGCATGTTGTTGAGAAGCAACACTCTCACAATAAATAACGCCAGCTCAGCGGCAGATGTGGCACGTGGAAGCCTCTCCTCCACGCCTCTTAACCAAATCAAATGCAATCGGCCGCAGTCGGAGTTTAGCGGCGTGCAGCCGACGGCCCAAAAAAGAAGAGGCAGACAGACATAGAGAGAGAGAGAGAGAGAGAGAGAGAGAGAGGGGGAAGAGGAGACGGACCATGTGCAGCAGAATGTTCTAGCTGCTGTCCTGCCCTTAGTGGTTTAACTCACGATGACAGCATAATGTGCCCATTCATCTCTTCAGTATTATGCTCTTACTGCTGTCTTCCTCCTTCCCTCCGTCTAACTCTGTCCCTCCCTCGTTGTCTCCTGCCATCCCTGGCTGTCGGACGCCCCCCCCCCCCCCCCACGCAGCATTAAGTGCGTTAGTATCTGACAGCCGTTGTTGGATGACAGATCAACCACTATTCTGGCCCTTGAGTTCTCTAACTGTGGCTCTGGCCACATCATCATCATCATCATCATCATCACTCTCTCTGGCTCATCGATCGGCCTGGGCGAGGTGCCTCGGGCCTTGGGGGTCCCAACCAAAGACTGCTTCTTCCACATCTGATACCACCACCCCCTCCCACCCCCCCCCCCCCTCCCCAACCCCCTGCCTCCGTGTCAGTGTCCCTGCCACCAGCCTGTGGCCAGCTGTCAAGGCGGAGGACAATTTGATTATTGGTTTTACTCCTTGCTTTCATGTCCAATTGCCGCGGAGCTCGGTGTGGAGTTTTGTGCGCCTCACTTTTGCAACGCTTTGGGACACTTCACGTAATGCAACAGAAAAGGTACTGAGCAGATGCTAATTAGGTGAATAATTGGATTCCAGCATTCTGTCCCAGTGGCATGTAAGTAGCTAAAGAAGCTGAAGCCGCGTCCGCCTCTTTGAGGGGGAAAGCCCCATCTGGACTTGATCGCCTATTCCCAAGTGGGGCATCCAAACTTCTGCTACAAATATTGTGCGCTGATGATAGACATAGCCCATGGCGGGGGGACTGATCAAGCAAAGCAAATGGACTTCCAATTGTGGAGCCAGAAGGCAGGAGGGAAAGGAGGAGAGGAGGGAGGGATGATGTCTGGTTTTGAGTGAGTGAACTAACTGGAGCAGGACAAGGAGGGAGGGGGGGGGGGGGGGGGGAACATGCCCCCCGGGGGAACCACAAGACCCCCCCCCCCGCCCCCATTTTCTCCTCCTACCATAACCAGCACCACCACCAACAGCATGGGCTCATTCTCACTGCTGGCGGGGGTCCCCTCGGCCTTTTATGTGGCTCCTTGTTCTCCACAGAGCAACCCTCAAACCCTGCCCATGAGAGCTTTTATGAGCCGAGCCTCGGGGTCACGTTGTTGTCCTTCTCCCTCCTGGTCTCCGTCGTACCGCTCCGTCAGGCTTTCGCCTGGCGTTGAACTTTCTGTGGAGAGCGGCAAAGGTTCTTAGAAAAAAATTCCCCCCCGCATGCGTTGATAAATCAAACAAAGAGAAACATTAGTTTTGGTGAAAACACAAGGTAGAGATCTGCTGTGTGTGTGTAGTGGCTGGAAGTAGAGAGTGAGGAGCTGCACAAATGACTGGTGGATCCCAGTAATCTTGGGAGCTTTGGGAGGTATTTGTTTCTCTATTCGGGCCACAGCGCTGGGTACTTAGCTACCTGACAAGGCTGAACACTGCACTGGTCTTTTTCTTTTTCCTGGTTTCCATTCTGTGCCCTTCATGCCGACCCCCCCCCCCCCCCCCCCACCCCCCCCAACCCACAACTCCCCCCCCCCCCCCCCCCGAACTAAAAGCTGCTTCATGTTTGTCACGGTGTGGGAGGGCTTTCATGACGGGGCCAATGTCCAGAGGATGAAAGGAGCTCCCTCTGTTTGTCTCTGAGAACAAAGGTGTAATTACGCCCCCATTTAGGAACAGTTAATGTACCCCCCCCAACCCCTTTTTTTGTTTTCACTCAAACTGCGGGATATTTTGGAGATTCAGGAAGATTACTTGATTATTGATGAGTGAAGGGGCTTTTACAAATACATGTTTATTAAAAGACACTACCATATTTTTAAAGTTTTGAATATCTGCAATGACACAATATGTGTAAAATGTCTGTAAAACATCATAAAACCTTCTGTTTCTAGGCAGCAAAAGTCTACAACTGCCCAAAGCTTTACTATTTATTATTTTAAATACTGGCGTGTTTTCATATAATTTTAAATTCACAATATTGCACACCGAGCTGCGTAAACATTCCAGAAACAGTTTTGCTGAAAACTGAATATTATTCCATTAATTCATTAATGCGTGTGTGTGTGTGTGTGTGTGTGTGTGTGTGTGTGTGTGTGTGTGTGTGTGTGTGTGTGTGTGTGTGTGTGTGTGTGTGTGTGTGTGTGTGTCTAAGCTTTAATAAACACACACAGCTTGGTCCTGTTCTCCGGGGGCTCCGCTGCTCGTCTCCTCTGTATCTCATGTCATGTATATTATTAAGCCATTAGATGCTATCAACCCTTTTGAATGATTTAATTACCCCTGAGGACCATCCCTTGAACAAGTGTAAAGGAGGGACATACATATTCATTGGGACCGGTTGTGAGCTGCTAACCCCCCCCTGGCCTTACCCCCAGTGCTGCGACCTCCACCCTCCTTCCCTATACATCTCTGTCTCTCAAAAGACTGCCGATGCACACCCCCCTCCCCGCACCCTCATGCTCCATCCATCGTTTCCACCCCCCCTGCCCCTCCCTCCCTCCCTCCCCCTCCCTCACCCCACGCCACTCTTTGGAAGCTCACACACAAAAGTCTCTTGTCCTCCTCACATTGTGCGGGCTCGGACGGCTGTGGGAGCAGGTTCTGTCCACCCCTCACCCCCTCCCTGCCCCCCTCCGTCATTCATCGGGGCTGATCCAATCACTGATAAGGAAGGAAGAGGAGAAAGATAAGGCCGGTGCTCCCTCAGGCCTCCCTCGGGCCTCCCCCCTCTGTCCACCTCCTCAAATTGTTTTTTTCACAGAAGGAAAAACGTCCCCCTCTCCAACAATGTGCCGTTTCATTCTCTGACGGCAATGCAGTGTGCAGATCCGCTGGTGTTGTTTGATGAAACACGATTTAATGCATCACTCAAAAGTATTATTTTTCCCCAAAGGTGGTACTTTCACAACAACGTCGGGTTTGTATCCAGGGAACAACTCCCTGACAAACTCCACCGGCTTCAACAGCACACAACAGGTAGCCGTGCACTTCCCTCATTCCACCTCTGTGATCTGTTATCAGTTGGGAGTTTGAATTGCAGACCTCTTCGCAACCTGGAAATCTTTATGAAACATGCAACCTCAATATGTTACATTTCATCCATGACTCATTCAAACGTAAATCAGTCAGGATGTCAAAAGATTTGTACGCAGGATTATCTGCTGCACTTCAACACAAATGTATAACGCTGCAGAAGAGAGGGAGCGGTAAAAAAAATAAAAAATAGACAGATCGTTGTCCAGATGTAGGACAGAACAGACATGTGTTTGCATTTATGTTTTTGGAATCTGCACTGTAAAGTAGCAACACTGGTGCAGGGCAAATCTCACATTACTCCGCCAAACCTCCTTCTTCTATTCCTCGACTCTGCTCCATTCACTTGGCCTCAACCTTTTGGATCCAAACATTCCCTTTTTACACCACATTGAACTTAAATCTTCTTTTTCTGAATTATTTTCTGTTATTGTGTCCTTGATTTCCAAACCTGTATGTGTAACCCTGTCTTTCTCCACAGGACTACGCCAGTTATCCAGCCTTTGGCCAGGGGCAGTATGCTCAGTATTACAACAGCTCACCCTACACCTCACCCTACATGACGAGTAACAACACCAGCCCCAGCACGCCCTCCACCACCACCACCACCTACACCCTGCAGGAGCCACCCACTGGCATCACCAGCCAGGCCCTCCCAGAGAACCCCGCAGGTAAGAATCAGACCTCGGGGGTCACGAGGTTGCCTCGTGTAATCTGAATATCGGGAGTTTGATCCCGCTGAGAGCCATGTTTCATATTTCAAACGACTGAGCCCCCTCCGTCCCGCCGGGCTGGACGTTGCGCCCGATAAGAGACGAGATGACCTCAGGAAACGGTCTCAGGCCATCACGTAGTGTGGCAAGCAAGAAAAAAAGCAAATCTAACTTCAGATCTGGTGTAGAGTTTTCCACCATTTCATGTGACATTAATGCATCATCTGGCAATGAAGCTCTGATCGTATCTTTAGCAGTCAATTCAAACTTGACTGCAACTGCATTTGAAATGGTCATCAATCAAGACAAAAGACATCAGACTAAAATAATATAATTATTGTAATTGTAATGTGATTTCATTGACATTCAATTTATGTAAATTACATCTCTGATACATCACGTTGACATGTAGTCCATTACCTCTCGTTTATTGAATCAGCAAGGAGCACTATGGCTTTTAGCAACGGTGTCCTCCCAATGATTTATGACATGTTTGTTACCTGTTGGTCTGCATAAACACAAAGTAAGGTCCCACGTCAAGACGAATGGTCACTAAAAGCAAATAATAGCTCATCTTCGATACGCTCTTTTCATACGCCCCTCCTTTCCTTCTTTCCTTCCTCTCAGTAGAGTACAGTACCATCCACAGTCCATCAACCCCCATTAAAGATTCGGATTCGGATCGATTGCGCCGGGCATCGGATGGAAAGTCACGTGGCCGGGGAAGAAGGAACAACAACCCATCCCCGCCGCCCGACTCCGACCTTGAGGTAGGATGAGCCCGCTACCTTGGCGACAGACGGCCTCGCCCTGTCTGAGGCACACGGACGCTAATCCACTTACACGGCTGCCAGCTTCGACACTTGACGGGCATTCATGCTTAAATATTTGATTCCTAAACTATAAATGCATTATTGATGCATTGTGGAATATATGACGTCACAGAACGCATGCATAAAGTTCTCACGTACACCTTCGTAAATAAACAATTGGGCTTTTGAATAAGTGAGTCCTCGGGGAAGTGAATAATGTATACGCTCCAGTCGTCAAAAAACTGGACACGAGCTGCGACTAGCAAACGGTAGAAATGAGCCGTACGACACTTTGATAGTGACCATATGTCAAAATAAGCACAGAGGGCTCTTCATTAATATGATGGGAATTTAAACAAAGTTAATAGCACCCGCTACAGCTGTGACATCATACCGTGTTAACATATCTGGTTAATTAGTTTGTCGCTATTGATTACGCTAAAGTAAAGGGCCGAGAATGGAAAGCGTGCGGCGGGGGGCGGGGGGGGGGTGGGAGGATGGGGGGAGTGCTGCGGTGACCGACCCGGGCAAAATGGATCCCGGTCCCTGTGGCGCACGAATACACGCTCCTGGCCTATTGACCAGGAGGATCACCTTGCAGCCCGACAGAGTGCACCATTGATTTTGCCTTTTTTCTCTATCTTTTTTTTCTTCACCCCCCCCCCCCCTCTCCCCAATCTCTCCAGCGAGTTTTCATCTGGGACCTGGATGAAACAATCATCGTTTTCCATTCCTTGCTTACGGGTTCCTATGCCAACAGATATGGACGGGTGAGTGACATCAGACTGTGGCAGTAGCGTAGGTGCACTTTATCGGCGAAACACATTTAAACAAAAAAAAGAAGGGGAGAGGGGGGGGGGGATTAGTGGGGTTTGAAATGGTCAATGACCAGGGGATAGATTTCACCGAGCCTCATAGTGAGAAGATAGAGCAGAACTCAATGTACAGATAATTGTTTCTTTTTTTTAATAGGGCCAATGAGGCCTGACAAGTATTTGACTGCTCTCTGCAGCTGTCGCAGCTTTGCATGGCTGCTCGGGGCTCAGCTGGAGGGGCTCACGACAGTTGCACTCTGGATGTCTATTGACACATCTTAAGTGTTCCTTTCTCCTTCAGAAATGCCACATTGTTAGTTTAATTAAGTGCTTCTCAATCCATCCTTTTCAGAGAGGAGTCTCCCAGGGGACCCGGGGGCAGGAAACCGAGTCCACCCAATGTAATTCAGTCAGAACCCAAACCAGGAGAGAGATTTTTCTCAAACCTGCCTTAATTAGGATGCAGCGAAAAATGCATTGCACGTTATTTCACTGGAAGGTCATTTTCCCTCCCATGTCACCGAATGCTTATAAGAGGAAGAGTTTACTTTTCTAGACTTTGCTATTTGTTGTTCCATGTAAATTGCCCCTCTAAATTTAAACTTTCTAAACAAACAATTTGGGAAATACAGCAAAATCCTATTCTCATGGTTTGGTTGAGGTCATGGGCTCCATATAGCCATCATCGTGCTTCCGATCATTTTTTTTTTAACATGGATAAATGGAGAACTATGGACTCAATTCATCACTCTCACATTTTTCTAAATGATAAATCAATCTCTAATCCTATTTCTGCGGGGCAGCAACATTTGTAATCACCGGTTGTTTTGGCTATGGAGTTGTCTGGTTTTGAAGTCCAAAATGACATATTGCTCCTCATATGTCACAGAGCTTAGCGTCTGCAGCCCGAGCTCTGCGCCTTTGTTCTGGTATGAGGGGTGTTTGATGGGGGCAGTGTTTTGTTTTTGGGGTGAAAGAGGGCTGCCCCGCGACCCTCCACTGTTTATTTACTTTGTTCTGAGCCCTGCATGCTGGGTAAAGAGAGAGCCAAGGCTTAGGGAGCTGTGGCTCCGTGATGAGGGGCTCTCCAGCCCCCCCACACACACACACACACACTCTCGTGCATACACAGGGTCTCCAGTGTGCTCCTCTGAAACAGGAAACACTCCTGACTCCATAAGGGCCCGTTTCATCAGGACTCATATAGGATGTGACAGCCGCTAGAGTCCCTCTCACTCTCTGTTTTCTCTTTTGTTCCCTCTTTTTTTCCCCTCCTCGGCACATTTCAGTTCCTTTCTTGTTTTACTAAAGTTTTTTCTCGTGCTCCAAACTGCTGACGCTTTCACATTAAAGAAGCGTCATGAGATGGAGACGTGCTTGTTCGCAGCGAACACAAAGTACGCTGCCTCGAAGCCCCTCAGACCAGCAGATCCTCTGTAAAAGAAAGTGAACCAGACCAACGTGCGCCACGACAACCGGCCCTTCTTCTCCCGCCCGTCTTGTCATTCGTGTCACACCCGTCCCAGTGGCACGAACACAAAAGTTACCAAACACTTTCCCCCCCCCCCCTTAGCTGCTCTGAGCCTACTATAAATAGATGTCCACACCTTCTCTCGCTGTGACCTCCCACATACTTTCTCCTTCTTCTCCTTCTTCTTCTCCTCCGTCCCATACACAGATAAACACACTGCTGCTCTTATCAGCCCTTTTAATTGGCATTAAGGCAGCTCACCCCCATAAAGCTGACGGCTGAGGCCAGCTGTGCCGCCATTGGGCTGCACAGAGCCAGAGCTTAAAGTGGGTGGGGATGGATGGGGGGTTGTTATTGGTACGAGGCTCATAGGAGGGAGGGGGGGGGGGGGGTGGACTTGGCGCCCCTGCGGATGGCACTGACGTCTCGGGACAGGTGGCTCCGGCGCAGCGACAGCAGCAGCAGCACTTTGGCCTTCTGGCCTGCTTGTATTCTTAACTTCCTCACTGACGGATTGCTTAGATTCAATTGGAAAGGATTCTCTGCCTTTTTTTCCCCACCAAACCAGCCCTTTATGCTAAAGCAGCCAACAGCGGCGGAGGGTATGGGGAGAGGGAGCCGGTAGCCGGTTGATGTGGGAGGCTTAATTATTTTTGATGAATTTCGGGTGAAAGATTGATTGGCACCGGGAGGTTAAGAGGAGGGGGGATGAAAGCCTCTACAAGTGGGGGGTTGAGGTCTACCTGTGTGGGTCGTCCGCTGTCATTTCGGGTGAAAACGTAAGCGTTGTGGGGTGTGGCAGTTAATCAGCAGAAAGCTCCGGTGTGTCTTTAGGTGGTTTAACTCTGTAATCCCTGCTTCATGGTCCCGTCTTGAATGCAGTCTCACCCGGCTGCAGACAATCCTCCTCCACAGCCGGCTATTGTCTCCCTTCATCCTTTGCTCGACGAAGACAATCAGTTGATTAAAGATTTAAGATTAAAAATAGGGGTATTTAATATGCGCAACAAAAGAAAAGAATGGTAGCTCAACTATCCAGTCAGTTAATTAATTGTAACATGATTTGTATGTGGTTTATGATAATAGGGGATCTTCAGAATAAATGTGACACATGACCACACACTGTGTAAACTTTTATGATAATGCCGAGAAGCACTGAGGACTTTTTGTCAATTCATTATCTTTTTAAAAGGAAAATTGCACACATTGTCACAGGTTCATTAACTATTTTCAATGCAGTTGACTCTTGTCTGGGTTTTATCTTACAGACAACGCAACCCTATCGCCAATACTGCACATGTCCCATTAATCACAGATCATGATTTTAGGAAAAGGTTGCAGTTGGGCCGGCTCCATTAGGATTTTTCTTTTTAACTGATTTTAGATGTCAATACTCAGGGGGGGAGTGCAAAGGGAGACAATCAGATGACGGATCAGCACAAGCATGGGACGAATGGTCTATTTACGATGAGACCGTGACCCCCACCTCTTTTAAATCGACCACCCCTCCCGAGAGGTGACGTGCTTTTACTGCATTCGTTCAAGTCTGCGGCGTTTCTGATGACTATTCTGGTCGCTTTTGGGAGAGTCGTAAACAGAGGCTGGAACTTTCAAGTCCACCTAATGTCTTCATTTTATGGGAACAGCCCGCTGAGGAATTTAAAGGGATTCCGTGTTAATTGAGTGATTTACAGGGAACAGCGTTATTTATTGTTTCACGTTAACCCCCACAGATGGAGCAGAGTCACCAGAGGAAAGATTTTTAAATGAGATAATTATTTTTGTCCGTTTTCCAGGATCCTCCGTCATCTGTATCATTAGGCCTGAGGATGGAAGAGATGATCTTCAACTTGGCCGACACACACCTATTCTTTAACGACCTGGAGGTGAGTCTATTTTGTTGTTTTTTTCTCTCTTGCTCCAGCTCCCCCAAAGGCCTTCCGTTCACCCCGCGATGGTCCGGGGGGGTCAGAGAGGAATGCGCGACAGGAGCGTGGACAAAACGGTCCGTCAAGATTTCAGTTTAAAGCAGCGACAACTGTTTCAAAGCGGGGAGCCTGTTTCCCAGTTATCCGTCCCATGGTGGTGAACTATTGCCTCGGGCTACCATGAGTTGTACGTGTGCTGTAAGCCTCCGCGCCCCCCCCCCCCCCCCCCCCCCCCCCCCGCCACCTCCCCACTCCCATAGCCGCCTGCCCAATTTGTCAAGCTCCGGTGTTCCTGTGGCCGCCGCTCTGGTCCGTCTTGTGTCATGCTGCGTGCTCGGGGTCGCTGTCCACATACACACCAGACCCGGGCGTCACGGTATGAAGCCCCCGCCATCTCCCCTCCCACGCCATTCCTCCCCCCTCCCCCTCCCTGGTTCATGCAGGGCGAGTGTAAAATCTGCCCCTGGGGGCACAGGAATAGAGGGGATCAAGGGCAGGGAGGTGTGTGTGTGTGTGTGTGTGTGTGTGGTGGGACATTGGAGTGAAGCAGACACTCTGGGGGTGGGGGGGTGGGGGGGGGGGGGGTAGGAGACCGGAGGGTCAGAGATGCTTATGAGAATGTTATGTACAGAAAAGTGTGCGCCACATTTTCTCCTTACATAACATGCACATTAAGTGCAGCCGCTATTCTCCTCCCAGATCCAGATGTTGTAACCGGCTAAACATCAGTACTCATCACTATCTAACAATAAACAAAGCAATTCATCTCAACGCTATGTCCCTCAACACTATGGCTCTCTCTCCAATCCCCCGTCTATGATTTCTTTTTTCTTTTTTTCGCAATCCTCGTTCCCGCCTCCTCCTCCTCCTCCCCGAGTGTCTTTCTCCCGCTGAATCAGATCCCACTGACCCAGCACTTTCCCTCCGTGTCCCGCTTCACGCTGACCTCACAGTGGAGGAAATGTTTGGTTTGATACTTAAGTGTGAAGAGATCCGCGGGCCGCTCTGCCAAGTCTCATTACTCACCGTCGCGTTCGGCGGCGTTGCACGAAGCGAAGCCCAAGAAGGAGGAAATAACTGCAGAGAGAGGGACAGGGAAGGAAAACGCTGGTCCTCCCCCGGACAGACGAGTGACTGCGATGCCAAACGCAGTCATCGTGATCAAAGTTAATTGGCTGCAATTGACTGGTTAAATATTTCCTTATGCCCCGGCCATGTAGAATCCAGTGTAGCTGCACTTCATTTAATAGATGTGCCCCAATCATTTGAAGAAAAAATTGCAGTTTGTGACAATGCTTAAATGTGGTTTTGCGCAACATCTGTCCCGTGTTTTGACTCCGTTTCATGTGTGATGAAACCGTCCACAGACGAATTGGCAGCTCCGGCTGCTTATGAAACGATTGTAAAATGCGACGCGTATATTTTTCTTCTGCTCTATCTCGGTAACAAAATAACTCGGCTTTTGTTTTGACACTTTAAGGCTGTAGACATTTTCCAGCTAAGACTAGAGCAGTATTATAACTGTGGTCCGCTGCAAGAATGCTTTTTAGAAGGTCCAATTTAAAGATGCAGACGCCTCAATGATCATTTTCAATTAGACCAGAGGAGAAAATGACAATCTCTTGAAGGCATATTGAGCTCTTGTCTTGAACGGAGCTGGGCCAGTCCGGGTGTTAAGTGCCAGTTCTCAGCAACGCCTAACCAGTCGTGTTTCCTCTGTGCTGATTTACAGCCCTGCATCTCCGATAAAGCCAAATAGAGTCCAACTATAAATACCACAGCCAGCAGCAGTTATGTATTTAAGCATGTGCAGAAATGCATATGGTCCATCTAATTTAGTCTAAGCCATAAAGGGAGACCCCAGAGGCTGTGCAGAAACACAGGTGCAGAGTTAGTAGCATAACGGGGTGTGTGTGTGCGTGTGCGTGTGCATGTGTGTGTGTGTGCGTGTGCGTGCGCGTTTGCGTGTGTGTATAAGTGAGTGGTCCATCGAACACTGTTGTCCTGCCCGCATCTGCACAAGAACTGTAAATATGGGATGTGGAAACGTAGATTTATTCACAGATTTTTAAAAATGTATTGATATGTTTTAAATTTACATGGCTTGTTTACAACCCTCTAAACATCACAATCATTCTTGTCCTCAGCCTTCTAGAGCCGTGTTGTGCATGTGTGTGTGTGTGTGAAGGGGGGCTGGAGAGCATTGATAGAGTTGGTGAGTGACAATTCTGAGGAAAGTCATAAAAAGAGAGAGGGCATACCAAAGGGGTCAACAGGGATCAGTTTCACTCTTACCTCTCTCCCTCATTCTCCCTCTTCTGACCTCTTTTAGGATCAGCACTCTCTTTTTTTTTTTTTTATTCACCATAGAATTGAAGCTGCGTCCTTAAGAAAATACAGCTAAATTCCCAAAAAACCTCCCCTCCCTTTCCCCACGCTCAAATGAAATCGCTTCAGCTCTTTTAAAAACTGTCTGCAGCCACCAGTCAGTTTAAACCTCAGAAACCTCTCACTGAAGGAAGTATTAGGAAAGTAATTCAAGGCAATACGATCTCACCTGATGTGACCTCCTGTGATTCATTTCCCCTGGAGAATAAGTTGTATTTTAATGAACACGGTGATAAAGATATTATAAACAGTAATTAATGTTGCATTTAAAACAAATTCTCATACCCAATCATCTACAACAACATCCTAATGGAAAGGTAATATCATTATTTTCGGGAATTGACTATTTGTTCTTTTTAATAACTAGAATAAAAATGTGTTTCAAAAGAATACACCTGGTAGAGAATATTTGTTGTTCTTCCATCATATTGTTGAAATAAAATCCATTAGCCTCCATTGTGACACCAGCGCTGGGTGTGCGGCTGCATGTGGAGTTAATTGATGGTCTGAGGCGTATAATGAAGCCCGCTGAGGCCCAGCTCGACCTGGAAGACTGACAGCTCTGCTGTGAGTTTACTGTAGGTGTGCTAACGCCGCGCCGCATGTGGGAACCCGGGGGCCCCTCTCACCCCGGCTCCCCCCCTCTCAGTGGGGTACGGTGGGATGGCTGCCGTCTCCCCCTTCCCTGGGTGAGAAAACAACCCCTCTCCCCTGTCTGGAGTATAAAGGCCATGGGGGCAAACCACTCAGAGAGAGAGAGAGAGAGAGGGAGGGGGGGGGGTCTCTAAAGGTGGGAACATTTTAAATTAGTCCACTGATGCCTCCACGCTGTGTGGGACCCTCTCTCTCACACACTTATGGACATGCGAGCTAAAAATGTTGTGCCGCAAATTCTGCATACATAAATACTTATGGAAGTCGCCCTGACTCTCAACCGCACACACACACACACACACACACCTGTGGAGCAACCTTGTGACACCGTGGGCGGACTACCTTTCATAGCTCCTGGCCTCGGCCCCAGGGTTGAAACGTCCTCTGTCACTCCCACCCGGGGGCTGCGTGTTAATGGCAGATGCGGTGAAACCGCACGGTTCCCTTTCTCCTCCAGAGCCTCTTAGCCTGGAGTCCTTCTGTTTGTTCAGTGTCCCGCCGCAGAGGTCGGATCCCGCACTCGCCATCCGTATAGACCGGCAGCTTTTATGGTCGTTTCCTCGACGGTATTTTCTTTAGATTGTGCTCACAGTGAGGAGGAACATAATGCTGTTGATCAGTCACCGACTGTACACTGCGGCTTTTATGTTTCCATAACGCTATCATAACACATGAAACTGAACAACCCATCAAGACCTGCACCTTTTTTTTTTTTTTTCCCCTCCTCTATCCAGCATAACGGGTGTGCTGCTGGGGCCGTTTCCGTGCATGGCGTGTTTTGTCAGATGGGCTTGTTTAGCCCCGTTCACACTGAATGCGGCTTATTTCCTCGTGTGCCTGGCCTCCGATGCAGCGCTGCAGTCATGCTCCTCGACTTAGCTCCATCACGTCTCGGGGGTTCGGGCCGTCTGATGTGTTTTGGAAGGACTACAGAGAGAACGCGGAGGTTTTCCAAGCCACCCTGTCAATCTTCACTCCACACATCCCCACCTCAGCCCCGACCTTCACTCCGCCGCCCTAACGCAGCCGATCCCTGCAGCGGCGGGGCTCCAGTAACAGCGCTGTCCGTTGACAAATGACGACGTTTAAGAATAGATTTCTTGTCCTGAAAATAAAGAGCACCTGTCCGACGTGGTCTGTGGGCGAGATCAGAAACTTTGTACAAAAAAAAAAAAAGAAGAAAAAAAACAGTCCTTTTGCCAAGAATAAACAGCTTTTCTGTGGATACTTTTTGTTCCGAAGGGGAAAATGCTGAAACGACTGAGATTTAATATTACATTAATGTTGCTCTCCTTGAGATGCGGTTTGGACTTTAGGCGCCAAAAATTGGGAATAATGAGAAGCAGCTTATCCATCACGCATAAATAATTCACACTTTTCACTCTCTATCTGATTATTATTTTTATTTTCACGTCCAACTTTCCCAGTCATTATACTTGCAGAGCACTTAAAATAAGCAGTGTGTTCCTGAGCGAAGCGCACTCCCTGTTTTCCCCCCAACCGTGTGAGTTTTTGGTGAAGCCAGCATACCCCCCCCCCCCCCTCCCCCCCCTCCCCCTGTACCTGTGCTTTGTTTGGCGCCGCTGTTTGAATTCCGTGGCTGTTCAAGCACAGATTGTGGATTGGAACGAAGTGGGTTCGAAGAACTCTCCCTTTGTTACTCACATCCTGTGTTTGACCCCCAGGTAATCACAGCCCCCCCCCCCCCCCCCCCCCCACCCGCCCCTCTTCCACGACAGGGGTGCCTGTGGTGGGAACAGAGAAGGATGTTGCTGGGGGTCACAGACCGCGGAGGGGTTGGGGTGGGGGGGGGTGAGATGACAGCCACTGCCGGTGGAGTGGCGGCATTGAGAACCTGCGAACCACGGATGAGCCTTTTTCACATGGCATCAGCCTGTAGGCTGACAAGGAATGCTGTGATGACGGCTGTTGTCGCTCACACTCCGCTTCTGACCACCCTCACCGGAGAGAGAGAGAGAGAGGGGGGGGGGGGGGGCGTACCTAACAAATGGACAGTGACCTCATAGACCTTCACGGGACGGGGAAGCGGATCTACGAGTCAGTCCGGATCCTCGGGCCGTGTTTTGGAAACACGCGTTTGGCCAGCCCGCCGACGTCTTTCCCCTCCTCTCCCCCCCTCACCCCCCCCCCCCCCCCCCTCGGGCTCTGACTGTTGCGGTCGCCACCCCGAGCTCTCTCTCTCTCTCTCTCTCTCCCCCTCCGGGGGCCGCAACAGGAGGACTCCGACCCGTCCTCGCTGATTGCTCAGTGACAGACGCCGGGAGAACAAAGGGGGCTCTGATGGCTTTCGGCGGACCAGGGGGAATTGCACAGGGACACGGGGGAGAGAGGGCGAGAGAGGGCGAGCGAAGCCTCAATTGAGCATCCCTTTGGCATCTTTCTCCCGTGGAGCTGCGGACCGTTGGGTGGCTCAGATAAAGAAAGAATGCTGCTGATACATATAACAGAGAGACGTAGTGTTTGCTTAAGGAGTAATTGCGACGGCTTCTGGTGGAGGGTCTTCACTCCTGGCTACAGTAGAAACATCTGGTGTGAGTTAGTGGTGATGTCGGTTTTAGAGAGACCGCTGTTTGCTCGGTGAATGGGGGGGGATTGGGGGGGGCGGGCAGAGGGTATTTGACGGAAAAGACGCGTTCCAAAGGTTCTAAGAGATTCCCTTAAAGTGCCACCGTCTTGGAGCAGTGTCCATTGTTCATTTCATACAAAATGACGATACTTTTACTTTTACTTCCAATGAGTCGGTGGCTTGATGATGATTCGTTCCTTTTTGATAAAGTCTCTATATTTAGGACATAATGTTTCCCAGGCCAACATTATCAAAACAGAAAAAAAGTCTGACAGTTGTTTTTACTTTTCTTTCTACCTTAACCCTGTATTCATCAATTTTTCCACACACGTTTTATTTATTTGGCATTTCGGAGTTCACCACTTGAACCTGCACCATCCACGGCTCTGTGGTGTTTACGAGGCCTTCAAGTGCCTCCTAATGAGTATGCGTAAGGGGTACTGTACAAAATTGCCCACAGACAACTCGGCTATTAGCTTTCCCCTTAGCCCGTGCAGAGGTTTACGCCAGGCCCCCAGCTGGGAGCAGTAATTGTTGGAGTCTGCGCATTCTTCCACCCTTTCCCTATTTATTCAAAGCGCAAACGTACAAAAAAGGAGGTCTCAAGCTCAGTTAATTGAGCGTTGTAGTATGTGTAATAATTCCAAAATTAAAACATCTAAAAATGTAAAGCAGTATTTTTCTTTTTTTGTTTGAATTTCCTTTTAACACTTCAACATTTATCGAGGTTCGATGTGTTTATTAGCTTTAAGGAATTTGGGAAAAGTCCATGAAAAATCATTCACAATCAGGCAGCAATTATAATTAGGCACAGTTAGGCCTAATTACTGAGACATATTTATGTGTTTCAGGTCATGTCGGAGTTCTCGCGCTGGCACCCAGGCCCATAATTACCATGATGACTAGTATGCTTCTCACATGGCTGTTTTGAGCCACGCTGGCTGTCAGACTCTGAAAGAAACGCATTACAGGGGAAGAACAAACATGGGGACTATTGTTGTCTAACAAGGTACCAGGAGACAGCGTACAATTAGCCAATGACGTACCAAACCAGTGCTTTGCTGTCGGCTGATTGCGCCTGATTCACCGGCAAGTAATTACAGGATAATATGAAGCATTCCAGTCACCTGCCCCACAATGCTTTGAAAGAAGGCTTTACGAGGGGCTTAAGCCAGCGTGCAGTTTTGTTTTCCTCAACAACAAAAAAACGACTTGCCTGCACTACTTAAGAAATTAAGCACGTCGATACTTCTGGTCCTGGCTTCGCCCCGAGAAGAGAAATAATTCGGGGGATAATTCACAAACACAAATTACCCGCAAATTTGTTGGCAGCAAATCTCCGAGCCGGGACAAATTGCTGCTTTATTTAACTATTAAAGATCTGCCGGTGATTGTGCAAAAAGAGATTAGGCCAAGAGAGCCCCCCCCTCCCACTGCCAGCACCCCATTTCCAATTGGCGGTCCATCCTGTGGAACGTGGGGCTCAGCGCTCGCTCCGTGTGAGGTCACTGTGGACTCTCTCTCCCAGAGCCTTTGCCCCACCGCTCTCCACCATCTCCACCTCTCTACCCTTCCACCACACACACCCCCCCCCCCCCTCCCTCCCCCGTTATCGGGGTGGCGGAACCCCGGAGAGGGGGGGGGGGGGGGAGAAGGGGTCACAGGGTCAAAGTCTTTTCCTCTTTGGATCTCGGGGCTTGCTGGGAGAGGTTTGGCGAGAGAATGGCTGCATTAGAGCAGGGGTTGGGGGGGTCAAGATTTTAATTCTGTTAAAGAACAGCTGGTTTGAGTTTCTCCCCACGTCGCTCTTCCCTCCCTTTCCCCACAAATCCGGGGAGATGAAAAATTTGTTCAGAGGGGAACCAGTAAAATAAAAAAGGTTTACAGTCCAAAGCCCTTACCCTTACCCTGCTCTAGCACTAGAGAGGAATGCAATAACGTCAGCATTTGGCCTCAGTTAGATTGACTTAAAACAAGGAAGTCCTTTCTGTGTTTTGGTGTCTTAACAGCCGGATGGAACTTAATTAAAAAGCTTAAATAATCGGGAGGGATTTTTTCATACTCGAGACCGGAGGAATTCTTCCCCCTCAAGATTCAATTTCCATGAGAAATTATTATTTCTAGCGTAACTTTAAACAGGTGAGGCTCACAAATAGTTGGCGGCTACACAGCACGTCGCAAACTTGCAGCTTTCCGGGGTAAATTCTTTAAAGCACTCGATGGAGATATCGATACGCTGCCTGTTATTCGTTCTAGATTAGGGCTTAAACAAATTAAGAGTCTGACGTCACGATCAATTTCAAAGCCTTTTGCACTTGACGATACCGGTGCTAAAACCAAATTGCTGCAAAAAAACAATAAGGTCTTCCAGCCTCTTTCTTCCCCCGTCCCAAGTGAAATGTGTTGATCCCAATGCCAAGGCGGGACTCCCTCGCATTGCAGCCGGCTGAGGGGAAGGGAGAGAGGCGACGAAGGGGGAGGCGCTACGGCTCGCCCATAAATGGAAAACTAATAACAGATTTTTTTTTTTTCTTTCTTTTTTCGCTGCTTTCTCCTGCGCTCTTTTTGCCGGCTGACTGGCCCCGGGGCCGTGTTGGTGTGTGGCGCGGCAGCAATCAGGGGTCATAATTTCATTGGCGGTTAGCATCAGGTTCAATTTTTCTAGTAGGTTACATTTGCCAGAAAGTCTGGATTGTGTTACTGTGTACCGGCGGAATCAGTGCAGAGCTGCAGAATCCCTCTACCTTTCCAAGAGGAGCCAGCGACCCCCCCAACCCCCCCCCCCCGTCCTTGTTCTGTACGTATTCATGTCAGACCTCGCAGACACGACTCGTTCGAACGCCAGTTGGAGTTGCTGGATTGAGACCAAATGATGTCTGTGCGTATGCATATCTTGAGACCCCTCTAGTGGTCGCAGTCCACTCTGGCTAATGACAAGGTTAGTTTCTGTTTGGACACAGCTGGTGTGGGCAAAAGGGAAAGAAAAATGAGTTGAGGAACGTCTTCAAAGGCTATAAAGCGAAAGTCAAGGCGAATGGGATTAAGAATGAGGTGTCCAGCCAAAAGCACAAATTCCTGAATGCATGTGCTGTTTCTAGTGAGAAATTACAAGGAACATGTGGGGAAAGTTCTTTCCCCTTAAAGTCAAGTGACCTTCGAGAGAATCCTAATCAAATGACTCGTTTCGTCTCGCAGGAATGTGACCAGGTACATATCGACGACGTGTCCTCCGATGACAACGGCCAGGATCTGAGGTACAACACTGGAGCCCTTTAGCTCTCCCTCCAAAACCATCAGAACAAAACCGTGCCATTTGCTCGGTGCTCGGCCCGCGCTGACAAGAGTCCGCTCTTCTCCTCTTCGTCCCCACCCTCACAGCACGTATAACTTCGGCGCCGACGGTTTCCACGCCGCGGCGACCAGCGCCAATCTGTGCCTGGCCACGGGCGTGCGGGGAGGCGTGGACTGGATGAGAAAACTGGCCTTCCGCTACAGACGCGTAAAAGAAATCTACACCACCTACAAAAACAACGTCGGAGGTAATCCCCCCCCCTCCTGCGAGCAGCGCTGCTCTGTGGAGATCTGTCGAAGTAGAAATGAGTTTGCAGATGTGCGGGTGCCGCCATGTGCGCGTGCTCTCAAAGCGCACACGCCACACCACTCGGTTTCGGGGGGGAAAATGTCTACTGACTATTTCGGTGGTGTTCTGAAGGCCAGTCCAACCCAAACAATGTTCCCCCTGCGTTTCAGGTCTGCTGGGCCCGGCCAAAAGGGAAGCCTGGTTGCAATTGCGAGCAGAAGTTGAAGCCTTGACGGACTCCTGGTTAACACTGGCACTGAAAGCACTAACGTTAATCCACTCAAGGTAGGAACCCAGTGCCGTACATACATAAACCGTCATGTGGTGTAAATAAGTCAACTCCGTACTCCTAAACTATGTGAAAGTGTGCATGGAGATCCAACTAGAGTCAAAGCTCGATCCTTCGGGGGCAGGACGTGTTTTCACGCGTTTGATACATTGCGGTGTCGTTTGTTCTGTGTTTTCTTCTTTGTCCTCCCCTCGGAGCGATGTAGAATGATGTCATCCCTTTGCTCTCCTCCTCTGTCTCCCCTCCGCAGGTCAAACTGTGTGAACATCCTGGTGACCACCACGCAGCTCATCCCTGCGCTGGCCAAGGTCCTGCTCTACGGCTTGGGGATTGTCTTTCCCATCGAGAATATTTATAGTGCAACCAAAATAGGTAAATGTGGGTTTTCAATCCTCTCTGGTTTCGTCCTCCGTGATCAATCTATCACTGTGGGACATTAATGCTTGTTGTTTTAGCCTGGTTGAGTGTATCAAATTCGAGACACACGCGCTACCTCAGTGATGGGACGGAGGCGTGGATGGGGTGGGACGTTCGGTCACCGGAGAGCGTTGATGTTCTTCTTCTATGAAGGAACAGGCCCAAATCAGCCCGGGATTATTCTCTGGGCCTCCCGAGGCCTCTCCTGTTCACTCTCTGCATATGAAACCACTTCTGCACATTTATGTCATTCCACAGCTACGAGACCCCCCCCCGCTCTTCCTCCTCCCCCTCCTACTACGAACCCCCCCCTCCCTCTTTTTTCCTCCTGTCCCTTCCCCTTCTCCACTGCTTCAAATGCAAAATAAACATCAAGCTTGACTCCCACGGGGCGTTTTCGGGCCCATCGGCGTAGAGTTGGAGGCGAGCGCGAGCTCAGGGCTCCATCCAGGCGATAAGCGCACTGGTTGCTCCCAACCAGAACCCTGGCCCACGCAAGAGTGATTTCGGGCTGATTTGAGTTCATTTGTCCCATGGCCGGGGAGTTAATGCTTTTCAGATCGCCTTCATCTGAGGGCTGATCTTATCGCGTCTCCTCGCTGGGCTCAGAGTGTTTGCACTCTGCCCTACTTCCTACGCGCCGTGTGTTTTTAGAGGGGCTCTTGTCACCCTGCGCCTTTTGAGTCAACCCGCCGGTGTTTTAGAGTGGCTCCGTTCGAGCGCCTTTGTATCTGTTTGCGTCCACTCGACGCTCCACTAACGCCCTGCTGTTGACTCCCCCCCCCCCCACACACAGGGAAGGAGAGCTGCTTTGAGAGAGTGATTCAAAGGTTCGGGAGGAAAGTTGTTTACATTGTTGTTGGAGACGGTGTGGAAGAGGAGCAAGGCTCGAAAAAGGTAAGAAGTTCTGGAAGAACAGATACCACACACTGCACGCACCGTCGAGTCGTCTGGGGGGAAACATTCATCTACAAGTGCACAGGGATGGGAGAAAAGGAAATGTTTGAGCGTTCTGCAGGGGTCAGGAGTTCATCATGAATGCTTGCCCAACACAAAACATACCTGCCATACTTCTCCAAAGGAAAAGGATCAGCGCTCTCATAGGGGCGTCCGAGTACAAGAGAGAAAGTCCGTAGTGTGTAATCAGCGCTCTTCCTCCGCCATCTCAGGTTCGCAGGGCAGGGGAGGGGAGTAGATGGCATAATTATATATTCCCGCTGGGTGCCCTGAGCGGCGTGAATGCCGTGCCGTGTAACGCTAGCCCCTCTCGGACCCATTGAAGGCATAAAGGAGACTCAAATCATTGTCGATGAAATCAGAATATTCGCTGCAAAGCCGAGCCTGTCAGCGTGACGCGGTTTTGGGATCTGTTCGGATGCCTCCTGCCTGTCGGCTCTCGTGCACTCGGCGTTTTCTGACCGAGCTCCCGGCGGGGATATTCATTAGCAAACGAATCAGCGGCTTAGGAACGAATGTTTCACTGACAGTTACGGTGCCGGCACGCACTCCCTTTGAAAAGCCACCAGCTCCCCTTTCACCTGTTTTTCGGTAAACAGCGAGGAGAAGCGTGAGGACAGATGAAGAGCGATTAGGGAAGATGTAGCAACCCCCTTTACCCTGGAGAAGTGTGTAAAGCAATAGCTCCGTGTTATGGAAAGCGAACACACCCTGGGAATAAGGACTTGAGGGATGATTGTGGAAAAAAGATGCAAATGTCTTCGTCTTGAGTTGTCGGAGTGTGACATTGATGGAAGGATAAGGCGTTTTTATTTCCCCTCCGTCTGAGTGCTGCGAGTCCCACGACACGGCATGCGGTAAAAGGTTTCTGTGTCAACATCAGGGAGGACTTGAAATAACACAACAATTACACCCGTCAGGAGGCACACATCAGACGTGACATTGTGTGAAACTACAAAAGCGAACGTCTGAGAAGTTCTCTCGGCCCTCATTCCGTAAAAAAAAAAGAAAGGAAAAAAGTCCCCCAAACCCCCGAAACCGTTCTGCCTCCAGTTATTGCCTTCGCCTGGGAGAGGAGGCAGAGATAGCATCGGCAGCTTTTAAACTTAAAAGCAAAGACAATTTACAAAACAAAAAGCAAAGAGCTTTTTAAGGGTCAGTGCAGGCTCCTCTAAGCGGAACATATGCCTGGGAGAGGCCATACCTTTGATAAGGGGAGCGTAATGGGCTCGGCACACTGAGGAGCCCGGGACTCTACCTGACAAGCTCCTTTCATTCTCTGCGACTCGGGTTTCTCCTCCGCCCCCCCCCCCCCCCCCCCCCCCCCCCCCACCTCACCCCCCTCCCCCCTCCCTGTCCCCGTCCCCGTCCTCTGCTTGGGAACAGCGGCTCATTTGCACCGTCCCGAACACACACACTGGCAGGCGGTATATCCCCTGCGGGGAGTTCCTTTATGTCGGAGAGGCCGCCGCTCGCTTGAGTTCGGTCGGTTCAAAACTTCACGTTAACGCGTGGGAGGAATCGCACGGAGGCCGTCTTTGGCCGCGCCGACCCGTGCGCGAGGGGGCGGGCGCCGCAGACGGCGTGCGTTGTTGAAATGATCGCTTTTCTCCATCCGTTGAACGTATGAGCCGTGGTGTAAACGCTCTGCTTTGGACGGGCTGCCAGCAAGGATTTTTTTTCTCCTTTGATTATTGATTGATGTGGCCGTTTTCTGGTTGCTAACTCAGTTAAAAAAATGCCCACCTTTGCTTTTCCGAGGGAAAAAACAAAACAAATATCATTATATTATATCATCTGAATCTAAACTGTGCTTTTAAATCAAACGTTTGTCGTTCCTCCCTCAGCACAACATGCCCTTCTGGAGGATCTCCAGCCACTCAGACCTCATGGCCCTCCACCACGCTCTGGACCTGGAGTACTTGTAGCACCTCAGCGCCACCGTACACCCGGCGCCGCCTCAGCACGCCCTGCGACCTTTCACCTTCGGCCCTGCGTCCCCTTCCCACGCTTGCCACAGACCCAGCTGAGAAAAGACCCAAGCCACCCCCCCCCCCCCCCCACACACACACACACACACACCCCTCCCCGCCGCGCTGCCTGGCGTCTGTCTTCCACTACACAGGAAGAAACGAAGGGGAGAATGGAGGAAGGAAAAGAAGAAAGAAAGAAAAAAAAGAGGCCGAGCACACGGTAAATGTGCTGACATACGGTCACACTTCGTCTTAACCCTAAACTTTTCTGTTTTTTTGCTCTCTGGAAGCGAAGGAGAGAGGTGAATTTACGGCGCCGCAGCTGCTTGCCCTGGTTACTGTGAATTGGCCGTTTTTTTTTTTTTTTCTGAAGCCGTCAAAGTGTTTTACGGCCCCCCCCCCCCACACCGGTTTGCGCCCGGGACTCTTTCAGGGTTCACACCTGTGAGGAGAGAGCAGAGCTACCGAAAGCCTCGCAAACAAAACTCCAGCAAAAAGCGCAGGCCCCACGACTACTGGTGGTCTCCTCCCGTCTCCTCCTGTGTCCTCGTCCGCCCGCCTACTCTTCAAGCGCCTCTGCCGTCGCGGGACGGACAGACGAGGCGACCGCTCCTCTGTCGGCCTGTCGGAGCCCCCCCCCCCCCGTCCTTGTTATTTATGAACGGAGACTTTGTGAGTGGCGCCGTGCCACAGAGAAGGTACCTCGGCGAACTAAAGACTCGTGCCTTTTTTTACAAAGTACCCATTGATTTACACCGCAGCGAGAGCAAGACGAAAAGTGGAAGAGATTCTAAAAAAAAAAGGGGAGTTTTCTAAATATTTAAGGAAAATTACAAAAACTTTATTTACAATGCTGAGACAATCGTGTATAGAGGAAATCTTTTTTTGTGTGTGTAAGTTTGTAATCACTGGACTATTCCTTCCTATATTCATTTAGGTACGTGCTCTTCATTGAAGTAAAAAAAGAAATATTAAAGGCCTCCCATCGCACACGAGCTTGTGCAAAGCCTAAAAGTGTTGATGTGTTCAAGTTTTGTTCAGTAAACAGATATGTAGATAATGGGATTTTGTGATAAATTGTTTTGTCAAGACCAAAAGCATGGATGTCAAGTGTCAATGACCTTTCATTTGATTCGGTGATGTTTCTCGTCCTCACAGAGAACTTCAGTCACATCTTTATACGACATAACAGGTCTCCTCTCCTGCGAGTCCTTTTAGACTCATATTTTAAAGGGAAGGAGATATTTGGTGGGTTTTTTGAAGAGGGGTATTCAGAACGGTAGCTCACGACCTTTGTCCTTATGGCATTTCCCCAGCCTGCAGCCCCGACCTTATTCATTTGAAAGCAAACTTAATTCTGATGTTTTTTTGGAATTTCCATCCTCCTGAAGGCCAATTTTAACAACAACTAAATAAAATAAATCTGAGATTTGACAAGCAGGCTTGGATAGGTTTTATTATCTTTTATACAAGCGCTATAACAACTTGTACAGCGAGCGTAATTTTGTATGATGTAGTGTTTTTATTTCAACTTTTAAAATACATTCTGTATCCCACTTTGAAACTAGTTTGAAGACATGAATCCCTTTGCATACTGCTTCTACGTCTGTGGAGGGGGAAACCATTATTCACGTTGAGAGAAAAGCCACTAACTTCGAGGGGTTTGTGAACGTACAGGACGCGTGCTATCGACTGTGAATTTCTTAAACAGAAACCCGTTCGTTGTGTGTCTGATTTTTTCCCTCCTTTGCACATGATCACTGTTGGCCTTTTACATTTCGGATTCGGATCCCTCCCCTTCCCCTAACGACCCTCACCCCCACCCCATCATCTCAAAAACAACTTCTTCCCCCACTCTCCGGGGGTATCTACGTATTGCTGCTAGATCAAGGTAATGGTAGGTAAACTAGAGGAAATGTTTTATAGATTCATACAGCACGCTTTTTTTATTGTGTTGCAAACATAAATGCAAACTGGAAATACTTTACAATACATGGGCCTCATTGTGAAACGCAAAAGATTGTTGTGTCTGCAAAATATGTGTACATATGTTTTTGACATTATTATTTGATTGTGTTTAAATTAATAAAAACTGATTTGTGAACTGTTACATGTTGCCCTCTGATTTTCTTTTGATTTTATACGTACGACTTAAAACATTATTTTGAATATTCTGTAAAAAATGGAATGGAGCGATATTACTCTCTGCACCCAGTGTCCAGAGACCACTAATCCTACCAGGAAGCAAACAGAAACTGGAGCTGGTGCAGGTCTAGACCAAACAACGTTGCACCCCCGCATGCTAACGGCATCTTTTAAATGTGCACAATGTCTAGTAAAAACTAAATATTTAGTTCAACGCGGCTATAACTGATGACTCATGCTTTTGTTTAGGAGTAACTACCTTCACTTTAAGATGAATTTCTGTTAATTATACATACTTGTTTTCACAATTCTTGTGAGACGATGCTAGATTTTCCCAAGAGCCTCAACAATGTAAAATGAGCGTCTGACGTTGGTCAGGCTCCAGAAGCCAAACCGATGCCCAGTATTGGTGATAGTCCCATCTATCTCCTGGCATGTCTTCATGTAATCAACACAAACCAAACAACTCAAAATCATAGAGCGCTGAGTTAGATTAAATAACACATGAAACATACTTATGATGCAGACTGCGAGGTGGTCACCGTCTAAGGCAGTCCAGCATGTAACACTAGCCCGGACTGGGAAGAGAGAGTCCCACCTCCGAAAAAACCACGTTGGAGAATTAAACGTGCGTTTAACATCCAGATCAATTATGCTTTGAGATGGAGTGCGAGTGAAGGCCGGGGTGAGGCTTGTATGTCTGCCAGGCCCCGGACAAAGCAAGTCGGGCCGCTGCCGCCGGAATGTGCCGGCACAATGCCCCCCCCCCACCAACCCCCCCCCCCCCCCCTAATGTGCTTTTTCCACATCCGAAACAGCTGAAAGACTGAATGGTGTCTGTGGTCCTGTGGACTGGCTGTCTTTCCCGGAGAGGGAGAGCGTCTCTCTCTCTCTCTCTCTCTCGCTGAAGCATAGAATAGAGGTCTGTTCTCTTTGATAAGTTTTCCCGATGCTCAGAGACCTGGCAGAAAAACTCAGACACGACCAGACCAGACGTTTTGTAAAAGAAAAAGTGGGTGTTGCGGCTTGTCGGCCAGCCGCTCTGGCTGCTCGTGCACAACGGAGGGGAGCTAAAAATGAGAGGTCGTTTTTTTTTTTTTTTTAAGGCTTGTATCTGACTCTACAACCCTCAGAGCTTTGGAAGTCGTTGTTGATGTTGTTGAAGATCGCACTGAACGTGTCATGAGCTTGCTTTTGCTGGATATTGGCGTTCCCGAGCTTCGAATACGGCGTCGCGTTAAACCATGTTATTCTCAGAAGGCGAATCTTCACTGAACTCCCATCAACCCCCCCCCCCCCCCCCCTTTTCAGAAATAAAGGGGCCATTACCTAGCTGGTGCTCTGTCGGGCATTCCTCCCTGGGACGTCCCAGCAAAGCACCCGCCCTCCATAAAACTGTACTGCAATAATAAACAACGCCATTGGTGATTTACGACCTTGCCCAGACAGTGATTTCATGCAGATTTCCATGGAGGGGGCCTCTGACGGTGCATCACAATTGAACTAATATTGTATTACATGCATATCAAACTCCCTCCCAAAAACCTGATCTGCTACATCTCTTTTATGAGCGGGATAACTATTAATAGGCCTGTGTTCTCCTCTTGGTGGCTAGTGTGTCAAAAGTTAGGGGGATTTGTCTCTGGAGCGAGTAGATGTGCACGGATTGAGGCAGTGAGAGATCCTCACTGAGAATCCTTTACCAGAGAGCGCAAAGAAAAGAAAAAAAAGGACGCACTATGAAGTGGTTTCAGTCTGCATTTCTTTATTCCCCGGTTTGGCTGATGCTGCTCGTCTGGAGGCAGGATGGACGCAGCTCCTCCTCCTCCTCCTCCTCCCGTATTCAGACAAAGAAAAGGCTCCTCGCTCCTCTCCAGACGCGAGGCTCATTGGGAGCTCGCAAGACCGCGGTGCTGCTAAAATAGGCCCTTTGTTTACTCTTTGTTTATTTCTCCGTTTCTGGGATTTCACGGGCAGAGCGGCGCAGGGAGAGCTGGCAAATCAGGAAGCCACGGGATCGCCTCCGAAACGGGCCGGAGCGCCCGCAGCCACGCCCGACCCACCCCGCGCCGACGAGGCCTCCCCGAGGGATTCCCAGTTTTGTACTGGAAGCCGTTAGATTTGAGAAATCCCAGGTTGTTTCAATAAAGCACTGAGAGACATGTTGTTACTCTCCTGTCGCCAAGATGCTGCGATTCTTGTTGTCTTTTTCGGTCACTCGATTGCGGAGAATTCATTTTTAACATTCAAACGCTTTCTTTGCAAGGTTGGCGCAGTGACTCTATCAAAAAAATAATGACTTGTTCAACAACTGCTGCAGCCGAGCAGCTACCGAAGTTCACTCCCTGAGCCGATTCAGCAACAAAGGCACACTTTCACGTAACCTCTCACCACGGCTCGTAACCACCGTGAGGTCGTAGCGCTGCGCTCTGCCAGGGCTCCGACCTGGAGCGAACCTCTGCCACACCACAGCTCCACCTGCGGTCCAACACACACACACACACACACACACTTTCCCTCACATTTACTGGGCCCAGTGCGCCACTCGATTTGAAGGTGACTGGCAGAGATTTATATGGAGAGCTAAGGCCACCCCACAACCGTGTGTGTATGTGTGTGTGTGTGTGTGTGTGTGTGTGTGTGTGTGTGCGCATGCGGGTGACTTCTTAGCTAACTCTGAGCTGTGAGCTACCTGGTCCCTGAGGGTTTCATTTGGCTGCTGCTGCCCCTCCAGACCTTCCTGTGTGCTCTGCTCCGTGAGCACGTGCAGCGTGTTTATGTGTGTTTGTCCGCGCTCAGGACGTGCACGCGTGTGCTTGCGTGGACCTCCCTCTCGGGTGTTAATTGGGCCGGTCTCTCCCAAGTCGGGGCTCGGACCGGGGCCAACCTCCCTCTCGTCTGGCAGCAGAAGGAGTCTCGTAGCCGGTTTAATAAACATCACCCGGGTTAATAAAACAGCTTTGCGTCCCACCTTGGCTTGTCTCTGCTCGATAAGTCACGGGTGATGTTATTTTTTCTAGAAGTAGAAATGAAGGGAAGGTGAACCCTGTTTTGTAGGTAGGTGGGGGGTTTTTTTCTCAATCTGCTGCTGTTTTACGGCCTAAAATTCGGCTGCAGAAATAATTCATTTAATTATTTTACACTTACAAGAAGCTATACGACCAACATGGATATATTATGTAACCCCTCAATGAAATAAAATGCAATTTGAGAAGCAAAAGATGTTTTAATATTAGTGCTTTATGTATAGGTGCTCTGAAGCAAAGGGCCGAGGTGTGGTGTGCCCCAGTAAAAGGTTTGTTAGTCTGAAGGGTCAGTGTATCTGATTACTAAAAACCAGAGTGAGCACTCCTCTTCTGGAGGAGGTCGCTGATGATGGTCAGTGTATCCCTGCAAAACCATAGGATAATCCCTCCAACACAATGTCAAGGAGTTTAGTTTAGGTTGTTGTTGACATTATAATAAAAAAAAACTGACATGAATACAGTCTTTAGAGCATGGAGGGGCTGCACCGGGGGACGAAGGAGCCGCTGGGGACGAGAGAGAAATATTCTGTATCCTGGGTGACTTTGCTCTTCTCGGGGATTACAAAGGGTTTAACCGGTGGATGAAGGAGAGCAAAGTGGGAAGTGACATTTCTGTTCAGGCAATACGGCAATCAGCCGCATGGAGCGCCGCCAAGAAGCCTCCCGGCCTGGATAGAAAATGCTAAAAAAGGCTGGAGAGAGTGTAAACAAACGTGGGTGCTGGCTAGCGGCGCAGGGAGGGGGGGGGGGGGGGGGGGAGGGAGGAGGGCGGGGGGGGGTTGGCGTCCAGGGGGACAGATCTGTTAACCATCAGTGGCTGCGTTTCATCCTGCCGGCCCTCTCCAAACCCCTTCAAGGGAGGCTTTGTGTACCTGCTCCGCAGACAGGAGCTGGGAATTTGGGGAACAGGAAACCAAGGCTTCCACTCCCCCTCCCCATCCCTTCTTCCCCACACCTCACCCATTCCCCTCCCCCCCAACACACACACCCCACATTCACCCTCTCTTGTACGCCAACTCTGGTACCTGCCTCGTTGTGCAGCATGTCCCTTTGGAACAGGTCGAGTCGATAAGAGGACGCAGGTACGAATGTTCCAAAAAAAAAAAATGCCACGCACAATCCAAAAGGCTTGCGTGCTGCGGGTTGGAATAAAACGGAGGGGATGTGGGTATTTAAACCTCAATACATAATTCATGATTCTCCCCCCCCCCGCTGAACCACCAGCCAAGAGAGTGGGAGCATTGACAGAGTTCACTATGTTAATTGTTCCTGTTCGTTCATGAGCTGCTCGGGAGCCCACGCCAGTTCACATCAGCACTTTGCCCACTAGAAGGATATTATTCCTGACAAAAAGCCGCTAGTCCTATTACTGCGACACGGTAAAGGTTAGCAGGGGGGGGGGGGGAGGGCAGGGGGAGGGGAGGGGAGTAACGCGTGTGTAGCAAACAGCCGTCGTCCAATGGACGACGTGGCCACCGTCGCTCTGCACAGCAGGTCTTTCAGGCTTTTGATTTCCATGTTTGCTGTCAGTACGCAGCAGCTGCAGGAGGAGGAGGGGGGGGGGGGAGGTCTGTAAAACTATATCAACAGTTGGGAGGGTCATACACTGTATAGATATTTCCCGCTTTCCATTTGAAACACAGCAAAAGGGAAGGAAATGGCTTAAGTGGCTAACCTGCTATATATCTTGTAAAGCTAAGCTAACAGCGTTACTTATATTGTCAAAGAGGATATTATTAGCTATTTTTCAAGACAACTCCATCGAAAACCTTATGTCTTTTAAAAGGGAAATTGTTGTTTTCTTTTTCATAAGAACTTGAATTTTCTCTTAATTCCCTCGGTCCAAAATGGTTTCTTTGAAGGATGCACACTTTTTGAATTGGAAATGGTTCTTTCAGTATGATAATTGTGTATTTAGGAATCATATGCATATTAGAATCCGGATGAATGGTACCAAATATGAAAGCAGTTGACCTGCCCTGTAGCCCAGGGGTTTTTTCTACTGAAGTTGATGCTCGTTATCTTTTGAAAGGACAACTGCCTCGTTCGACCAGGATGCTACCACACCAATATAACCCTAGACCAAGGATTAACAAATGCTGTGAATAGAACAGCGTGAGTGTATTATTTATTTTGTATTACCTATTTGGATTAATGCATTTTCTTTTCCCTGGTCTTTGTCGGGTGCACGCTTTTTTATGTATCAAATCTTTCTTTTGTCACAAAATCTTCGTCTCTGTTTCAGTCTACTCAAAGTTCTGGAGTGGGACTCAAGTTATGAGCTTGATAACAATATGCGTTTGTTATTTGGGGTTTAATAGCAGCGCTTAGGTCCTTCTTGCGAGCCTTCCTTTGGGAGGGTTGCACACCTGTACGAGATGTTGTCAGTGGACTCCTGCTGAGAGCACACCTGCGCAGGATCCTCATTAGTTGGTTATTTAGGTTTCGACCGAGCAGCCGTCTTGCTTATTTGTCTGGGGAAAATTCCTCGTGTTCAATGATGAGTCCCATGGTTGTGAGTTTTAAAATTATTTTGCCATCTCTATTTCTTTTAGGTTTGTGCAACTTCTGCTCAAGTTCTAAGTTGTTTTGTCTGTTCTCTAATTCAGTCTTCTACTGTAGGACAAGGTTCTGCAAAAAATTAATCCACTTGGCACAGCATCAAAACGAACATGACTATTCTTGACATAGCAACTTCATTGCTCGGTTGCTTTTGCATCATTCCACATCATTATGTTTTTCAGTGCCAAACACTAACTTTTTGCAGGCCCCATTTGTTAAAATATAATTTGTTGTCGTGGGTTTTTGTTTGTGGTGGATGTTTGATATCTACTTCATCGGTCAGACGATTGAGTTACAGTCCCCCTACTCATCGAACCTGGATTAGACCCTCTGTTTCCCACTCAGATACTGTCTAGCTAGCTTCTAAAAAGGCCTGTTTTGCAGAACTATTGTAACGCCCTGTTTAGTCAACACAGTTGCAGCGCTGTTTGTCGGTTGATGCGCAGGTCCACGAAGAGAAAATAATCATCCCTGGCGCTGAGGTGACACAAATCATAAAGGCGTCATTGTGAGTGCTGACTTGTCTCCCAGTATGCTAAATTAAAAAATGGATGTAACCCAACACGGGATGGTAGTGGCGATAAGATCTGGAGTCGGCCCGTGTCCCTGCAGGCCCTTCTCCTCCTCGCTACACCACAAGGGAAAGCCGCGCAGTGACAAGCGGTGTTCAGGAAGCGTGGCGAAACACCCTGCAGATCAGCAGATAATATTTTTTCTGGCAAATAAAGCCATTCCTGAACCTTAAATTACATTTTCACCTCGCCAAAAAACAATAGATGTCTGCTCTCCAGGCCTGAGGCAGTGTCGGTCTGACACGGATGGAGGGGCAAAGAGGAAGTGCAAGGTGTTTGCTGAGTGCAGCGTAAGCGCGTGTGTGTTATTAAAATAAATGGAGCTTCTTTGAGTCTGTCAATGTGCAGGTTTCATGTAATGTATCAGTGAACGTGTGTGTGTGTGTGTGTGTGTGGAGAGAGTCACTCTGCAGCACCATGACAACGGTCTGATCCTCTCTCTCTAATTGTCTGTGACCTCGTAACCAGAGACGCACTCTCGAGGCAGGAGGAGGGCCTTTCACACGGCAATCACTTTTGGATTTGTCCTTTATGCAACTCCTGAATACCACTGCCAAAAAGGTGTGTGTGTGTGTGTGTGGGGGGGGGGGTCTATATATGCAGGTGCGACCGTTCTCTAAATCTAAACCCTGTGCTTATTGGCAGTGAGCTACAATAAATGTGGAGGTGGAAAAGTATGTGTGGATTAGACACCCGTGTCACATGATTGGCTTGCTTTATGTAGCTCTGAAAGAAGAACCATGTGTTGTGATCTTATCACCTGCGACTAAAGTGGTTATTACAACATATAACATGTTCTCATGACACCACATTATTCAACGTGCATCATGAGCACCTTTAAAAACAATAAAATGTATCAAAACATTGTCTGAAAGTTAAATTTGTCTCCTTTCGAAGACAGGATGGACAATAAAATAGGTAAAAATGACTTTCCCTCTTAAAACATTATTCCTGTAGATGGAGTTACTGGATTCGGGAATTACTGTGAATTCAATTCAAAACGGCTGTCTTTGGCTTCCTCAGCACTTCAGTCATTATGATACTGTACAATTAAAGGGCTTGTATTTCTATGAGCAGTTTTTACATCACCATCACAATTAGATCTGAACGTGCAACTATTGCACCGAATCAGCAAATGGTTCAGCTTCCTTCTCATCTCTAACTTTAAGTATAACTCAAGTTGAAGTGTATAGTGACCATGCAGAGAATCCACACCCCTCTTTTTCAACGCTGTCTGTCTGCCTTCCATCTGTCTGCAGAGACCGGGCTCTTCTGATCTCTCTGTTTTGTTCCACCATAAAGGGGCCTCAGTAATGGCCCCTGTCACACACTAAGGTATTAAGGCCTAAAGCCTCTCTCTCCGCCGCCACTGGCAGCTGGGTCAGGGGAATAATTTGATTTGGTATTTTATGCTGGAAAAGTGCCTTTCTTCCCAAGCCACATTTGCGCTTGGCTTCTCCTCTGCTCTGCAGCCCCCTGAAAGACTTTACATGACATTAACACATTTCAGAGAGCATTACGCCTTGAAAAGAGATTTGTCTAGACAAAGGCATGGTTTATTTGTAGTTAAAGCTTCATTTCCTGCCTGTTCCTTCTTGTGCACTCTCTCCCTGCACCTTTACCCCCCCCCCCCCTCAATCCGCCCCTCCTTCCTGCGTGACTCCTGCAGGGCGCACAATGGTTGGCGCCCTGACAGGTAAGAGGATTTCAATTAGTTTACCTCGAAATGGGCCCGGCAAAACGTGATTAATGAAAGCAATTAGTCTCTGTCATGTCTTCAGCACACTCCTGCTAAATCACCAGACTGCTCCTCTCTGACACTAAGAGCAAATTACATCACCCAGATCCTCTCTCTCTCTCTCTCTCTCTGTCGGCCTCTTTATGAGCTCCCCACGTCTCAATGAAGTGAGCAACGAAAAGAAAGAAGAAGAAAAAGAAAAGTGAGGCATGAAACACAGCGGATGTGCATTTTTTTTCTCTTCTTTTTACTCTTTCAGTGTATCCCATAAACATCCACAGTCCGTCTTTAAAGCTGTAAAAAAACAAATTGTAATGCTCGTATTTTCTACAAATTCCATTCAAAGAGATTTAGTGCACTGCAGCTTAAAAATCATCAACTGAGATTTGTGTGTAATTCACCATAGATGTTCTGTGTGTGTGTGTAGAAGTCTGAGTAGTCATAATCAGGCAATAAGAAGTATGTGCATCATTGTTAATTTGCAGTAAATGAATCAGGGGCCGGGGCTTTGGTCCCCTGATTGTAGCATGGATGATCTACAGCGGCACACACATGTTTACGCTTGGCAAAAGTCCTCCTCCCCCCCCCCCCCCCCCTCCAAAACATCACATACAATCGTATAAACTCCGGCGCGATTTATGGAGGCATGTTTTAAACTTCAGTGTGCATGCGTTACAGCCTCCTGTCACGGAACCGAAGGAACTCTCCATCTGAAGATTTGAAATCAAATAAAAGGGAATTCACTGAGGCATAGATACTGTTTTGCTAGCTGCAGGCTGCGTGGACCTCAGCCAACAGTAATCACGGCCCACTAGGAACCACCTGCCTCCAAACCATCACATGGAAGCTTCCTCTTCCTCGCTTGTGTTATATATTTATGTCCACATCCCGCCCACCATCTCCTTTAGTCTTTCTCTCAATCCTTTCTCACTTCCCTCCTCCCTGTCCGTGGCACTCCAAGCCCAGTTGTTCCGGAAGATGTTATTCTTTATAATAATAAGAAAAGTGCACAATGTATAAAGTTTCCTTTTTGTCCCAGAGGTTCAGGGATTTCCTAAAAATCGTATTATTATTCATCTTTTTTTTGCTCACCGTTAAAACACAGTTCTCAATAACTTCCATAGGATTCTTCCTTCTGGCAAGAGGTCAATCTAGTAAACCCGATGTCGGGTTGCCTGTGGCCTTTTGCAAAGGTGTGATAGGGCTCACACGTTTTCATGTGATCCTATTTCTTCATTTCCTGCATTGGCTGCAAACTGAGGAGCAGCACGGGCCGCGGGGAGACCCGGGCGCTCGCCTCCCCCCTCCCCCTCCCCCTCGCCCTCGTCCCTCGCCGTTCTTTCTCCTCCCTTCTCACGCCGTTTGTCACATGGGGGGGGGGTGCCAGCGTTAGAGGCTCGTCCCTATGCGCTGAGAGGCTTCTAACGCTGTTGTTCAGACTGACGTACATTCCTAAGCATGTCTATATGCGCATGCTGCTGCTGTGTGTGTGTGTGTGTGTGTGTGTGTGTGTGTGTGTGTGTGTGTGTGTGTGTGTGTGTGTGTGTGTGTGCGCGTGCATCTGTATTGCATGGTTGTCTTTTTCTCTGTAGCTGCTCACTCATGTGCCAGGACTTGCAGGTCGCCTGCTCCTTCCTGCTTTCAAATGGAGGCTGCCCTTGTCAAGCTGTCACGCTTCAGGACAGTAATATCTGCCCCCCCCCCCCCCCCCTCACCCCCCCCACCCCCGCCCTGCTTCTTTGCTCCTCACCCCATCAATCAGAAACATCGGAAAAGCCAAAAAATTCTCGGCCCACACATTCGCAGTGTTCCTCTCCCGATCTGTCAGCGTCTTCCCTTCTCACTGCATCCCTCCCTCCCGCGTTGTCTGAGGTTAAATTGTCACCAGGCCAAAACGTAATTGTTCAAAGCTCTGTCAGCCTCCGACGCTTTGATATTTTTCCCAAGGTTTCAAAAGAGCACGACAACAATGGGCTTGTTCCTGCAGGGCGCGGGGGGAGGTAGCCAAGGCCGCATGAGTTATCACGCCTCCACGTTGGCTGGCATGGCCCGCGGACTTTTACTGCGGGGGGGGGGGGGGGGGGAGGAGGGTGTTTGTCAGAAGGAAGCGAACTTGTTAGTGGTTTTTCTCGGGCGGCTTATTCGATGACCGGGGATAGTTTTTTTATTTCGCCGAATGACTTTCCAACATCAGCCCAGGTGAACATTAGGGCGTGTACGGTGTCGAGACTCAAAATGGTGGCGTGTTTGTTAAAAGCAATGTGGAGGTTTCTGTAATTGACACTGGCCTAATGTGGGTTATTTTCACTCATTGTTACTCACCAAACCACAACGCCCAGTCTGTATTTAAAGGGCAAAGAACAGGCGGGATCAGATCATTTGTTATAGATTTAATCTTGCCAACAGATCGTATCAAAGACATTTACCTCTTAATGTTCTTTTAACAAACCTCAGGTCAAAGCCTTCTCTTTAAAATGATACCACGTAACTTGGCAGAACGAAAAATTCTTCCTCTTAAAATGTAAAGTCAAACAATTGCTTGAGTAAAAACATAAGAGGTTTAGATAGTGCTACATTTTGGTAAAGTTAAAGATTTTTTTGATTATTTTATTAGGATTGGGAACATTTAAAATGTGATTTTAACATACATTCAGGTTGAGTATTCTGCCAAATCAGACGTGGGTTGTAATGTCCTATATCAAGACGTCCCTGTTGATATTCAATTACTTGTAATGTAACTCTGTCAAGTTACCCAGCACTTGCAAATTGCGTTACACTTTCTTGTGTTCTACTTTTACAAAACATCAGTTAACTTTTCGCAGTGATCCGATTTGTGTGTTTCTCTATGACGTGAGTATTGTTCAGTGTCCAGGTTGCCAGCCGCCGGTCAGCACCTACCCAGCCCGTCTAACATGATATACATTCACCTCCACGGGGGGGACATTGTCCACACGTTCTATTTATGGATGCTCAGTAAAATGACACTTCACCCTCTGCCTCTGTCTGAAAGCGATTGTTCTCATATGTTACATGTAGTACAGATTAAGACAAGACATACGGAAGTAATGCCTGATGTCACACCAAACTGTTCCTTGGTGGCCGACTGACTTGTGGTGAAAAGAAAGAAAGTTCATACATCTAGTCCCCACACGTAACCCACACTGTATGCACTTTGCTAGTTAGGTTCAGGGATGTTGGTTAAGTGGATCTTTAACGTTTAGGATAGAGCAACGCTAGCATTATGTCCATGGTCCCACGCCTTCACGCTATGCTAAGCTAAGCTAACTGTCTCCTGGCCGCCGCCCCACAGTCAAACTACACTGTGATGTCCGTTCACTCAGTTATTAAACTGGAATTTTCTGTCAAATACGTCAGGTGCGTCGTGTAAAGTAGCTTAGCCCCTTCTCCACCGGTGCGTGTAATGAGTGAAGTGACGGCAACCACCTTTACACGGTGGAACAATGTGTGAAAATGGTTGCGGGCTCGGGCCCTGACGGGGGCCTTTGGTTTTAACCCATGCCCCCCCCTCCTTTTTCAACTACTCTGTGAGATTTACTCTAATGTCCCAGTGCCCCCGTTGAACGAGGAGCCGCTGCAGGCGGAGAAGCCTAACAAGCTGCCGTCTCCGTCAGAAACCAGACGTCCACTCGCAGAAAATGGCCCTTTCCTCCGGGACCAGGGGAGGTTTGGCCCGGGCTTCAGAGGCGGGTCGCGGTCTGCTCGCTGGCAGTAGCGGCCAGTCAGGCCCCCGGCTCCTCCTCCCCTTCCTCGGCAGTGGGAACAGTGGGAGTTGCGGGCTGCGATTACCTGCCAGAAGAGAATGGCGCCGAGGTGAGCTCAGACTTTGCGCTGCTTTGCGAGCACTCAACGGGAGCGCTTTGTTTTTTTTCCAAACGCGACCGGAAACGGGTGGTAAATGAGCTATGATGTCCTTCGTCAAAACACACAACATTTACATCCTGCTTTCCCTGTAAATATGCTCCACACCTAAGATAGCCTTCATTTGGTATCAAATGGGTATTTATGTTAAAGAAACAGTTGAGAGAGTTTTTACATAATAGCTGGCCTAACCATAGCATCCGCTGTACAGGCTTCAGGGCACAATATTCATCTTCAGTATTGACCTCTTTAGCCTTCTGTTTGATGTTCAAATGTTGTCAAATACCCAAACCTAACTTATTTCTGTATTTTGCCACCATTGTCTCTCTGCCCCATTCGCTCATATTCATATTACATATTACAAGCAAGCTTAAGGAATAGAGGAAAAACATGCAAAATGTAAGGTCATTTGCAACTTCCTTTGATCGGGACTCAGCGTCTGGTACATGTATTATGGAGTCAGTGACATTGCGTCAGAGCAGATATGATCCCAAATGAAAAATTATCTTTTCAAGTTAAAGAAAACACATTGGAAAACGGAGCGAGAGAGCAATGGCAGAAGGCCTACTTCTCTCCCACAACAAGGGAGTTCCTCCCAGCTCCCCAATTGAGATAAGTATGTGGTGTCTATTTTGACACGTGCATAACCCTCGGTTAAACAAAGTCTAAATTAAGTTGGGAAGAAATTAGTTTTTCTTTGTATACTTTTGCAGCAGCTGCAGTAGATTTTACACTTTTTTGCGGTAACGTTCCCTATGAAAAAGCCAAAAAACATTTACATCACCTGGCAGTTCATGTGCTTTCACATGCCTCAATAAAACTGCATAGACTGTGCTGTAAATTGTGTATGTCATGAAAAAAAAAAACATGTGCATAGTCTGATGATTTTCATGCTTTTGTTTATGATTCTCTTTGCTACGTTTATGGCCCTTCTACAAGTGAAACTACGCCTTTTTACAGCTTAAAAAAAATATAGGATTGTCTCTGTAGGAAAGGCTCTATGAAATGTTTTTTTTTTTTAAAGCTTTGTCGAAGTCCTTTTGCCACTCACTGGGCCATTTCCTCTCATCCGGTGACGGCGAGTGGATTTATGTGTGTGTGGTTGCCCAGAAGACAATCTACTGTACTGCAGAGCCTGTCATACAGGCTGATGTATTCCCCTCCACATCCCCCCCCCCCCTCTCTGAGCTTTATGATGGAAACTGATACAAACACTGTGATAGGGTTTCTGGATAAATTATTCACGCTTCCAATGCTCACTCCCTGCTGCCGTTTCGCTTCTTGGAGGACGTCCATTCGACAAATGGAGCCCTTTTTTTTCCTTCTTTTTTTTTTAGACCTCATCCTTTTAATTGATCCGCAGCAAAGACAATACACGTGTGATTGAGGGTGCGGAGAATTTGCGCGGTGAAAGTTCAGACTGGCAGACGTTAGGTGCCTTGAGATTTACTGCCTGGTAAATGAAATGAATGTCCGTCGGGTTGCAGGGGCGGCACATCAACGGAGCACCGGTTTCTAATGTCTCCACCATCTGGTAGGATAGGCCTTTAATTGAAAAGAATTTCTGGACTGAAGGGGAAGCGCTGGACCAAGTCTCCCGATCCCCCAAGAGAGAGAAGTAATGAAAAGAAAATAACTTCTCTCCTCTTTAGTGCCTATGGAAGCCATAAAGAATAACAGGACATGGTGATATAACAGACACACTGCCGTAGTGAGTGGGCGAATATCTTTCATATTGCAGCCTGCCATCTGCTAAGACGGTTAGGAAGCCAATTGGATTAAACGTTATGGCCACTTTGCTCACCGCGACTCTTAGGACAACCTTCAGGGGTGGCAGTTCATAAAGCATTTCTTTGTCAGATTTATTTAGACATGATAAATGTGTTTTTACTTTTTGCGCCTCACCCGCTCCATACTCCGACTTCTTTGAGAAAAAAAAAAAAAAAAACAGGAGGGAGGGGATGGCAGACATCCTCGAGGCCATAGAGGATAACTGATGAGTCTAGCAGGAGTGAAGGCAGAATAACAACACTCACCTCTTAATGTAGCTTTTTCACCGTTGGGATTCACCGAGCACAGACACAGCCGGCGTGCTAGTCTCTGCGTGTGGGTGGAAATCCTGCAGGTCTATCTCCGAAAACCATGCACTGGATCGTCTGTGTTTGGATCCGGGTCCAGGGTTTTTTTTTTTTTTTTTTTTGGAGGTTCAGGGGTTAAGCGCACATCACAGCTTTGGTATGCTCAATGTGGCACAAAGACACCTTTCTGCTTGACAGCTTTACCGTCTGCGATGAGCACGCTGCCAGTGAGCGTGTCTGCTGGCTTCCTCCAATGACAACCCCTCGCCGGCTCCCAGACTATTTAACTGTGTGAGAAAATATATCATTTACATTCACCTTCTAAAAAGGAAAAACCAAATGGTTTGCGTACGAACCAATTCCCAGTCGACGATTGCGTACGGTGCATGAGGTCATCAGCAAAATTATTTCAAGCACTCAAAGGACACGCACACACCCAAGGTAAATAGATATAGATACTAAAGGTACACCGTAAAGAAAGTCACATGTAGGCAACATCAATGGCAGACACTGTGCTGCAGTGGAGGAAATAAAAACAACGGGTAATAATGAGGATTTTCAACATCTATTTTTCCACGTCTTTGTGAATGTCTGCTGTGTTGAAGTGAGGCAGACAAGGCCCTCTTTGAGCCCACATCTAATGTCTCCTGTGTGTTTTGGCATTTGTTGCTTTTTGCAGGCATCACCCATGTGCACACAGAAATGAAAAGGCACACAGCATGCACACACACACACAAACACACACACACTTTTGGATTTTATGTCAGCGTTTGCAAATATGCGTCGGTGCTTTCCCAAACGACTCATTGCATTTCAAATTGTTCTAAAGACGGGCGGAGGACAGGCTGGCAGATGCTGCGATGCCTGTCGCTTTCTGGCTCTGGCTTTTGAGTTGACGAAATAACAACGCTGTCACTGAATCTGCAAAATCCGAAAGAAAACGCTCCTGTCAACGGAGCGAGAGCACTCGAGCAAGCCGCAGCCTCATGGCGAGGAAAAGTGTAATCAGATACGGCTCCAATCGCAAATTCAACATTGAACAAATTGCACATCGGTAAAACATTTTGTTAAAACAATAGCCAAGAATAGGCCGCGTGACGCAGGCGCTGTGTGTGTGTGTGTGTGTGTGTGTGTGTGTGTGTGTGTGTGTGTGTGTGTGTGTGTGTGTGTGTGTGTGTGTGCGTGTGCGTGTGCGTGTGCGTGTGCGCGTGCGTGCGTGCACAGACATGGTCACAGCTTGTCCACCGATATGGACCCCATTAGATCAGATGACAGCACTTCATAATATTGACACATTCACAGCATGAAGTGTGCTATTCAAGAGGTCACTGTGCTGATGATATACTGTGTGCACCTGACATGTCACAGTCTAATTTTGAAGCTACGGTCACCAGACAAAATGAGAGAAAGCCGAGCCTTATTGATATATAATATTCCAATGTAACCGTGAGCGATCACACAGACACACACACACCCACATTATGTAGATGCAAACTGATCTATAATAGTTCATCTAGTGAATAGTTGTATTCTATTTTATGTCCTAAGGCCTACATGAGCATTTGGTACTGTATGTTGGGGCCTATTTGAACATGACAGACACAGATTACCTCACAAGTCGGTTTTTGTTCTACACACAATGCAAATGAATTCAATGACCATAACTTTTTTAGGGGGATCAATTACAAAAATATATTTTGAGAAGTTGAACTCTAGTTGAAGTCTATTCTTGAGATTGGATGTTTGTCGGTGGTTAAACATTTGTTTGTAGAAGACCAAACCATATGTATATATATATAGTAGACCACATTTAATAATGTGCAGATAAGAAAATTCTGTAGTTATTAAATCTCCAAAGGATTCAAGATATTTTTTTTACGATGAATTGCTGTTATTAAGTATTTGAATCATTCTTATTTTCCCTACCAGATAAAAAAGCAGATTAACTTGTAACAATTTGTCAGTGTTTGGGGGGGGGGGGTAGATGGGGTAATTGTGATGTTGACGCCTCAGAGATGATTCAAACTCATGCTGAAGTCCCCCCCAATTACGTGTGTGGGGTAAAGTGGCCTCAGCCAAAGCCGGCGAGAGGGTGGCTCGGCTCTTCTCGCCTCCTCGCTCTTAGAACAACACGCCGCTCAGACATCAATAGGAAGCGGCCCTGTTTTAGCACGGCTGACCTTTAGCCGCTGTCCCCCCCCCCCCCGTCTGTGCCCCGGCCCGCACGTCCCAGACGTTCAGCAGTAATCACTGACACCCACGTAGCTCGCCCACGCAAACTCGCAGCGCAGACCTGGCGTGACCCCCCCCCCGCGCCGCCGGTGGCAGCACCCTGAGCTGCTGAGCGTGACAGACCCGAGAGAAGGAGAGCGGGAGAAGACTAAAATAAACCAAACGGTGCTGCGGGATGACGGCGCGGGGCTTTAAATGGTGTGGGACGGAGGCAGGCAGAGGTTGGGGGGGTGAGGGGGGGGGTAGTGGAAAAGGATTGAGAGGGCATGATTGAGAGTGTTTGTATGTGGGTGTGAGAGAAAGCATAAGCATGGGGGTGGGGGGCTTGCGGGGGCTGTGTTATGCCATGCCACGGGAGGGGGGTCGAGGGGGGGGCAGCTGGCAGGGTCCAAAACTGGCATGACAGAATGTGACAGAGGATCTGGAGAGCTGGGACCCGGGGAATCCCGACACAATAATGCTGATGGCAGGGCCTTAAAGCCCCGATTTAATCACAGCCATAACCCACCTGCCAATTGAAAATTGCACAGCGGCTATCAATGGCAGCCGCAACCGTAGCGTTGAGCCCCCCCAACAGAGCGTCCGGGCCGCGGCCAGCTGTCAATCACCGGGCTTGAATGGTGGAACTCACGGCTCCCAGGCGACTTAATGAGCACCGCGTAGTCATGGCTGAAAACTCCATCCCAGAAGTAAGGATGTTGATGAGATGTTGACGTTGGGTGTCATTGGGGGTCAATTCCGTACTGGTTGAAGTTAAAGAAACGCATTTGTTCTGCAGGGATCGCACGCTGTTTGATTGTTGATTGATTGATCTGCAAAAAAAGTTGTGTGTTCTTCCAAAGAAATACATTTACCAACCCCAAGAAAAAACATTCAACGAAGATCTTCAATTATATATAAGGCAGAGGAGGGCAATACATTTTCACATTTACTAAAATACACATTTTATTATTTTTTTAACCAAAAGAAACAAAAATCATCAAATTGTTTCCATATGACTAAATAGTTTAAGAGGCTTAACCTTACATTTATTATTACAGATTAAACATAAACTTCTTTGCTCTAACTCATCAAGGCTCCCTTTCTGCTGCGTTGTCAGGAATCAAATCTCTGAGAATTTAGGTTACATGATGTCGTTGTCAGTCTGTGTAGAGCAACGCGCTCTGATTTTAACCAGAGCTTTTTTTTTTTTTTTTTTTTTTTAGTGACTTGAGCAGGCCTGGGTTTCAGTCATATAAAATCATGCACGTGCACACAGATGTACACACACACACACACACACACACACACACACAAACACACACACACACACGCACGCACGCATCTCATCATGTTGGTAAGCGCTGCCCGGACCTGACAGGTAACGGTCCTGCGGTTGGGATACCAATCAGTCTCCGAAAATGTTTACATTTCAACTGCGCTGCGTGCTCTGACTCTCAGGTGCCCCTGCATCGATTCCTCGACCACAATTAAGACCTATTAAAGTGAGAGCGATTTTGCATTTTTTGTAAGCTGGGTTATTGTTTTTTGGGTGACGGTAACATGCAACACAAAATGTCAATTGCTAGAAATCAGAGTTTCTTTGATATTGGATCGTCATACTCTTTGTTTGCAGATTGTTGTATTAGATATACCAAAAAGCGACTCAGCCTCAACGGTTCACATACGCTTGATTTCAGCATCGCCTTCAGGTCGGTCTGGTTGGACTGTGTGTGTTTACGTGTGTGTGTGTGTGTGTGTTTATGCTTCCGTGTGTTGGATCCTGACAGCTATCACTTGTGACACAAAGCGGTTGTTTTCCTGAAGGCTTTGCTCCGTTTCATGTTGTAATAGCTTCGAGGACCTCTGCTCCGCGCCGCTCTCAGCCATGACTCCTGCAATATTTAGATGTTTACATTCACAATTTCCATCTGTTGTTTCTGGAACAATCAGCAGCAGGGGCCCGGAGAGAAGCACGGGGGGGGGGGGGGGGGGGGGGAACTGTAAGTCGCGCTTAACTTGGGTTTCATGATTGGAAGGCTGGGCCTGATTATGCTCGCCTACGCGAGGGAGCGGGAGAGGGTTCGTTTTTCTTTCCTTCGAGCCCCTTTCAAGGTTTCCCGACGGAGGGCCGCGGTGGAAGCGGGGGCTCTGGGGGGATCTGTGCGAGCTCGCCCTCGGAGAGACGCTTCACCGGGGCGGGATCAGGGCCTGTGACCCCGCTCACCCCTGAACCACTAACAGATTTCAGATACGCTACAAAATCAATCACATGGTTCAGATGTGGTCAAAAAACAATTTAATGCGGCGGGATATGACCAACATTTTTAGCTTCATCTGCCGTGAAGTTACAACAACCGCTTTGAAAAAAAAAAAGAGAGCGGGAAAAGATCGGTTACTGTTTGACTTTGCGCAAAAAAAAAAGTATTATTGATTGCCTGTAAAAAGCAAGTGATTTAGGGATCATTCACCTTTTTAAAACGTTGTTACTGTTGGAGAGTAATTAGATCTTATCAAAGTATCAGCAACCCCCGTCATGTGCTACAAAAAGGAATGCTGAATAATCATTTAGGAGTAAAAAAAAACTATTACTACTGAGAAGTAAAGCTACACCCCCCGAGGACAAATGGGAGCTCTTAAAGAAAGGGCGATACTGATGACTGTGTGGATAGAAGGAGAAAGAAAGCAAAGAAACACAGGCAGGATGAAAGGGTGCGTTGATCCCTTGTGATGTGGCTGCAGACGTAGCAGGTCCCAGCGTCGGGCCGGGCCCAGCGTCGGGTTTCCCATTGCCGGAAGTGGCACGTTTCCCCTGGCGACAAGCCCTTCCTGCAAAATAAAGAAATCATTAGAAAGATGACAGCTGGCCCAGCCGACAGAAAGCCCAGGGGGCCCGGCCTCGGAGAGCTGCCACCCGGCATTAGAGAGCCGCGCTCGGCTTCGCCGTCACCTCCTTCGAGAAGGTAAACAACAACGCCGCTGCAGCACAGCTCACTGTTCTCTGTGTCACACTCCACCTCGGGCCTAATTTTTCTTTTTCCTATCTCCGATGTGGCTCTCCCCCCCCCTCCCGAGGATGATGGCGGGCTGGGAATCCGACATGTGAGCCCCAAATCGTGCGCAGGGAGTCTGGGGCTGAAGGGTCCGGCGCTCGGGGCGGTGACCCCTGGCAATCACGGCGTGTGGCAGCCACACTGGGGCCCCCGCGCAGCGCGGCCTTCTGGGAGTGCGCCGCATTCCAGCCCAAAGTCCTCCCACGAGCATTTTCCTCGGCGGGCCGTCGCCCACCTCTGTCTGCCAGAGCAACGTGAGCACAGAGCCAGAGGAATTAAGGCTGCATTAGGAGAGCTCTCCCAAAAACCATCAGTACTTGACCTCAGCTGAAATGATTACACTGTAAGGAAGATATTTTGAAGTTGATCCCCAAAGATAGTCTCATCTTGTGCTCAAGAGCCTACGAGGGATGAAGGGATGTTGCCTTTGGAGCAAATGATGCTGTTTTTGCATTTAGTTGCTTATTGTGTCAGGATACGACTGAGGGATGTTTCACTTCTTTACATCTTTTCTTGTTCTTTTACTCGATTGATAATATTGAAACAGAGCTAGTTTGGGATGTTAAGCTGGCTGCTGCGTGGCCTCACCCTAACGTTGGATGAGTCAGTTTTAGTTTAGCATTCATGTCGTCACAGACAGAGGTTTGTGTCTTCACGTTGTACGACAAGGGGTTGAGATCGACCAAAACGTGACGCAGCCTCACAGACACCTCCAGGTGCCGCGACTCTGTTGCCATGGCGATTAGAAGTGACATAGGTTAACACCTGCTAGGGCTCACTCATGGAGATTAATGTGGCTGCTCAGGCAGGACACACACACACACACACGGATGCAAACAGAGGCGCACACTTAGACCCGAGCCCTGTCCCCTCTAATGGGGACTGATAAAAGACAGGCTCCATCTCTCGCGTACAGGACTGGCCGGGGCGGCTCGGGGTCAGCTCCACTGCAAACATTTCCATGTGCTGCTGCATTTAGACATACAGGCCCATGACTAGGAAGCATGGCCCAGTTTCTCTGGGCTCACGTGGCCACGCTGCCCGCAACGCTGTGACAGAAGGCTGGTGGCGGGAGAAGGTCACTGCGTTTTCTCTGTGATATTGAGTTACAGAAGCTCCTGTCAGCAGGTCACTGCCGCTGACAGGTAGACAGATGTTGTCTTTTGACTGTCTCTCCAAGAAATGTCTTAAGCAAGGTGAAGGCAGACCATGAGATTAAAGCATCAATCATTCTAAGAGATGGATCCCGTCTGCATCGTCCCCATGGCGAATCTTAGATTGAGTTGGATGAGCAAGTTGGTCTTAACTGGGTTTGTTTTTTACACAGTGAGTCACTTCAATTACCTTACGTGGTTGGGCCGGTTATTTACACACAAATAAGGGAGATGATGCCCAAATGGGAAGATATGAGGAAAATCATTCTGTTGGATGCCCCATCCTGCTTACCTCTAAGGATAAGTAGCCAAGCAGAGGGTTGTTTTTCTATTTCCTTTCATGCCCTTGCCTTATTTATCAAAAATCAAGCATTATTATACACTTTGCAGACCGATAGAAACCAAATACAAAATCTCTAACTATTTCGTTCACAGTAGTTACAAACAATGCACATATCCAAAAAAATGTCTTCTAAACTAACCATGAATTTTTGTATTTATTTTCTTTTGTCATTGTCATTGTCATAGGGACTATTTAAACTTGTAGTTTCAAGTTTTTGGAATGATAAGAATGTACTGTGCGCTGCTGTCCTTTATTCAAAAGCACCCCTGACTCCACAAGTGGTTTTCATTGGACTGTGCAGCCTGGAGCGGCTCCTGGCCTCCGTGCCGGCGCGTGTCCCAGAGCAGTGACTGTAAAATCCATTTGGGACACTGAGCCCTTAATGAGGACGGGATGCGGAGGTAAGGCAGGTACCGTGACTTCCCTCCTAACCCCTGATGGTTTTTGTACAACTCTAACTCCCCTGGACTCGTGTGTATCTGGGCCTAATCACCCACATGGTGCTGTTTATTTGGCCTGTTAGAGACTCAGGAATAATTGGACCCCCCCTGTTTTTTTCCTCCTCCTTTTCCCCTCATTCTAATAGCAATTGATATGCGCTATTAGAGGGTATTCACTGTGTAGTTTGTGCTCATATGAAAGCGGTGGTCTGTTTACAGAGTTCTAAATTATTGGGATTTGGGAAGTATTGTCATCACGGTTGAGACCAGGCAAAGGGTACAAGGCACTTAATAACAATGAAGTAAAGATCCACGGGGACGCTTCACTGACAGGGCACAATGACACAGATAATGAGGGCCAAATTTACACATAACAGCCATTTACAACAAGTAAACTGCGTACTGGCATCTAATGCTGTAGCATTTACTAAATTCTCTGGATAATTATTTTCTAATGACGTGAGGTTCAAAGTCATACATGGTCCATCAGCCAGAGGATTCTTGGTTTACTGTGAGACGTTTTGTGAGTATTTCTTTGAACCCAATCTACTGTAAAATACCTTTCAGAACCGCCCCTTCCAGAGCTATACAAACAAGCTCATTTGGGTTCAAATGAGCTGAAATACATCTTTTTGAGCAGGGTGCCTCTCATTGGCTGAACACTGGAAGAATAACCTTCAGAATAACAGTCTATTTTCCATTTGAACTACGCCAACTATGGAGCTCACTTAATACGAGCAACATGGACGATCTCAATCTGTACTATATCTCAAAGAAGCGGCTATCAGATTGCTGTCACGCTATAGGCTGCCCCCTTAATGACACACAACAACAACACGGCCTTTAGTCTTTTGTGGAACACTCCCGAGGGTCATGTGCACTTATTCCAATGTTCCAAAAAAAAAGAAATGTTGGCAATTGATCGGCCCTGCCATTATGTACCTTCCATAAAAAAAGAGGGAGGAGGGAGAACAACAAAGCTCGGGGGTTTAAAAAAAGCTATAACGCTTCGGGATGCATTGTTTAGTCCCTCAATACAAAAGGGAGGAGTGAGAGGAGGTGAGGTCTGGGAATCACCCTTGGGCGTGAGGGTGGGGAGGTGCAGACACGTTAGGAAACAAAGTCCAGGGGACATCCCAGTGTCAGTGTCACACATGTAAAGGACGGCGCAGTCGGATCGGTGACACGGAGCGCTGCGGGCCATGAGCTGCTGGTGTGACCCCGTCACGGAGGGGACGTTTCATCACAGACCTTGAGGAGACAAAGGGTCTTACACGAGGGCCCCGCTTGTTGCACTAGCTAAATGTTGCTCCCTTTCACTGTGTCTTCTTACCGAATGAGAGGTCCTTGAAAAGTATGGACGGGACTAGAGAATTGTCCTCGTCCACCTCGTCAGTTACACGGAAAACTATTTTAATAACATGTCGTGTGAGTGACGGATCCTTCAGCAGAACTAGACCAAGTCTGCATTCAGATGTGTTGATCTGTAATCCTTAAGGATTAAGCTACGTCTTAACCATCAACAACAGCAGAGACTAAACTGGACACTATGCACTTCCTCTGGAAAGAAGCCCATTGAGGCGGTTCAAGCTTCTGATCACTGAGATATTGTCCAACTTAAACAAGAGTGAATGAAACTGGAGGATAAAACTGGCAGTAATGTCTCCAGGTCCCCAGGAAGAACCAGACAATATGGCGAGGAAGAAGGACGTCACGGCTTCAGATTACCATTTGTAATTCCAGTTTTGGACTCTGTCTCACTCAGGTGTGAGTCTTTTCTGTTTTCAGATCCAGGCTCGGCCTCCTTTAAAACATCATGTTGTTCGTTTTTTTTCCTACGACAAAGTGGGGCCTAGAGAAATGAATCTATTTAGCAGTAATATTCCTCTATGGAAACAGCCTAATGACGACCACAAATAACCACCATCCTTTCAAAAAGGATTAAATACACAATAGGAGAAAGACAGCAGATATACATTTTCCAAATGATGAGAAAGTTCTTAGCATGTTGAACATAAGTCACGACAAGGGCTTAAAGGGGAGAGAAAAGGGCTTTGTCACTTTAGATTTCACAGCACCAGTTTGAGCTACAAGGCGACTGGTTTGGATTTCAAAGCCCACTACTTCCTACTTCCAGGGAAAACAAATATTTGTTTTGTGGTTTATTGGGTTCTAATATGGCACGATGATGAGTCGCAAACTGAATGCAGGAAAAAAAAAAGAGATGCGGGTGTAATCAACAAAAAGGATCCGTCTTTTCCTTTGAGAAAGATTTGTGATTGTGATTACCGCCCAATTTGATTATTTGATTCTTAATCCTATGTTTTGGTGGAGATTTTTTTTCGGAAACAAGAGCTTTTCTTTCACTATCTCAAAGGATTTGCTCGACTTGGCTTGTCTTGTCCTCTTGGCCGAGGTCTAATTCCCATCGTTACCATTGAGACGACATGAAAGCCGGGACTATACGACCTTCTTTAGACCCGGGGAGTTTAAAACAGAAACTCCAAAAGATGTTCCCCATCGGGAACCGTTTCAAATAAGCCCGAACAGAAACCCAAAACCAAATATCCAGTTATTAATACTGTCCACTCCTGACGACAGGCCGCAGTAAGTGGCAGGTATAGTGAAATGAGGCCACCAGGGACCGCTGATTGTGAGTGAGGGCCTGCGATCGTCACTCGTCACCAGCCGTTGTGACGCCCCCCGTCCGCTGCTCTCGCTCCAGAGCCCCACTGGCTGCTAAAATTGAATCTCAAGTTATGTTTCCTATTTTGGCTTGAGGAACAGGTGATGTGCTTGGCCCCCCCCCCCCGACACGTTCCCTCGCCTCCACACCGACCCCCTCGGGGCTGTTAGTGAATGCAAATGGCAACATACTTTGAGCGAGAGACGGAGCGCGAGCAAAGAGACCGGCACAGAAAACGTGGCTGCCACGGCTTGTGTTTGACACGGGAAAAGACACGTTAACCACAGGCACATTTGTCCCCGTGTTTTTGTTTGGTAAAACGAATCCATGTTGGACGGCAAGCGGTAATCCCCCCCCCCCCCCCCCGGAGCTGTTTGATTCGAGCTGTCCGTTTTGCTCCGTTGGCCTTTGTTGACAAATGCTCGACTGACTTAGAAAGCATCCATACAAACAAGGCAAAGCTTTTGTTCACCCGGGTTGCATCGGCTCAAAAAGTTGACAAAATATCTCTGCAGTAAGCAAAGTAAATGATATTTGATTCGACCAATGACATCTTCTGGTTTGTTGATGCCAGATCACAAACACAGAGTGCATCTGTCTCATTGTCTGCGGCAGCACACCTGGACGTCCCCCTTGCTCTGCACCTGCCTGCCTGTTCTCAGTGTAAACTTCTCCCAGCCCGCCATTTACATGCTGGTCAAATCCTATTCAAATGCCCCCCCCCCCCCCCCCTCTAAACAGAAGAGCGTTTCAAAACAGACACCAGCAACTGGCTTGTGATTGTGCGTCAGTTTGTATACAGTCTCCGCAGGGGCAGAAATAGTCAAATCTATGCCGCAGACGATCCTATCTGATCGTTAATGCTGTCATAATAGGGCTTTAAATACTGTTTTTAATTAGAGTGCAAGTCGGCCCAGTCCTCTTCATCATCTTAAATCCATTTTCTGGCAAGAGTAAACATAAATACCTTTCCTGTTACTCACAGCAGGGGTTGGATTGAAATAAATACAGCTACCCTGCCGCGACAAAATACTTGCTATAAGCCTGGCACACTGCTTAAAACTTTCCTACAATCTTACATTTATTCCTAACATGTGGATGATTACGGGCAGAGCAATAGATATGCACAGGCAAATCATAGTCCAATCTGGGATGCTTAGATTTGAATACCAGCATGCTTAACTACAAAGAGTATGCTAGAGAAGAGCATGAATCATGTAAGAAGGAGGAAATAAGAGAAAGAAAGCATGCAGCCAAAAGTTCCACATCCCTGGTTTTCGGGGCTAAAGAGCGGTTCCTGAATGGAGTATTAGTCTAGAGTTATATATTATGTCTAATTACGAGACTAAATTTAAAATGTTTCAAGGTTAAAGTTCTGCGAAATGCCAACGAATGACTTCCTGGGGAAATGTACCATGCGGCTGTAACTTTATTTAAAGAAATGTGCGGTTCGAATTAACCGCGATGAAGACAAACTGCGAGTGGCTGCTCTTTGCTGTGAAAGTGATCACATCTTTATGGCTCCCGTCACTGCTCTTTACAGATCTGTTTCCCAGAGGTATTCGATGGGGCGAGCCAAGGAGGGAGGAAGTGTGGGTCTGCAGCCCCCGTGCTAACAATGGCTCTCCTCAGACCCCCCGGCCCAGGCCCAGCCAGTCATGAAACACCATGGAGATGTTATTGACCTCAAGGTTAACTCTCCTCAGGTAAGCCTGGGAGATAATGGACAAAGAGCAGTTCTTTTACAGGTGGAGTGACACGGCATATCCGCGCCGTGCAGCTCCTCTCGCACTGACAGATTTTCTAATTCACTGCAGATTCCCATAAAACTGGGTGGCCAGGGCCAGCTCTGCCCTACAGAGGGCCCATTCATGCTGGGTGGGATAAGGGGGCCCGGCAAAATTAACCTGGATTAATTCAAAAGAGCAAAGAGTCACTCACATCCGAATAAAATGAAGATCAATAAATGTAACGTCCGGGTCAGGATGTCAAGCTGCAGCGATGATCGACTGGTACAAAGAAAGCTACGTCCTTTGGCTGAGGGAGATCCTTAATTACTTTATTCCAAGGAAGAGAAGTGCTTCCATGCGTCTCTCTTTACATGCTAGAGTTGCGCTCCTATAAACACACTCATGTCAGAAAAGAATGCTCATTACTTCTCTCATTTGGCTCTGGGATTAGTCACTGCAACAAAAAGCAGAAACCACTCGGACGTTCTTTAAACTTGTTTGTACTCCACAGTAAGAATTATTATTTAACGTGTGATTTATGTCTCAGGATTTTCCACTATCGTTTTCTTTTTCCTCCATTCATAGCTGGTCTGTTCTCTAGGTTTTAAACTGTTCTCGGATTGAATGAGATTTCCACCTTTTTTTTTTTTTGGTTAAACAATTATTACACGTCCCGTTCGCGTCTTGTCGATGCTAATTTGTCCACCTGAGAACATGAAGTTGGTGCCTTGAAGAAATCGCGTGTCATCATAAAGAAAAAAGACGACCACGTTTGTGTGGCGGGGCAGCTGGACCTAAACCTGAACCCCGACATGTCATTCACTACACGATCAATTATCCAGCAAGGGCCGCCTTGTAAGGAGACCATCTCATCAGGCGGCCATTAATATCTTAACAGTGTCTGCCTGGAGATGACATACAGGACAATGGAAAGAGGGCCAAAGAAATGACCGAGTGGCCCAAGTCCAAGCTGTTAGCAGATTGAAGTGACCCAAATTCTCCGTGACAGAAGGTGAGGTGGGAGACACATCGATTTTCCATAAGGTCATTTGAAGGGTTATTCCTCGTAGCGTTAGATCAGTTCAGACGACAGACATATTACAAAGATTGGGTTTACTTTCTACATCTGCGATGTCCATATTTTACTTGAGACTGTTTAACATGACTCGGCAGATTTCTGTCCAGGCATGAACATGTAGTTTGATTGAAATTTGTACATATTCAATTTCACGTTTCAAGTTAAGTTTGTAATCAATAAGAAAATGTTTGAGGTGAAAAGGGAGATTTCACACATGCTGACATTTGTTCAAAGTCCTTTATTTTAACCTGTTTTTGAAGGAACAGCAACAGAAAAAAGGTTCTTATCACAATTTCAAAAACATTAGCTTAACTAAACTAAATAAAATCACCTCGATTGTGAGCCTTGACGACGGCGATTCTAAATGAAATACCAAACCTGTCGCTGTCGCCGAGGCAGGCCGCGCGAATATGCCAACAGGATACTTCCTCAGATTAGCAGGGCTGTTTACACAGTCCCCTGGTAATCTGTGCCACAGGGGACATACCTGTACTGTGTCAGAGACGCAGCTAGAGTTACACAGAGGGACCAACCAGCCACAACGGGCCCACACCAGAATGCAATCCGGTCCAGCGGGACTGGCCTGGCTCCAGAGGCCTTGGCACTGGGTACAACTGGCCTCGTCTCCCCCTGCCAGACAAGGGGAGGAGATGTGTGTGTGTGTGTGTGTGTGTGGTACTGGGAAGTGGGTACCGGCTGCCACCTTTATATCCTTCCTTCCTGTTCTTTCTTTTTTTTTCTTTTTCGGAGACATACTTTGGTAATTGGCTTGTCTAAAGGTCCATAAGCAATACTGCTGGTGCACACTGGCACATGCACAGACACAGAGGAAGCTTTAACAATTCCTTATTGGGAAATGACAGCACACAGAGAATACTGGTGTTATTGTGCACTGAGGGGAGGACAGTTTCAATGGAGGCAAAGCTGATAAGATAATAGAGAGTTTCCCTGTTTTATGCACATGTCATACAAAAATACCCGGCCGCACTTACAAATCCATGCATGTGTCTGCAAGTGGTGCTTCGCTACAAAAACAAATACAATTTATGGAACAGTATCACATTATATTAAACCTTGAGCATTTACAACAGCGCCTGATGCGCGGTGGGCGTGTCCAGCTCTCTGGTCTGGCTTGGTCTGTCCATGCGTGCGTCCCGATGCCAGTCGAAAAGGGGGGCAAAGGGTTCATCGCATCCCCTTCATCGCATCAGAAACAAGCGTTGAGTTTTCACAGGCCTACCGTGATCTTCTGCACATACGGCGGAAGGCCACTGACGCGATGGAAAACCAACTCCTCTGGGTTTTTTTACCGACCCGCAATGTGCTACATGTGAGGTTTGACTGCACAGAACAGAAGTCATTTCTCCACGGACTTAGAACTGCACTGCATCAATTAAACAGAAGCATCGGAGGAGACGAGGGATACCGATAACGATGCAACGCTGGGCGAGCGGCCACAGGGTGTGTGAAGATGATTCTGGAGTAAATCACTTGTGGAAAGGTGAAATGTGGCCAGCACGAGTCGGCCTAATCCATGCCAGACATGCGCGGAACACCAGAGCAGCAGGTGCAAACAATTGAAGCAGCTGTCAGTGGGCCGCCGTGATCTCTTCTGATATCTTAATTGTCAGTCAATCCGGGGGCAATTTCGGCAACATTGCTGTCAGCCCCGGGACTTGCCCCGCTCAGCTCCCATCTGTCGGGGGGGGGGGGACTTGCAGGGATCTGGCGCTGCTCTCCCTCCCCGACGGAGGGCCGGTGTCTGCGGGGGACGTGTGTGTGTCCAGCCCATCCAGCGTCTCGGAGGGAAATCGGGCCTGATTGCTGCCGTTTCCGCTCACTTTGGCGGTTTGGGTCGAGGGTACGGGCTAATGCTGATAATTGCCACGTTTCCAAAAACTACTGGAATTCGTTGGGCCCCCCACCCGAAAAAAAAAAAAAAAAAACCCGTCCAGCCCATGTCGGTGCAATGTTCCTAAACAGCGTGATTAGCATAAGAGCAGAGTGTGTGTCAGTACGGATTCAGGTCTAGGATCTGAGCCTCTCCAGATACTCCCCCGCCGCCATGGAGTCACGAGGAACGCCGGGTGATCAGGAGCTGCGCAGATGTCGGGCCCGGCCAATCAGACAGTAAACAGCACCACGAGCTAACGCGACTCCCGGGCCCAAAAGTAGAGCGGAACAATCGTTTTAATTTGACTCAAGGCCAAAAAATTAAAGTTGATTATTAGAGAAATTGAAACAAATTGGAAACATGCACCTTCGCACACATTCACAGACAGCCAAGAGGCGTCATTATAAAGAGATAAGTCACAGTGCAGTGACAGCGAGTAACCTGCCTCCGCCCATTCAACATGAGGTGAGGCCTCACTCGGCCCAGCCTGACACCCTCCCGGTGATTTATGTGGCCCCAGTAAGCCGGGTCTATTTGAGGGCCCGGTGAGGAATGAAAGTGTTAACAGTGAGTGCTGGGGAAGTTGGGTGCTGAGGGGAGAGTTATGACTTTTCTCAGCTGAGTGCCCAGCTTAAGGTTTCTGACGTTGTTTTCATCTGTGGGAGAGAGGAGAGAGAGCAGGAGTAGTAAAAAAAAAAAGTGTGTGGAGAGCGGCAGAAGGATGGGGGGGCGGGAGGGGGGGGGGCGGTGTTGCATGGAGCCCGCAGGCTTGAACTCCACAGCTGAACCACTGACCCCAACCATCCATCAGTGCAGGGGTGTGACAAGGCAGGGGCAGGGTAATGTGACAGGAGGGGGGAGAGAGCTGGTGACGGAGGGGGGGGGGGGGGTTTTGGGGGACTATAATGGGCTTTGGAACATGGGTGGGGGGACCGGGGGGAAAGGAACGCATAGGAAAGGGAAGTGTACCTTAGCAGGACAAGAGAGGGAGGGATGTCTGCTGATCAATGAAGCACTGAAATGAAATGTGTGTGTGTGTTTAAACCAAAGAATCCATAAAGAGAGATTCACACGATGCGTGTCTTGGTAATATTGAAATGGAGATAATAAGTGTCATGTTTAGTTTCCCCTCTTTTCTACTTTTCTAAGACCGGGGCAGCGCTTCGAGCCAGACCGAACCCTCCCCCCACAGAGGCCCATACTGCCAGCGTCTTTCAGCTGTTGCCCAAGACTCACTGTCACTTAGCTCCACACAATGCACGGGCCAATGGGCAGACTGGATCCCAGCATCCGTCCTCAGAGGGGGCATTGGCCCCCGGCCAGACAAGCTTTAGGCCGGGGGCCCCTGTCGCACTGAAAGACTAGAGCAACGCTAATGGTTAAGTCCGCAGGAAGAGCCTGTGGGAGAGAGGGGCAGGACCGCTTTAATATGATCCAGTTTGGAACTCCATAACACATATTCTGGTTTCATTAGGGGTCCAAAGATGGAGCCTTATGTCGGCAGCATTAGCGGTTATAGGGGTGACTGTGTTTGCCTGCTTGACACTGTGTAAAAAGAGGGTTCAGCGGGGGGGGGGCAAAGAGGGACGAGGCGAAGGGGGATAGAGAAGGAGAGGGTTCACGGCCTTCCCAGTTAGGTTATGGCACTGCAGCAAATCCATGAGCAGGCAAAACCACTGTTTTAAATAGCAGGTATCTGGTGTCAGTGGGCCCTGAGAGGGGCCCTCTCCATCAATATGTTCTTTTGCCCTTGTCTGCTCCTGATATCTTTATCTTGTCAGGACCTCTCCTCTATGTTCCACCTCAATGGCTTCCGTCTGCGCTCGCCCAGTCAGTCCTGTGCAGATGGGCCACTGCTGGTCCCTCCACTTTAGGCCGCCTAAGGGTGGATGGGGCAGGGGAGGGGGAGGGGGGGGGTTAAAATGCAGCGAGGGTGAGCTGAAGGCAGTCTTATGTCAACCTGTAGTCTACAGGGGCCTCAACACAGACGCCAATGGGGAAGCTTTTAGAGGGTAATTATACCATTACAGATACCAGGGGAATAAACGAACAATCCCTGTATCTTCTGAATAAATGAGATGTTAAAAATGTGCGGTTTAAAAAATAAAGTAGTAATGCATTTGGGACTTTTCCTTTTCTAGTAAATATTGCAACAAAACTCTAAGTGCTTAGTAAGGAAACTAATGACAGAACATGTCTTTGTTTGCAATAATCCTTAAAACTTGAAATGCAAAAAAAAAAAAAGAATCACCTGTGAATTAGCTTTTTTTTGTCAAATCTACACTTTTTGCAAAAAATAATCCACAATCTTGTTTACCAGCTCTGTTCATAAATCCATTGTGTTGGAATTGACTGGACTCCGATTATTCTCCATTTTGGCAACAGGAAGCTTCCACTGTTCTTTCCTGTAATTTCCAGCTTACCCTGAGATGAAAATGGGAGCGGGATTGTGGGAAATGACAGATGTGGCTCGGGAGGGCCATTGAAGAGGTCATATGTCATCACAGGGTCGCACATGCCCTTTGAGCAGGGGCTGATGGGCGTAGGGAGGGGGGGGGGGGGGGGAGTAGTCTCCGCTACCTTGGAGTGGAGACGAGGGCCTGGGAATGCAGCTGAACTGGACCCGACTGACTCCACTCACCTGTCATAAGTGTCACAAGTGCGATCCAGGATTTATGTCGGCTGGCTGGCTGTGTCCTTCTACGAGAGCATCCCGCCGGCCCTTACATCTACACTTCAGGCCTCCGCCTCTACCCCCTCATAGGTTTACCAAACAGCGCACTTATAAACCATCATCAACGCCTCGTTCCACTCCCGAGTATGTGTTCGTTCAGCGTTAGGGTTTCTGACAGGCCGGCATTATATTTAATCTCTGCCTTTCTTCCTCTCTTCCCCCGTCTCATTTAGTCCCTTGCAATGTGTGTGTGTGTGTGTGTGTGTGTCTGTGTGAGAGAGAGGAAGAGAGTGAGAGGAGCTCGTGATTTTTAATAGCTGTCGGTTACCTGCTCACATACGATACCCCTCCAGCCTGCCTGGGCAGATGGCTATTACTTTCCAGTTGTGAAAATCAAGCTTATACAAACACAGGCTGCACTGAGACGCGCTGGACCATGTGTAGTATCCCTCTGATAGATAGTATTGTGTGTGTGTGTGTGTGTGTGTGTGTGTGCGTGCGTGTTGTGATGACTGCTGATTCTTTGGCGTTTGTCATGCACAGGCTACCCTGTGGAAATCATTAAGTAGGAGCACTAGGCCGTCACTTCCTGGCAAAGCACGCACGCGAGATGAAGAGCTTTATCACTTTCCAGGACAGGTGGGAGCCTTATTTAGGGCAGGAGAGTATTAGTGTCGCAAGTGAATCGAAAGGGGAAGAGTCATTTGACGGCCTTTTGTTTGAAATTGATTGGAGGTTTTCCCCTCCAGCAACATTTGTAAGATTTAAAATTTAGATATAATACAACAGCATATCATTCAAATATAATTGACTGTAAAAAAAAAAAATTAGACATAGTTTAGAACTTCACACTTGCGTGTAACTTCTACCGCTAAAATAAATTGCCAAACGTCTAAATCTTCCCCGGCTGTGATATGACATCCAGGAACCAACCGTAATTTTCCGGCTTCATTAATTGTGGCCACTTCATTTTACGTATGAAACCTGAACTTCTCTCTGTCTTGAAACTCAATCGTCCTTTTAGTGTCAAGATTGGCCCTGTCCTGCTGCCTCTCTCATGGAATCTGCCGTCATGTGCCTTGCCCCCATCGTCCCAAACCGCCGCGTTTATTGATCACTCGCTGTTGTGAGTGAGACATTTGCTGTTGCCCATATAGCTGCACACCAGAGAGCTGCACACGGATCCCTCAGGGATTTTTTTTCTTTTCAGGAGGGTCAATCGATAGATAAAATTTTGTGGTGAATTATTCAGCGGCTTCGACATGTCGACAACGTAATGTTTTAATAATAATAATGATAACAGTAATGAAAAATATGTAAATATGTTTAATATTAACTTCTATTACCTAACTTTCGAGGTTGAATCGTAATGGTAATCAACTTAATGGCTCTCAAAAGGTGAGTTGGAGGAAGACATTGAATAAACACAATGATAGACTTAAATACAAATAAATTATAGTTTTTGCAATTTGTACTATTTGAGATTTACTCTGGAGCTGTTAATATTATTTAGAATATAATTTCGCTTTAGATTTTTCCTTTTTCTTATTTTTATATTAGCAGAATATATTACATCACACACAATTTATATATATATATATATATATATATATATACGTACGATACCAATTTATTACATTTATCACATTTAAGCTTTTAAATTCAAACTTTTTCTTTTTCAGTGTTTATTTAGATTTTCACCCACAACATTTATTTTAATTCTTTGTTAGATTTCTATCCGTCTATTGCTAAAACATCCAGTATGTTAATTATCACCTCCCGGCAAAACAGACGCAAGAAAAAAGATTATTTTCTTATTTCCTTTTTTTTTTTAAATGTGCAAGTCAGAGACGTGTCCGTTGGAGAAACACCGGTCGGCTTATTCAATTCTAAGCCCTTCGTATCCGGAAAAGTATTCATTAAAAGCTTAATAAAAGGGCGCTGTGCTAATTACTGCGGAGTGGCGATGGCGGTGACGAGGCCGGATCAGGTGTCGCTCTGACCGCCGGACCCTCGCTCAGACACGGGCGGAAAGGTGACTGTACGGCCCATGGAAGGCCCGTGGAAGGCCGGGGCCTGACGTCAACCCCACGGGTGGAACAGCTTTTCCATGCACGAATACCGCCATCTGGTGGCCGGATGTCGCTCAAAAGCGTGCAGTTAACGGCGGTCTCCAGCTGAACAAAAACATGACACGTGCGCTACTTCATTGGGATACTTAAACATTTAAATAATCCCAATGTTTTAAACACAAGAGTTCGATTTTGTAATAAAATAATTATTTCTGCACGAGGGAATGAAAACACTTTTCCTAATGGTGTAGCATTGGGGTGAAGAGTGTGATTCATCTTGATTATTTGCTACACAAAGGCCAAATCTCCCAAACAGCGCTTAATAATAATGCTAGAACTCTGTGTGTTTGAGCGAGTGTATCCAACCTAAACCCTGAACCCTCTCTGGGTAAATATGGTGGAGCTGCTGGACAGGACCCTTGGGTGGCGTAAAGTATACTTTTGCTTCACACGGTTCATAAAATGATCAATAATAATCATAAGTCAAAGTTGGAGCCCCTATCACAGAGTCATTTGTTATTATATGGACGTGGGGGCAGTGTTTGTTTGAGTTCCCGGTCGTCCCTTTAAGAAGGAGGCACTTCACGATTTGTGTCCATGTTCTCTGTAAAACAGCACTTGAGTCATTTCCACTTTGCTGGTCAACTTTCACCCTGCATCACCTCTGACCGCACTCCCCTCTGAATCCTTGGTAAACTTTCCACAGATCTCTCCGGCAACACAGAGTCTCAAACATCCTTGGCGCAAAATTATAGTGTGGGATCCCTCTCTGGCGAAGGCAGCGTACAAAATAAACGGCCTCTAATTGTGACGCTTTGACCATCCTCCCCCCTGGCTGTTGTTTAGCTTGGCCGCTGCCTGGAGCTTTGTGGTTTTCAACCCTGAATAGCTCAGTCGGTGTGTGCGAGGCCGAGCACATTGTTGCCCCCCCCCCCGACCCGCTACGCTGCACATGCTAATGAGGGAGCACCTACTGGGGGGCGTTTAAAACAAAAACAACAACAAAAAAACGGAGGAGAGGTGATGTCATCGGTGTGCTTTATCTGAGTTGGGATCTGGGTGGTGGAGTGGGAGGAGGTGTGTGTGTGGAGGGGGAGGGTGGGTGGGGGGGTGGTAGTTTCCTCTGGTGCAGACCTCTGGGGGCCCAGCGAGTGAACCTGTGGCTTTGCCAGGGAGCCTGTTTAAGGAGATTACTCGGTCATCACACCTTTGTTGCATTATGGGCCGGAGGGAAAGGCCCGTGCACTGCGGGCGTCCCAGCCAGACGTCCCAGCCAGACGTCCCATCGAGACGTCCCAGCCAGACGTCCCAGCCAAGCGTCCCCCTGACGGCTTCCTGACAGCCAAATCAACGCCGGACAGACATCTTTCTGTGCTTTCATTCTCTATGACGGAGGAAGATGATCAGTTCTCATCCCTTTTTTTTTTTTTTAAGACGTTGACTCTCTGACCCTCGTAGCCGAGACTTTCCTCGACGGCGACCTTTCATTCGTGTGATCCCTGCTTCGTTCTCGATCCATCATCAGACTGTGTGGCGTTATTAGTGCGGCGTTATGAGTTACAGAACATTAAACAGATCCCGGCGTGCTCATGAAATCAGATAAAACTAACGACTACCTCATACAGTACTTTTGTGGTGGCCTCGTATAGTATATGCGATCAGATCCAGTGTCCTGAACATATTACAATTACAAAGATGAGAAAGACACACTTAGGAATTATTGCAAAGCCACAATTGAATTAAGTCATTTCCTCATGGTCTGGTAAAGCGATGGTCTGGAGTCCTCTGTTACACTCAGTATTCTAGTAGAGGACCGTAATCGCAATTAAACACAGGTTTTGCTCAAAATAGGTGTTTTACTTTACGATAATTACGTCATAAAGATGTACGATGTCCGTTAAAAACCACTTTTTAAATTTGCAGTTACAACAAAATGGATCCCCCCCCCCTTGCCCACCCTCTAAAGTCCAACCGCAGTGCATTCTGGTTCTGTAGTCGGCTACTGCATTCGTGGCTTCGTTTTGCTGACCACGGCATGTCTGCAGGATCCACACTGTGGTCTTCTCCGCGCCCTCTGCCACGTGAAGACGGGCCGACCAGGCGGCGAACGCCAGAAAAGCCTCATCGCGTGTGAGCTGGTGAAAGGGCCGCGGCCGGCTGAGGCTGAAGATCGACGCGGCCCGTTGTCGACGTTGCCGTTGCTCGCCCCTTGTGAGTCTGCGTGTGAGTCATCGTGTCCAAATGTGTCCTTGGACACAGCTCCCGTACCAGGAGCCACCAGATAGGAGGAGAAGAGTACTCCTGCCGGTGTTGATATGTCTGGACACACGGTTTCTGGCCCCCAGCTAGAGGGACCAAAACTGGGTGTAAATTCTCTTCTGTAAATGAAAAATACACATTTTGATGAACCAATACATTATTCTATTATAGGTATGGCAGAAGTCCTGGCATCAGAATGTTTTGATGTTCTTTTACATTGATTTAAATAATAGTATTAACGTGTAGACAGATACTTAGACTAAAATAAATATAATTGAATCCAAGAACACTTTCTACAACAATTATTTATATATGTACTCTATAGGTTGTATGGTAGTGATTTTTTTTAAAGAATGCACTGTAACCTTTGTGACCGTTACGCTGTATCCTGATTGACCCAAAAGCCTCTCCTGAGCCTCACTGCTTCACCGTTTGCTGCATTAAGGCCAAACTCGGGGTAAACTTCACACTGGTTTCCCAGTCGAGGAGTGAGGTAGATAGTCTGACTCGGGCTGATCCTGGTGGGCGAGGGGGGGGGGGGGGGTCCACAGAGTATTCCAGCCACACAGAGCCTGATTTTATGGCCTCCAGGGTAATCGCGACAGGCCGTTTCCCCTTTTCGTGCCCACACGGCAACGGCACCGCAAGAGACCGCAGAGCAAAAAAAAAAAAATCTCACATCCCGTTTCTCACACCAGCCCGTCCTTCTTACTCTGGACCCAAATGGCTTTTTATGGACACCCCCCCCCCCCCCCCGTTTGCTGCAGATGGGTTAAATATTACATCAAAGCGTCTTTAATGTTTCACAGTACGTCTCATATTTCTCCTCGGTATCGAGTTCAAAACTGATGCAGGCTGCATTTTTACAGTAGATTTAATGGATCAATGTCCATAATCACATTAGCACTGGCTTAACATATAACAAATTTCACCGTACCAGCATCAAAGACCTGACCTCTTGTTATAATCAGGCATAGCATCTTTTTCCTCCACCCACTCAAGATCTGTGGGCCTTCTGATACAGGACGAAAAAAAACCAAGGGGGTGATAAGCTGTAGTGTACGCAGCTCAGAGAGTAGCCGTGTGAGAGAAAAACATTTGTCCCCCACAGTCGCACAGTCGCAGACGCTTTGAAATAAAACACTCGTAAATCTTCGAAAATACCAGAAACATGCACTCTTAAAGTCAGAGGGCGGAGGAGAACGGTCCAACTGTGGTATGTGTGGTAGAACAAAAAAGAAAGCATGATGTATGATGTCTGAGTAAGAAATCCTGCGACAGTCCTCACTCGGCGCTTCCAGCGCAGGGGGCCCGTCAGCGAGTGATACAGATTAACCAAAGATTCAAACAGACAAACTGCAGACAAACTAGAATTGATGGCTTCCACGGAGCCGCTCGGGGGAACGGGCCATGACGTAAAGGGAAAAACATGTCGGGTTCCCCCGGCCAGGTTAATCAAGACAAGCTTCCCCTGTGAAAAAAGACCAGTGTGTGTTTGTGTGTGTGTGTGTGCGTGTGTGTGTGTGTGTGCAGTGTGTGCGTGTGTTAACCCATTTCTCATTCACAATATGCTACATTATTGTACGGCTGATTGTATTTGCTATACATAGACTGTATGCATGAGGTCTTTGCCTATATTCCTCTACCCAGCGCAGCATAAATAAACAAGAACACTCTATAATCCATCATCCCGTGTGCAGCGGGAGCGTGCCCAACAAAAACACGGCTTCTGTTTTCTATCTGTGTGTGTGTGTGTGTGTGTGTGTCGAAGACACTGTGTGTGAGGGCTAGGATGGGCAGCACCGCTGTGTTAGTGCTCAGTCCATAACTGTGAAACACAAACCGGCTGCCCCAAATGAACATTATATGAATGAGTTTCCTCTTTGCTTTGTTCCCCGCCCCCCTCCCCCCGACCAGGGACAGATAGTCAAACTTTGCTATTCCAACAAATAACTTACATTTGAAAGGAGCTTTTGTATATATTATAACCCAAGATATGAATAACATAATATCTCTATGATGTTTCTCCAACTGTATCCGTCTTCCAGTAGTAGCTTCAGCCTGTGGGGCTTGATCCATTCATTTTAAAAATATACACTAATGGTTCATTTCTAAAACATCCATAACATTTTTGTATTATTGAGAGAAATACATTTCCATGCTGAGGTCCTTTAAAGGTCCCAGAGCGTAAAGATGCATCCCAACTAAAGCTCATTCTCTACACTGCGGGTAATCGGTGCCTTGTGTTAGATTCATGGGAACATCTGACCTCATCCACAACATTTTCTGCTAAAGCCTTAGCTTGTCCTCCCTTTGGAAGTTGTTGTCACACAACACCAGCAGCCACTCTGGAGCAGAAATCCATAAAGTAACAACGGCGGGGCTATTGTACCCCCTGCATAACGCACTTCACAATATCCTCATTCATTGCATCGGGACATTATTTACAGAGCCCCTCTGGGTAACGCAATGCCATGCTCTGATCACACACCAGCCCACTGCATGTAATTATCCTCCGCCCGCTCCCCAATCCGTCACTGCCCGAGCCCATTTGTAAGAGTGCATGTACAGTGATTAAAGAAACTTCTGTGCAAAAAGAAAAAAGAGAGAGAGAGAGAGAGAGAGAGAGAAAGAAGAGGGGGAATTTTTCAAGAACGAGGCAAAGCTGCCGTGTCACAGTGAGGCGGGCGGACGCGTACAGACCGGCCGACATGGCTAATGCATCTGCAGCACCGGTGCAGCAGTCGAGTCACAATAATTAAAGACACACAACAGCTCAGGACTTCATTAATCACGGTTTATATGGACTTTGAAGCCGTAATGAAAAACAGCCTGCCTCCCTGGGTTTATTGTGTCTGTACAAATTGTGGGGATGGCGTACGGCAGGAATGCCGCCCTCCTGACCGACCGCCACGGGATGTGGTGATGGAAAACAAAAAGATAAGGTTTGGTGAAAAGCTAGCGATGGTTATGGAGAGGTCGGCGGTCAAGGCTGTTTACGTAGCCGCTGAGCGGCGTTCAATCAGGCAAAAAGTGGAGCTGCTTGGCAGCGGCTGATGGTGGGTCCACATGCCTCTGCGCTTTTGGTGCCCTGGTGTGTGCACTCGGGTGGCTCGCCGTTTCCCTCTCTCCCAGGCCGAGCGAACACAGGGGCCTCGCGGTGCTCGCACATGTCACGTGTCATCATCTCTGATTTGCAGTTAACTTCTCGGATTCTCGCCGCGCTCCCCGGGCCCTTCTGGAGGTGCATTACAGTGAGATGGGAGGGAGAGATTACCGGGTATTAAGCTCTCAGTGCCAGAAGTAGAAATTACAGAGAGGTTGTCAACGCCGGAGCTCTCTCTGTGCTTTTGTTTCTCCTACGGAGTGAGAGAGAAAGAGAGAGAGAGAGAGAGAGAGGGAGGTAATACTTTACTCACAGCGTTTCATCCCGATGGCTTGTGACTGCTCCCTGGCAGCGCTGTCAGGGGTGAGTCACAGCCAAAAGTGCGTGCAGCTCAACCAAAGCAGAGGGAAGACAGAAAGGGACAGACCGCTGGACGCATGCATCTTCTCCCAATAAAAGGCCCTTTGGCAGGTTTACGTCGCATTAGTCCACTAAAAATATAAAATATACAGTGGAAGGGAGAGAGGGCATCATCCATCATCTGAGATGCAGAGGATGAAGTGTCTTACAGGTGCAGTGGTGCAATATCCTCCTTTTGGTTGCAAAGTTATCCACATAATATCCATTTACTGTACATTAGAATTGCATTTACTTTAACGCTATTTATGTAGGAGATGTATTTGTTCTTACTCCATACAAATATGAATTAAGGAGAATACATTTGATAAATAAGACTCCAAGATTGTGGGGCCCACAGTAAAACTGAGTTCTGTGTGGTAACTACCTGGCAGTGATTCATTTCCTCCCCAACACGAGTTCCTCACTAAAATTTGTCATTTTATGGAGTGTGCCTGACAGAGCGCAACTGACAGATGAAAGTTAAAGTGGCCCCTTGGAAATAAACAAGTCAAAAAGAGCTCAGAGTTTGGCTGAATTAAAGGAAGAAGGGGGGGAGAGTTTATTTGAAAGCCAACGAGCATGGTGCTCTTTGGACCCTTGCGGTTTGCCAGCGTTCCTCCCAGGTGAGCTCACACTGGGCCGGTACCCCCTCCCCCCTCCTCGCCCCCCCCCAAAAGAAACGGCATTTTCTGCCCCTTCGGCTTGACTCATGCAATACTTTGCTGGTAGTCAAAACAAAGTTAGACTGTTTTTTTTTTTCTGGTTAGCTCATCCGTGACTCCTGTGTCGGTCATTTAGGAGCACCTCAGCATTTTCTAATGATTAAGATGAGGAAGATCACATGGTAGTTTCATTTGAGGTTGAAGGGATGATGTTGGTGAACCTGAGAAGTAGAAACTCTATTCAAGATTTGTCATTCAGCAGGAAACTGTGCTTGATGTTGCACTATACTTAATATTTGGGAATCAAATCTTTTCCCATTTATTTGTTCCCTGGACAATTTTATTATCAACATGCCGAGTAGACACTCTGGTGAAGTAAGTGAAAAGAAGAGAAAAGAATAAAAATGAACATGCAACTTCAAACAAAGAACTGAATAATTCAGGATTGGCTGAAATCCTAAAATTACTATTTGCATTGTGAAGATGAACCAAAAAGGCATTCAAGTATTAGATCTCAGTCATACTATTTTACTTGAAATATCAAGGGAGAATATATTCATGTGATTGGTAAAGTTGTGAAATATTGTTGCATGTTTCCTGTCTGAAGGAAAGGCCTTTTTTGGCGATATGGGTCCAAAGGTTTAGCAGCGACCCTGAAAAAGTTCCCCTAGACAACAGGGCCACCTTGTGTTCAGCACGTGAACTTCAGGCTTATTAAGAACCCAGCGAACAGAAATACAAAGGCCCTATGTCGGCTAAAAATAAATATGTAATTCCAAGAAAACAATAATAAATACAAAGTCATTCATACACTCAACTTTGTTGTTTTGCTAGCTATTTCTATTCGGAAAGAAGAATGTCTTACGATAAGATAACTGTCAGGTAACCATCCAGATAACGTCTCTACGTCCAAAGTTCCTTCTAAAGCTCAAGTTTCAAAAGTTCCAGTTTCACAACCTTCTTTTCCTCCGCCCTCCCAACAACCAGAAATGAGTTATCCGGGCCGTAAGAAGTTCTCTCTTCTCTGTGTGGCCCGCGTCGCCTCCACCACGCCGTCCACGCCGTCCAACTCGTCTGCCTCCCGCCACTTCTCCCTGGGATGCAGGAAGAGGTAGTACAGCACGAGGAAACAAAGCCCCAGCACCGATCCTCCGAAGATCAACCCGCTCACTGTCAGCAAAAAGGGGCTTTTCTGCAATTCCGGCTTTAAAAAACCCAGCAGGAACGGAGTCGTGACGTTTACCAAAAAGTACAGCGAGTAGTAGACGGTCATGGGGACCTTGGTGTCCTGCCCTTTGACGTTGAAGAAGGTGAACGTGAGGACAATCCCGATGACCGCTCGGTACAGATACTCAAGCTTTCGCGAGGAGCAGAAGTCGGTCTGAAGCGCGTGCGTCCAGGTCGTCCCCAGCAGCCAGAGGACGGTGAGGCCGATGGAGCTGTAGAGGCTCAGCGCGAGGAGGACGGCGTAGCTGAGGATGTGGCTGCTGATGGTGCAGAGCTTGTAGAGGAGGTAGACGGCCGTGGGGAGGCCCGAGGGCATCTCCCGGAGGTGGGCGAGGGACCTGCGCAGGCAGCGCCGGTAGTCGGTCAGGGACCAGGCGACGTTGAAGAAGGAGAACGCCATGGAGGTGTCTGAAAGGCATGTTTCCGCGTCAAAATGCTGTAAAATGCTGACTACCACTACCAATTCCCCCGAATACGCCTTTACTTACACTGCAGGGCTGAGCCGCCCCCGTGGCCGAGTACTAAGTACAGCTGCAGCAGGAGCTGGGGGACACTCTCCAGGAAGGTCTCAAACAGCTTGAGCATGCTCAAATCCGTGGCCATGCAAAACAAAGCGCGGTCGGCGTCTTTCCTCTCCTCCGAGGCGTTGGAATGCGGAGACTTCCAAACCACTATGAAGCCCTTTTTCAGCTGGTGATAGTACCTAGCAACAGGTTGGACAAAACACAACGACAACAAAGTCGGACACGTGCAGCGCCAGACAAGCTTCGGACACACCTTCCCATTCAAAAGAATGATTCAACAGAATGAGAAGGTGCAAAATGTTAGGTTACAAAACACTGATATGCGGTTGTTCCAGTTTGGGCTTTTCCCTTCTGAAGGATTTGCATGCCACTCGTTACGAGTCACAGGAGGCCCACTTTGCATGTCACAATGCATACCTGCTGAAGATGCCCATGCCGGATAGGTGCAGGACAACGAGTCTGCCTCCGGACAGGCCCGGGACGGCTGGTTTTCCCGCGGCGTTCTTGGCGGCGTCGCTCATGTCGTCCCGGTACCAGGCGTAGCTGAAGATCTGCGTGACCAGCAGCCCGGCCAGAACAAACGCCAGAGTCAGTCCGGCCCACGCGGAATCACCCTTTTGAAAGTATACCGCGGCGAGTCCGACGTCTGTCCCAATGTCCCCGACATACAGGAGCAGTCCGGCGACGGTTAATAACCACCGCAGTTTAGTGTACTGGGCGTCTGCTGGCTCCATTGCGATGTCAATTGTTGAAGTTCAACCGGCGCTTTGCTCTGGGACGGAGCCAGGCGTGTGGTTTGGATCGGGGGAAATGCCACTGTGGACAGGTTGGGTGTCGGAACGAGGCGGTCCCATCTTGGTCGATCTGTTGAAGCATGAGAAAAACAATGAGCATCGTGATGAAGACGCGGCAGTCATCACGCCCCAAAGTTTCATGCACATCCTGTGCAGGTTTACCACCAATCTTATGACAGTGGTGAAATGCAACGTGACAGCAGTCTGCCGGTGTGTCACAGCACTCCTGCCCTTTGAGTTTTGTCATAAACACTGTATTTATGAGTCCTGCCAACTGCAAACCAACCAGTTTGATTAGCAAACAATTAATGACGCTAACAGGAGGGCCAATAAAAAATTCATGACGTTCATTCTGAAGGCTTATATCAAATAAAAGGATTTTATAACACCTGAATGGCATTTTAAAACCTATTTTCTCAATAACAGTGTAACTTTTACATCCTCTAGCCTCATCAAAGGGTCAACTGTTTCATGAGGGGTGATAAAGTACAAGGAAAACATAACCAAAGCAAACTATTTTAAACTCATATTAGCTTTACCTCAATGAAATACAGCCAAAGTTTATCACAAAGATTCCTTACAAACTATTCTGAGCTAATATACAAAAATATATAATTACTTAACAAATCCCAAATTAATTGCATTCCAATTGATCACATTCTGTCTTCATTTACAAAAAGATTGTGGGCACATATCAATTCAACTCACCAGTATATGGTTTCCATGGCACACAACCGTGTCCCACGGAGGCCAGACCTTCAGCATGCAGCCGTTCTCTTTCTCTTTCCTTGAAACCTGCCTGTCTCCACCTCAGTGACAACCCACTGAACCAACAGTTGAACCGGAAGAATGTGGTTACATAATAGATCTTGTGCCTCCCGTACAGTAGGTGCGTGTGTGTGTGTGTGTGTGTGTATGACTGGTTGACAGTTCCTGCTTTAACTTCCATTTCACAACCCTTTGTTCTTTCGAAAATTTTTGGATGGCTTGAATCACAGCCAGTAAGTGTAGAAATCCCCAGGCAACCCTAGACTAAATACCAATCTTTGGATTTGCAAAGTGGTTTTCCTGTAATCGATGCACCGACATGAAGTGTGGGAAAATATTTACCTAAGCTCAGGAACACTGCAATGCGCTTCATATTTGCGAAACTTGAAAAATGTTCAGTGCCACAACCGGATTTGTCTTGGTAGGAGTAGAAGCTCATGCTGGATGATGTTGTAATCTCAGAGCAGGATCCGCAAACAGGGAGCCCCAGGGCAACAAAAACTACATTTGAACTTTACTTACTTACTATGTGTATTATGTCAATGTATTAACAGTACCCCCCTAATTATTTGTTCGAATAAAATACATGTTTTGGTAATAGGCTTATTGGAATTGTACCTACAAAAAATGGTCTATTGTCAAAAATCAGTGAGATAGCATACCTCCACAGGCAATGGCTTTATAATAGCACACGATGTTACACTCCAACCCGCCAGGGGGCGACAGAGAGCCGCGTCTGGTCCTCTCCTCTGCGTAAAAGAGCGTCGTTGGTCCGCCTGCAGCAGCTCGACCCTCCCACTGGCAGAAGAGTGACACGCCATTCAATCGCTGCCTGGCCCTTCGCTGGTAGGAAGCGTCCGGCGTCCTCGTACCTCACGGATAATAATCATTTTAATAATATTATTATTATTAATAATAATAATAATAGCCGACAGAAAAACAACTCCGGCTTCGCTGCGTCACGCAAATCCTCCCACACCAAAAAAAAAAAAAAGTTGAGCCGAACAGTGTCGACATGGGGATCCGAAAGAAGACCAACAAGAACCCGCCGGTGCTGAGCCATGAGTTTGTCATCCAGAACCATGCAGACATCGTGTCCTGTGTTGCTATGGTGTTCCTTCTCGGGCTGATGTTTGAGGTGAGTACCGCTCCACATGTTGAGTGGGTTTAAATCGTGGGATGCCCCCCCCCCCCCCCCCCCACCCGGCTCCCCCAGGCTGCTGCTGCTGCTGGATGCCGAATGCTCCCCATCTGTCCCTCTGGAAAGTGACACGGCTGCCTGCTCTTATTATTCAAACTACTTCCTCTTGTAATAGAAAGTTTTTTTTTTGGTTGCTTCTCTGCAGGGTGGCCTCGGATTTTTTTTGTTGACCCCCCGCGATCAATAGATTTCTCAGGGGTAGGCTTTCATAAACCTGAACGGCATTTCCTTAAAGCGACGTGTGCCCCATAGAGTCCTCTTTCCCTCCCCGTGTTGAACTCGACATTTAGAATCGCTGGTCTCTGCAGGCCCGCCGATTGATGACGAAAATAAACGAAAATGCATCATGAGGAAAATAAAACGGCCCAAAGTTGTTCGGCGTGTGATCACGACGTTTTGTTTATTGTTTCCGCGCGTGTTGTGGACTCGCCACCTCGCATCGGCGGCTACGACAACCCGCCCGTGGCTCTCGGGTTGGTTTGTGCGTGGATGTGTTACGTGGCAATCACACAGGGAGCGAGAGGGCTGTCATCACAGAAAGAGCCCGCTCGCTTAATACAAAAAAAAAAACAATGCTGAAAGTTTGGAGCTCGGACGGCGTCTCGTGGGCGTCTCGACCCCACGCGACCGGATGGATGCCGAATGACCGACTCACGACTCGACATTCACCTCACGTTTCTGCTCAATTTTAAGAGGATGTTTCATCCTCGGCGAAAAGCAGCGCCATTAGAGTCGCGTCAGCAAGGGGTTTCGACTACTTCCGGTTTCGGTTCTACAAAGTAAAACCCCTTCAGCGGGACCAGCTGTTGCAACGTGTACATCCGATCGCAACGGCAGCATGAGCATTTTCTAAAGATGATTGGTATTTATTTAATTCAACGATTTTTTAATTTAATTCTTCCTTCTGTTCAGTTTGAATGTTTTGCGAAGGAAGACCGAGCAACGTCCCGTTTTAAATGCATTATTTTATCTCTGCGGTGTCTCTACATTTGAATGGCCATCAGTCACTTTACCCCTACATAACAAAAGTGACTGTTCGAATTCTGTTTATATATAAACAAATTAACCATCAGCCCCACATAACGGATTATTTTGTAATTCCCTTTCTAACGCCCCTACATAAGCAGTTGGTAGAGCTTCATCACACATTTTTAGGAAGTCCCATGTGGCCTGATATTTCCCTCTAATCTTTCAGTATTATCACCCTTAAAATGCTCTACAAATTTGCCAAAATGAATCGTTCTGTGGCATTAAAACAAATAGCTCACATAGACTTCAGTATGTTATATGTTATATGAATCAGTTATTGGTCTTTCAGGGAATCTCCTTCAGTTTATAAACGCAGTGCTGCTAAGTTTAGTTGGTAAACGCATGTAATCCTGTTTCACTTTGCAGTACAAATGAATTTGCATGTGCACAAGCCTCCATTACTAACTCTTTGTTTTCCATCTACAGGTCACCTCGAAGTTTGCAGTGTTATTCATAACAGTCCAGTACAATGTCACCATATCAACAAATGGTAAGTTACAGGATTCAGTTGAGAGTACAAGATAAATGAGAGCGGATGTTTGTTTTCAACATCGCGTTGGAATGGATACCGCGAGTTTTGTCTTTGCCGTACTTTCTTAGATCCATCCTGCCGGAAACCTCTCAGGTTCCAGACGTGTTCTTTCTTCACACAAACCCATTTGAGATTTCCTTCTCTTTTGTTCTTTTTTTGTGTCTTTAGTGCTAATTTCACTCTGCCTGACTTTATAAAGTTCTCTTGTGGCAAGGTCGTGCCGAGGTGAATTAGGGTGACTGTGCATTACAGGCCTCTCACTTTCAAACCCTGCTCATTTCAAGGTTAACAATTTTGTAGTCAACTTGCGATAGTGTTGGGAGGAATGCACCAGCACGGCGCTTATTCATCCTCTGTGCTGCAGGCTGGTGGTCTGCAGGCTGCCAGCTGGCGATTCACCTCTTATCTCAGTATGCGCATAGCTCTGTAACTCATTCACAGCCCGTATCTAATTAGACAAATAACTTGCTGCATCTTAATCTTGCTGTAGTGAAACAAATTCAGTTACACCACTCTGTTTTTTTTGTCTTTGTCCGCGCGGACTCTTAACAAACGATCAGACTGATTTCGTTATGCGGTTGCATAAGCCGCGAGCTGGGCTATCTCATATCCTCTGTGCTGCGACGCCTCACATTACTCAGCGTGTCACAGATAGCTGGCTGCAGGCCGTATAGATAATAACAATGTTGTGTTAATATAAAATGTTATTGTGCTGGGACGTCGACACTCGGTAATCCAAAAGCATCCCCTTCAGGAATTGAGGTTATCCAACGTGTGAATCACTTGATTTTTGCATTTAATTAAAACGGCTCAAGTGTTCACGTTAAGGATGAAGTTCATCTGACACTTTGAATATCAGTGAAACATTTGAAACAACTTGTTCATAAATTGCTGGGTGGCTTGTGGCCCATTGGTGATACATTCTGCACCACCTAAACACTGTTTGGGTGGGTTTTATTTTGCTGTGGGCAACAACAACAAAAATAATAATTAGGAGCAGCATTTCATTTTGTAGTCTTACTTTGAATCAATGGGATTTATTGGGTCCACCAACTCGACGATCAATCCATAATTACTAGAGAGAAAAAGGTGAACATAGAAATGGGATCTTGTGACTTTTCATGCTTTTTCGTTTGTGTTTGCATTGGACAAACATTTGTGAACCTTGAAAACAACGTCACAACCTGTCCAACGTTCTCTTAGCAGCAAGAGCCTCTAGAGCCAGACTGAAATAAAAACACAGAATGAGGATGTTCCCTGAATGTGGTCTATTAGACACGTTTCTTATTCTGCTTTCCTGCTCATTGTGGTAACTCCTCTATGCTCCCTCTTTAGGCCCAGAGGAGACGGCCGTGAACCACTTCCACCACGGCATCAAGGACTTGGCCACCACCTTCTTCTACATGCTGGTGGCCATCATCATGCACGCCATTATCCAGGAGTACGTGCTGGACGTAAGCGAGGCACCCCGCTCCACAGCACCTACTCCTCGAGCTCTTGAGCCCCGGCGTTTTCTCATCGCTTGCATTGTTTCGTTTATCTCTGCAGAAAATCAACAGGAAGAAGCACTTCTCCAAAACCAAGCACAGCAAGTTCAATGAGTCGGGCCAGCTGAGCGCCTTCTACCTGTTCTCCTTCGGCTGGGGCGCCAGCATCCTGCTCTCCGTACGTGCCTCTTGGCTACGTGTGTTTTTACAGCGCTTAAACATTGGGCGTGATCTGTAACGTCGCTGGCTCTTTGTCCGTAGGAAAAGCTCCTGTCCAATCCGGTCAGCCTGTGGGAGGGCTATCCCCATACTCTGATGCCGTGAGTGTGTCATGTTGACGCGTGGAGGCGGTTTTTTGGGGACGCATTTTGACTAGAAATGGTGTCATTGGTTATTTATTCATCTTTAAATATAACGTCTGTTTCCCCCTCCTCAGATTCCAGTTGAAATTCTACTTCATTTGTCAGCTGGGCTACTGGTTGCACGCGATGCCAGAACTCTATTTCCAAAAGACAAAGAAGGTGTGTGTGTGTGTGTGTGTGTGTGTGAGAGACATACTGCTACTTCCTGTTTGACTTCCTGCATTGCATTGTTTCAAAGAAACTAAATATTTACTGCTCTCGGCCTCCCGTCCCTTTGTGTTCCTTCGCTTTAGGAGGATATTCCACGGCAGCTTGTGTACATCTTCCTGTACCTGGTCCACATTGCGGGCGCCTACATTCTGAAGTAAGAGCTGCCCCCATCGGAAAAAGTGATGGAACATGTGACCCCCCCCCCCCCCCTCCTCTATACCCTCCCTGCGCTATAACGGGGACTCGTGTGTCTTTCAGCCTGAACCGTCTGGGTCTGGTCCTGCTGGTGTTGCACTACTTTGTGGAGCTTCTGTTCCACGTTTCCCGCCTGGTCTACTTCAGCAACGAGAGCCGGCAAACGGGGTGAGTCCTCGCGTTCCAGATGGTGTGAGCTTTGTGAAGACGTTCTGCTGTGTGTGTGTGATCGTTTCGTCCCTTTTTGTCTTCCAGTTTCACCATATGGGCCGTCTTGTTTGTCCTCGGGCGGCTGCTCACGCTGTCCTTGTCCGTCCTCACCGTGGGCTTTGGCCTCGCCACGTCTGACAACCAAGGCTTTGATTTGGCCGCGGGGAACTTTAATGTTATTTTTGTGCGGTAAGTCCGTCCGAGGGGAGAAAACACGTTGTTTTTATTGGTTTGTTTGTTTGTTTTCTTTTATGTTCTGTATTTCGCATTAAACATTATCCTTACATAATGTACTGCTTCAGATATTACTATCTGAGTATCTGAGGGCGGACCAATATTTTCAGCATCAATGTGTGAACCTGGGACCCTTTTTTTAAAATTTCTTTCTGATTTACCTTTTAGGATAACCGTCCTGGCGGCCATTTGCCTCACTCAGGCCTTCATGATGTGGAAATTCATCAACTTCCAGCTGCGGCGGTGGAGGGAGCATGCCCAAGCCCAGACTCTGAAAAAGAAACCAGTTGCTTCCAAGAGCAAATCAAAGAAAGACAAAGGTGAGCACAGAGTGGACGGATGTGTCCTCCTGCACGGCGCCGGACGTTACGTGCCTCTCTTCTTGCCACGATGCATAATGTCAACGCGTTACATGCACCCGACCTAAGTAACGTAATGTGTCCTTTTTGTGTTTTTCCTCCTCAGCCAATGGAGTAAACGGAGTGAGCTCCCACGCCGCCGATTCACCGAGAGCCCGAAAAGAGAAGTCGTCATGAATGCATTCCCCCGTCCATCGCTGTCGCGGCTGCACCCGACCAATGGCGCCTCCAGCGCCTCGCCCGCGCTGTGCACCCCGGGCTCTCACACAGGACTGACCTCCCAGCTGGACTTCAAAGGCGCCTCGACTCAACAATCATTGCTCCGCTGTGCCACATTAAATATAGAAAGGAAAAATCCCGACCCAACTACGAAAAAGAGACCTTTATTTAAGAAGTGCCTATTGATACAGATTGTTTTGTATTGGGTGTGTACAAATTCAGGAATGATGCCTTCAGTGTTCCATGTCCCCCCCACCTCACCTTCCAGGTCAGCTCACGTCATGCTTTTTCCAAAACGGCGTGTATTCCAGCTTGTGATTTATTTCCCTTTTTATTTATAAGCGCCAGCAGCTCCTCTTCTTTGCCACTGAATCCGAACCCTCTTTGGTGGGATATTTGTAAACATTTTTGTAAGAATTTCCTAATAATATCTCTTATTTTTCCATCAGTAAATGTTGCGTACAGTCCTGTAATAATCTCTTGAGTGTCAGTTTCCAACGTGTCGCTGGCTAATCGGCGCGATGGAGAGCAAAGTAGAGGATTTTCAATGTCCTCCCGTGGATGGAACAGGGAGGCGTGCGTAAAAGCAACCCAGGAACAACGGGAGGCGTCACCCGTGTGCTACCATGAGTAGGTTCCCAGTTTAAGTATAGTGCAAAACTGCCAGTATAGACGTAGTAACCCTGATGTAGCATTTTATTATCGTAGTTCCGAGCAGCTGTAAGTCACAAAAGAACATATCCCCCGTCATGAGATGATGCTCACTCTATTGCCGTTCTGCCTATTGCACATTAATTGTCTATCGTCCTTAATTGAACACACTTTGTCTTTAGTTTTGTGTACTTGGGAGACAACAAGATGGAAAGGAAAATCACTGTCTTGTATGGTCCATGACAATTTGCTGTTTAAGTGGAATGGGTTAACTGTACTTCATTGTCCCCGCGTAGTATTGCTTTAAAGTAAAAATGTCCACGAGAATGACTTGACCTAGGACTGCGTGTGAGAAACTCATATTATCTCCCGAACCCACTACAAACACGTGCCAAATGAGTCTGACTGTTGATGTAAACCGTTCACTTACATTTCATGAAATTAATTTACAGAAGCTATGCTGTATTGAAAGAATCCATCGCCTGGGTAACACTGGCTTATTCTAAATGAAAAGCTAACTAATTTTAGATTCACAGCAAGTCAGTTATCTCCAGCAGTATATCATATAGTATATTTGGTTTTCTGAGCTTTTTTCTGATTGTTTATCTTGCAAATGAATAAAATGTTTATTGAAAGAAACAACTGGTGAGCTGTTTTTCTTCCCTGCATGTAACCCAGTATCGTAAATACTGCCTTAATGGGGCTTTTTCATACAGCATATAATGCTCAGACCCTCCATGAATCCAAGTGAGGGGTGTGGTAATTAAATGGCATGTCAGTGCATTGGCTCCCAAATTGCAAACCTGAACTAAATCTGTGCTAAAAAAAAACATGGAGAAAAATTAAAATCCCTCAAATATTTTATTTGCTTTGGTTTACCTCCATTATTTTAGTCAATGTGTAAATGTGTGCAGCCCAACATGTAGGTATGAATGGTGTTTCAAAGCCGTCTCCTTACGCACACAAATATGTGGTTCATACTGTGCAGAACACTGTTCTGAACAAGCCTCGCTTAAGTCAAACACAAACTGCAAATGCAATTTTTTTAAAAACAACACATCCCAAACAAATGTACCTCTATGGAGTTTCTGTACATCAGTCTTGTTCATTAAATGATGTGGAAACCAGCCTGATATCCTACCTCTCTGCCACTTGGTGGCGTAGTTGCACACGTTTTAGTCTAAAGAAAACGCCTCCTCGCTCATTCGATTAATGGATAGTTGACCACACAGTAAATCAAGGCACGTAAACTAGGACACCCGCATTTGTCATAGGACTAAAGCTTGTCAAATGTATAGCCTGCTGTTTGTGTTTTAATAGGTGTTTGTTTTTATTTGTTTTATAAAATAGCTAACATAATCACACTGTTTGTTGTTTGCAGATGTTTTTCTCATCACCGTCTAGTTATACTTGTTAGTGACAATGTATTCAAATCAACTAGTAAATCAAGTAGTAATCAAATTTTACTTCAACTGTCTTCTTTTTTCAAACCTTTTTAATTTTTGTTATGAGCTTAAACATGTTGGTTAACAGTACATCCATTAGTGATGTAACACCCGTTTTCACTATATTGGGAAATATGAGTTGGGATGTGTGTGTGTGTGTGTGGGGGGGGGTCATAGTTCCCCCACCTCTTAAACCACAACACACATCTAAACATTAGCTACTGACAGTCGTGACACTGTGGGAGCTTCAAGTAACTGTCAGTGGTATTATTCTTTTTTTTTTCTTTTTTTCCGATGAAATGTCAGCAAATGAAAGCTGTTCTATCAAGAATCGTGTCATCCTTTCTTTTTTTTGCAGGTAAAAAAAAAAAATCAGCGTCAAATGCGTGCAAATCCTGCGGGGCTGAGTTGATAGCGCTCGAGGAAGAGCCCCGTGATGTGGTTTTTGGTGTGGGGGAGGATAGCGAGCTACCAGCCAGATAAACACTCCGCGTTGGTTTGCACAGCGGGAGTAACATGGCGGCACAGTTAGCCAGCAGAAATGTTGTTTCACTACCGCGAAGGTCAGAGCGGCGTCTGAAAAACGGGATTTAACGGGCGAGGAGGCGGCGGAAAAGTATTATATCGTAAGTAGCCACACGTGTTTTGGTGCTCGTTGCCCGGGACGGGACGAGGTGTTTTTCCGCTGTTAGAAGAAGAAGACGGGGGTAAAAAAAAAAACGGATCCAGTGCGAGGTCTTCAATCTCGGTTGTGTGTCTGTCTGGCACAGGCTCTCGCTTTCGGCGTTAGCTTATTAGCATGCGTTAGCTTCTCGGCTAACCCCGCTGCCTGTGTCAATAGTGTTTTCTGCAGCAAACTCAATTTAGACTGCTCGGGGCAGCGAGCTTTGCAAGCGAGTTGTCCCAAATGTGTGTCAGCCGTTTTATTTTTATTCAGCGGCGAGCCGGTCTACACTTGGTGTCAAATTAAAACGTATCTTGCACAATACTTTCTTATGTCATTGTTTTTTTTTTGTGCTGAGTGAGCGAGTGAGCGAGTACACAACACCGGACGAAGTTCGCCAGTTACAGCATGAACGTAGTTAGCATGCTAACTGATTAGCCCGCAGGCTAACCCGACTGCTAGAACGTCGTTGTCAGAATAACCCGAGTGAGTGAGGACAGTTGTTACCAGCATGTGTTCGAGCGGGCAGCTAACCATGTTTGTGGTGATATTAACCATGCCACGCTACCGCTTACCACGTTAGGTAAGTTTACGATAAATACTCCATTTATCCCGGGCTGCATGGATACATTTATTTTTTTTCCCCGTGTTTCCCCCCCCCCTCTCTCTTCCACCCCCTGGCTGAACAAACGTTTCTCTCTTTTACATTTGGATGTCGTTACTATGCATTGTCGAGGCGCTCCACCACCGAGCTACGTAGCAGCCTGAGCTATAACGTGGAGCACTCTTGTCACTTTAAACAGGCAGCCGTTGGCTTTTAACCGTTTGACCAGAGTGTTCAGAAAGTTGTCCATGTATACGGACGAGGGACACACACACACACAGGGTACCCCTGTAAGTTTTTTTTTTTGGGGGGGAAGGGGGGGGTGACTTCGTTGTGCCTGTGTCGTGATTGTAAGTGCCATCCTATCTTGAGGGGGTTCGGGCGGACAGCTTGTGCCGTTTCGGTGGTTGTCAACGCTCCTCGCGGTGGTGCCGCAGGAACGCGTCTCGTGGAACCGGTATGAGCGGTTTTTCCGTCGCTTTCGGTTCTTGCCCACCTGACTGTCGCGTCACCGACGTGAGCTTTAATGTGACGTGTTGTCCAGCTGCAGTTTTGGCTGCAACTTTTTTTCGGGGGCGGGTAGAGGGGTGCTACCGGAAGCAGTATAGAATGTATACTGTATTCAAGGATTATTATTATTTTTAAGAGACGACGATGGCACACGGTTTCTAATTTTCATCTTTTCGTTTTAGAAATGTGTTCATTCCAGTTTTTTTTTTTTTTTTATTACTTTTTTTTAACATTTGCAGTGAAAAGAAAGCTGTATACACGTTTTTTGGGCTGAAACTATTTGTCCGCCTCATGACAGGACAAGTTAAGAAGTCAAATTTTGTCCACAACTAACCAGATTTTAATTTATTAAGTTATTAGATGAGGTTACCGCTGGGTATACGCATACAGCGCCTGCCACAACCCTCCCATAGTTGCAAAGAATGCGGTCCTGCACAGATGAAAACGTGCATTCCAACAGCGTGCGTGTACAGTGTAGTTAGGAGTGGTACTTGGTTCGGCCTATTTTGCATCTATGCAGATTCATATAACCGCCCTTATGCCCTTGACTGGCGCTTTTTTTTGTCATTTCGCCTAAACACCATAATGGAACAACTCTATTTGGATGATGACAATTCAGGAATTCATGCAAGGGTGTATCCAAGTATCTGTATGTTTATACAATAACAACTGACTGTTTTTTTCTTGTTTTCTCACACTGTCTTGGCACAGTTATTGCAATGTGTCTGATCTACAGGTAATCCTCTGCCTTGACACATTGTATAAAGCAACCTCGTCAACAGATGTGTGACAGTAACACCCAATGCGTCACGTGTGTTTGAAAGCGATCTCTGCATCAATGCTTTGCTTGCTGTTTCTTTTCCATCGGTCTCGGCCCCCGCTCACTGAGCCCTGTAATTTCCTTCCCACAAACCCGTCTTTCTGTATTGTTGTATAGCTCTTTTTGGTTGCCCGCCACATGTCCTATGTGTGTTAGTGATTCCATAAGGCAAAGCCCTTTTTCTAGTTGGAGACAATCCTCTCATCATGTAATCACTGACTTTTGCCCTGTGATAGGCTTGCTTTTGTTGCGTCACCCGACTGATACTGTAATCATTCGACCCTTGTTCTGTAGCATGCGGTGCCAGTTCTTTGGTTGTTGACTGTCTCTGTTGGCCTAATATGACAGTACACTAATAATAATGTCTAATGTCGACTCAAATCCCGTTTTACGTATTCATGTCAAGACATGCTTTGTATGAGGCAATCTTTACGGTAAACACAGATTTTGTTTTGGTTTCAAGCACAAATTTTCAGGAATCAGGAACATTTATTGCCAAAATATGTTAGAGATACGAGGAATTTGACATGGCAGTTGGTGCAAAACATCGGACAGTAAGACTACAAGACAATGGACAACAAGACAAACGATGTAGTGCAAGGCATGTTCAATTTACAGATTTACAATTATTCATTAATTCATAATAATAATAGATTAATGAAATAATATGCAAAACACCTTTTTTTCTAATCCAGCTCTAATAATATTTAATCTTGATCCCTGTTTAGGGGCTTTCATGGGATGTATGGTTTTATTGTTACTTAATTTTCCAGAGGAGACTGTAGTGCGAATCATACTCGTAGTTTATATTGATTGCCACAGTTAGTTTGCAAAATCCGTAGTCTCATCTGTTACTTATACCTGGGGATAATCTAAACCATTTGGTTGGTAAATGTATTTACAATGTGAATTTTGTGTATCAAAGTCAATGAACTACGTCACACAGATGTTGGGTCAAATACCTAAATCCTACGAGGACTCTGGGTAATTCTGGTCGGTTGTTATTGGGGGCATTAAGCTTTTCTTAAACTATTCCATGCTTGTAAACAACGGCCCACTGGAACGATAAAACGTTTCAGAAGAATGGAAAACTCTCCTTTTAGATTTTTTTTAGACTTGACATGAAACAACATTTTTGAAAATCAATCGTTTGTCAAATATGAAGCTAAAATACCAGATTCTCTGTCGTTTAAGTATTGTGTGTTCTAATATGGCATAATATCCATTTGGCTTGTACTGTGTATAATCTTGAGTTACTGTTCCTCATTATGACAATATTCTTATCAAAATATTGATTGAGGTCTGGAATCGCGCTGTAAGCCGTACTACGTTGGAGAATTCTCAATGTTGATGCTAAAGATTATAAATATAAGACTTCCAACCCATCCAAAGGACACTTGTCTCTATTTGACGTGAATCCCTTTTTTTCCCTTTTTTTTTTATTACTAGTTAACTACTCGGGCTCCTCATGTTTCCACACACAAACTTCGCGCTGCAAACAACAGGCAGTTGACTCATTTGATGCAGGCTGGAAAATGACATCCCTGTCTCTGCCGCTTAGTGTGTCCAGCTCCTGAACCACACCATGCCCCTCTGTCTCATGCAGGCTCCTCAATGTGTTCACTCCTGGGATCCTCTTTTAAAAGCAGTCTCAAGTAACAGTATCCAGAGCTGGCAGGAATCTGAGCTTTCACAAGGATGTTGCAGAGTATTTCTGCCCTTTTTGCTGAAATCGGTGATCTCGCAATCAAAGACCAAGTGTTAGGATAAACTGTAAGGGTTACTTTGTGTTCAGGGACATTTTTGAGTAGTTAAAGGACACTCAAATTATTATTTCCTTTCACTTTCCATATTTCAAAGTGAAGGATGCCGAATCGGATAGAGAAGCGAACGCACAATTGCTCCTCGTCCCGTTTAGCTGTAACGGATCGCACCGCATCGTGTTATCTGTCCATCCCGTGCCGTGAGGGGGCCACGGTGTATTCTTAACGCCATGCACCGCTCCCCCCGCCCCCTGCTATCTGTTTGCCTTGTCTCACTGGGCATCTCACCCTGCTGTCTCTGCGTTAGTGTTGTCATGGAAACAGCAGTGTGACAGTTCCTGGGTGGGCGTGAGGGATGAGCTGTGGGGAAATGGCCAGGGTTTTACAGTATGGGGAGGGGGGCGGGGAAAAGGAGGGACGTCGGAAGCTCAGGCAGAGATGGTTGATGGAAAGCTCAGAGAGGTCTCGACATGGAAGAGGAGGTGCCGGATTATTTACTCCCTGTCTGCTTCAAGGCGCGTTGTCATTGTGTTGTTTGGCTGACCTCAAACCAGCCTTCCCCTTCATCTAACGGCAGCCAGGGCAGAATCTTTTTTTCTTTTTTTGGCTGGGCGGGGGTTTAACATAGAACTGAAATCATCCAAGTACAGTGCTTGTCATTAAGGAGCAATAACATCGAACAGAAGTGTTGCCAGAGGAAAGCATAATTGCCGACATTAGCTTGGAATGACGCAGAGTTCTCATGACATCGCAGTTGTTTGCTGATTTAAATGGACCCAAAATGCTCTTGGATAACCTGCAATTGTTTTGTTTTCTCCCAGTTATTGACAATCAAGTCATTTGATCTGCAGCGGATGGTCGTGGTACCCAAAGGGATTATCCAGGAACATTTAGCCCCGACATTGTCAAAAGAATGCACTGTGGAAGTGGCCTCGTCGTCTCTGTGACCCTTTCCCGCGTGGGGTTATTCCAAGGCTAGTTATTCAAATCTGCATTGTTTTTCAAATCAGATATGTAAGCTCACACGGCGCTATGCTTCCATGGAGACTATAGCGGGGCTCCGAGGATCTTCAGGCTCCCCGGCAGTCCACGCTCCTCCACTTATGTAGGTCAGCTGCGGCGAAGTGCATTGATCTCCCAAGCTAGATGATATTGTGGCGTCTGCTGCTCGTTGCGAAAGAAGGTGCCCTCAGCCTGTTTGGCTTGAGCAGAACAGCCAACAGAGGTCACATGACGATGGGACCGGGCTGAAGCAGCGTTTTTCTTCTTTTTCGTGGTTAGATAAGAACTGTTACCGTTTGTCAAATCCGCACCTCGTTTGTACTCAAGCTTTTCATAGTGATCTGATTGCGGCAATAAAACAATTTAAAAAGGTACTTATTTAAACACAAAGGTTGTAAAGGGCTTTATGGACCGGCAAAAACACCCCCGTCCCCTCAACGAGTGATAAGGGTGGATACTAAATAAAGGTGGGAGGCTTTAACTGCTTAATTGAAGTTGGAAAACGTGACAACGTGAGGCAGTCTCATTCGAGTGGGTAAACTGCTTTCCCATCCGCCACAATGCGCCTGTAGCGCTGGGTGCTAGCATGTGACTGGCACCTTTCCTACTCCCCAGGGTGGAATCCTTGGCTTCGAGGGGATGGGATTTGATTGAGCAGATTGGTGGAGTTGGTTGAGCGGTCCAAAAAACTTTTTTTAGCCCAAATAAATGTGGCGTGAATCTGCCCCTAACAGAATGTGGTACACCATCTTATCCTGGAATGGAGGTGGAGGGCGTCATGGCGGGCCGCCCTACGGCGGTATGGAAGGACGTGTGCAGGGCAGCAGCCGGTCCCACCCACTCGTAATAACCCGGAGGAATGCAGGGGTTCAGTTTTAGGTTGTTTTTCTTTTTCTCTGTGCACATTGTAAGGGTCAAACTCCGACCAGCATGAATTTCCCCCAACCCGCCTCCCTCTCCTCCCCTGTTTTGCTCCCTCTGTCTTTCGCTGCCTGCTGACTCAGCAGTGTTCCCTCCGTGACCTATAATGTGGTTTTGCTTTGCTTTATCTTCACTGTTTTCAACGGGGAAGGGAATCTCCTGCGCTGACCCATGTGACGTTACCCCCCCCCCCCCCCCCCACGCTGTACAGTTCAGGAACGACCTGGATTAACGTTGCGGGTACAGTGAGTACCGCTCCATCCGCTGGAGTACTTGTTCTCCCTGCCTGATATCGTTGCCACAACAATCACAAATAATAAAAGATCTGGTATTGGTAGCTATAAAAACGATATTGTTGACACTAGCTGGATTGCTGTTTTGTTATCGGGAAAGAACTGCATATCTTTTTTTAATGTGGGATGGACTGGTAAAGAAAGCACTTTTCCAGAGCTCTTTATCTGACTGTTAAATTAAGTAAGGACTCCCAGTGTGTAGTTTTTCACAAGTGTGTTTAACCTCTTGGATTTCCTCTTTCCACATAAAAGCGGTCGTGTTTTATATATTCAAGAACTCAAATCCTGCATATTTCCTTCCCTCCTCCTGACAGAATAGCCGAATCTCCTGCATTTGTACCACATGTTATGTGTGATGCGTGTTTGTTTTCATGTCCAAATGCTTCCATTCATGGCTTTACTACAGAGATTTGTGGTTTTGGCACCTGACGTGGCCCGTCAAAACAAAACCGCCTCCCATCTCATCTGGCAGAGGAGTGCAAAACAAAGGCCCTCATTGGATGAGAGACAGAGCCATGATGTCCCACTGATGCTCTGGCTACAGGAGCTCACGGACAATATCCAACTCATGCGTCTTCCATTTAGACAATACGTCAGCGGTTGGTTACTTGGTTATTTTAACGGGTAACACAAGATTCCTGAGACCAGATTTTATTATTTCTTGGAACCAACACTGTACGGTTTTTCAACACGTGCCACATGTGTTGTTTATTTAGTCAAATGAATGTGCTTTATTTAATTTAATTTAAAGGTGATGACGGTTATTTTTAAGCTAATGTTTTTTTTTTTTTAAACAATCATTCATGCTAACAATAATGACAGATTTGACAAAATACAGTCACTCAAATCACGTGAATCTGCTCACTATCAACTTCTAGTAATCTCCTTTTGTATCATTCTCTCATAATCCCTGTTGACCATGTGACTGCAGGACATTCCGTTACATAATTTTATTTGTACTATTTGAGGCTTCTTTGCATGATTGGTGAAAGCAACCGTGCATGGATATGTTTTCCTCTTAATGATCTGAAATGAGTAGGACGGGTGCTTCTGGAACTCTCATCTGTACAATCATGTGAGGAATGCACATGACAGGCAGCGCATGGAGCCAGATGTGTGACGCGAACACCAGAGTCCAGTTTGACCAGCATGGTTTCATCAAATTAGGTGGGGGTGCTGCTCATTTGTGTTAACCCTTATTTTGGATTTTAGGTGTTAATTTTATCAGTTATGTCAGCAGAATCTTGCCAGAAAATAGCTAACTGTATAACAACCGTTGTTGTTGGGTCTGACCCGGGTGTCAGTGTTTAAGCGCACGTGGTGGGGGGGCTAGAAGGCTGCTTCGCTTTACTCTTTTCTTTGTCTGTTCCAATTACATGTCCTACTGTCAGCGCAGCAGCGCTCTTAATCAGGTAATGCCAGGGTTTAAAGTCATCCCCTGAAGCGTCCTCAGATTCAGATTATTACGCACACACAGTCAGCTTCTCCCTCCGTCTACCTCCCCGCTCCCCAAATGTCATCTCATTTCATCTTTTTGTTAAAAAAAAATTCGCACATTGTACGTACAGTGCGCGCGGGTCTGATTGTCGGCCTGTCACATTGTCTCAGTCTTTGGCTGATAAAGTGACATTGTTGTGTCAGCTGATCTGCCCCTCCTCGCTAACATGGCACCTCCTCAACCAAAGGCCGCCTCCACTGTATATCCTCAGGCCTCCAAACAAACTGTGACCCACTTCAAAAGATGGTGGACACACGCACACAAAGGGCACAATAGATGTATTTGACATGCAGACGAGTCACAAGATGAGCTTCAAATCTTAAAAGCATGCCGTGTTACACAGATTGAACTTTGTCACTCTTCATTCTTTGAGCTTGTAGCTACATCCAATTTCTCTCTCACAGCGCGCCTGATTGGTATCATTTTGGTAAGTGCACATGTGGTGGCAAGTGGCACAATGTTATTTGAGCAACAGGTGCGATGATACCGGACACGGGGTCGCATCCGCATCCGAGCAGCCCATTAGAATGTGCTGCTGATCTGTGCTACTGTGTGATGGATGCGTTGTTAATGGGAGGATATCTGTTGATGTCAAAATAGTGCAGCTCTTTGGAAGCCCTCTTCTTCGTAACCCTCTTCGCATTAATTGGGAAAGGAGATAATCTTTTTTTTTTTTTTGTCTTGGTTTTAATTGATGGACACTTTACTTTTTAACAATGACACATGAGTTTTTTTACTAATACATCATTTGTATCATGGGTTCAAAAGGTGAAATAGTTGTTCCGTTTTGGTATAAACCAAACAGTGGACGACCACGCTCTGAGTACTATCAGGAATAGAACACAATCAATTCTTATTATACCGCTCTTTGAATTGGTTTAGTGTGTCCTGATCGTGGACTCACTGCTTAAAGCCGCACAGTTAAACATCTCCACAGACAGACCTGTACAACCACATTTTGGTAATTTGACTAAGTGTCACCACGAGGTGCCTTGCTCTTGAGCCGCCCCGTTTTTTTCTTCTTTTTTTCTTTTTAGCTTTTGTTCCAGCAAGGCCCACAGCTAGTCCCATCAGTTTAAGCCTGCTGCTTCCAAAGCAACACTTCTCAACCCATAAGCTGTTACAAGCCCCATTCGAAACGTGATTTACCACACCTCACATTTCGTCTTAAAGAAACCCAAATCGATTGATTATTGGTTAGGATGGGGGGGGAGGGGGCGTCTTGACCAGGCAGCTAAACGGCCAGGTGTTTTCGTTAGGATACACTACACATCCGCCTCGATGCTTATTGAATTAAAGGCCGTTATCTGTCCACTCCAAAGGCAACAAGTAGCGGCTCCATTGGCGTTTAGCCTTTCGGCGACCTGGCCATTATGGTCAATATCTACCCCGCGAACCATCTACCTCTTTTTGTGTGATCTCAACCCGATTAGCCAGATCATTAGCATTATTAGCTCAGCCTGGTTGACAAAGCCTTTTACCCACTCTGGAGTGAGAGCGAAGGGATTACAACGACTCCCATGGTTCGGCTTTAGGTGGCATTTCTGCTCTCATCCCACGATCAATCCGCTGCTGTCAAAAAGAAAATGGCAATCGGCTCGAGGGCAGTGTTCCACATTCAAAGCTGCATGAACCTTGGTGATCTGTTGCAGCCGTTCAGTTACTCAGCATTTTTATTTCTTCTCAGTTGCAGTTTCACAAAATCACGTCATTATTTTGTTTGATAACGTGAGGTTTTGGGCTGAATAATGAAATTGTTTATTATCAGTTACTGTTGAAATGGCTGCACTAATGGAAGCTTGACCTTTTAACCTGACGATCTTTGCCCCCGCCCCCTATGTTTTAAATACCAACAGATGGTCTGTCTGTTATTGAAATACTCCCATGATCCCGTGTCAGGTTCTGGCAAAGGTGCATGTGTGGAGTGTGTATTTTTTTTTCTTATCTGCTTTTGAATTAAAGATATTTGAAACAGTCATTTACCAGTAGCCGTAATGATTGCGTCACAGCCGGCTTTTTAAGGGAACATGAAACTCTGCGGAAGTTGCGACCGGAGCTCAGTGACATTTGGCAGAGGTGTTGTGTTTTTGTTTAGGGTGCAGCATGTGTCATTCAACACTTGTGTGCCAAGTGTAATGGCTCCCTCAAGGAAAGAAACGCCCCGCAAGCTCTTCTGTTCCGATGCGCCTCGATACTTTGGACACCTGCTCTCTGGCCTACGTGCACCTCTGATGCAACTCGCCACTGGCCTGGGGTCGCACCGGCAACGTCCCCAGACGGGCCCCCACCCCCCCCCCCCTTTTTTTTTTAAATCGCAGGATAAATTGGCATGGCTCCATCGGTAAAAGGGACTGATGTAATGTGACTCGGTATAACTTGCTAAACAGTGCTTTTGTTGTGTTGCATAATTACTTTTTGGTTGAATACATTCCGTTGCACTGCTGATTGATTATGAGTGGAATCATTAAGCAAAACTTCCAACTAGTTACATTTCAAAACAAAGAAAAGGCGCATCTCCCTTGTAAAAAAGGGATTTGTTTTGATCCAGTTTGTTGATTAAAAAAAAAAAAAATCACAGTTCAACTAGCTCAACGGCGTGTATTCACACTTATGCTTTTAGGTCTCGGGGCGGACTGACCACGAGCATGTGAGGGCATTAAAGCTTAGAGGAGAGGAAACCTAGAGATGAGAAATGCAGAGTCATTAAATCGCATTAGATTGACTAGCATTTAATACCTATCTGCATTTCCTACTTTTACCATACTCAATGTTTAATCTATAATAAAGATTCAAAAGGAGCAGTTTTTCCTCATGTCAAGTGTCTTATGCGGTTTCCTTCCCCGACTCCTTACAGCTCTCAGCTGTTGTGGTGAATCAGAATGCTGAATATGACCCTCTTCCTCAATAGAGGAAGTGGTTTACTATCCCGTTATGTCAGAGCGTGACATCACACGGGCGCATTCCTCAGCTGGCTCACTTTGGCAGGTATATGGGAGACACCACCCAGGCCAAAAAGGGGCGGGCCGGCTGCATGTAGTACAGGACGGAGCGCTTCCACAGAGGCCTTTCACAGGGAGCTTTTTCCTCCAAGCCTCGACAATCCCTTTTTCCTTCGTTCGCTTTCTCTTTTTTTTAACTTACTAGTTATATTTTCTAATTATCCAAATGGGAATATGATTCAAATTGAAAATTTCCTGTCTAATTAATTGTGTTCTGTGATTTTAAAAAGACACTGCGTTCCACTATTTAATAGGCTTGGAGGTCCCCCAAGGACATGAAAAGACTCTTATGTCAACAGCTCGCGCCAGATAAGAGGACTCATTGAGAGCTTGAAGCACATTAACCGGTTACTGAAGTTAGTGGGTCGACGTTTTGCAGCTCTGCGTTACAATGACTGAATACACTAAAGTTTTGTAACTTTTTTTCTTATTAAAACGTGTGCAGATTAACAGTTTAGCTACAGATTTTTTGAATTTTTTTTTTTATTTGTCACTTGTTGCAACCATTGGAGTACAAAAGAGGCCCACTACGTTGCACAGAACATACCTTCAGCATTACTTCACCATTGTACCAATGTACCTCCTGTACATGCCAACTTGGCTTTGCTCTCTTTCAGCAGGGAGGCGTGGAGGATGCTTAAAGGTTTCCCGGCAGCGATGGCCTGAGGGACTCTCTGGACTGAAACCAAGGTGAGAAGCAAAGCCAACTCTCTTTCACACAAGCGGACACTCCAGCCCAAACACCCAATGGCCCCCACTGTACTGATGATGCAAACATAAAAAAAAAAAAGTTTGCTGTATCACGGATTATTTTCTTTTTTAGGTAAGTGATTCAGGGTTCAGCAGGTTTTGATATCTCCAGGCGTTTTTTGCACTATTTTCAGATAAGCAACATAATAGGAACTTTGTTTACTGGTCAGGACCAAATCATTTTTCCAACAATGATATGTTTTCATACACACGTGAGAGGTTCTTAATTCTCCGCTCCGTTTGCTCCAAGCGGTCCTCCCGGTTCTTCTTTGCGCAGAGTGATTTCCAGATTCTGTCAAAGTTAGAGTTGCAAAGTTCCAAAAATAACAACCACCATTCTCTCGGTGTGGTCGGGTTACTTCACATTAATTTCAGATGTCGTAAGTTGGACTGCGTCTTTTAGGATTACTGCGTTGCCAGCATTTCTTACAAAACCATTCATGTGTTTGAGTGGACTCAAACTAATAGTTTGCATGAGCCGTTTATTTGGTTTGAGTTAGTGGAAATGGACTTTAGCTTGATTAAGGTACTGACTTCGTACCGCTGTATATGTGCACCCATTTGTGGTTCCAGACAAAATCCCTTTTTTTCTTCTTCTTTCCTTGCCCTCTATATCAGTCATTTAATGTGGTGTGTGTGTTCACATCCAGTGTATATATATTCTCACACATAATGTAGCACAGGTCAAAGTTGTGTACTTGAGTACTTAATATACTATATATATATAAATAAATAAAATGCAAAGCTAATTACATTTCCCGTATCGTCCTGCTGGGAGTTATATAACACCTGTTGAGAGTTATGAGCAATACATGGACGTATTTTCAGCCCTTTCAGACTTAATTGAAACTGCTTCCTCTGTTTAGCCAGAACACAACAAGGGGTTTAATGCCTAGGAAACTGAGCCCAAAATGAACTCTTTTCTGTACCGGCTTAGGAGGAGAAAATTTGAATTTTATTTACTAGACCCCAAAAAAGTGTGTGTGTAACGGCAGACCTCCTTGGACAACCTCTTTTGTCTGTATCTTCTTCTTGGCCATCAACTGGACAAATACAACAAAAGGAGATGTGGCAATTCTGACGTCTGGATCTGCCTCAGCAATTGCTCTATTCCAGAGATTGGTTGTTCACTGTAAAGTCGGGTGCTTTTTTTATATACCAATTGGTCCCCTTTAGCATCCTTTACTTGTCTGTCTTCGCCCCCCCCCCCCCCACATACACACACAAAGCTGACAATTCTAAGCCATCCCTCTCTTTCCCATCCTGCGACATCCTGAAGTGAGTGCCAGAGTTAAAGATTCATGAGCGTGATCAGCTTTCAGTTAATGTGGGGGGGGGGGGGGGGGGGGGCTGGCTCCTGGTTGCACTCTGGCACTTTACAGCCATTACCTTGCAGTGATCCTGGAGCTCATTAGTCTACTTGGTAGAAAGAGCGGTATGCCTTCACTGCTACCATGTGGACAGGTGCGTGCGTGTGTGTGACTTCAGTGACGCAGATTTACCTTGAGTACTGTGTAAGCAGTAGGAGGTGTAAATGGCATGTGGCTGGCTATAATCACTTGTACCTATAATGTAATACTGTGCTTTAGCAGTGGTGGATTTAAACACCACTTCTCAACAAAAAAACAACCGATGGTCTTTTCTTTTTTTTGCCGCCCCAGCCCTCCTCTCCCTGTTCCCCCTCCTCCTTCCATTTTGGTTTTCTCCCCAGCTCGCTCCCTAACGTCGGCCGGGTCCCTCTGTGGGTTCTGAGCCACTCAAGTGTTGTCAAATTCAAGGTTCAATGTTTCACATTGCACTTAATCTCTTTCAATCCCTCGTCGCATTGCTCCCTCCGCCTCCCCATTGGCCCAAACCTAATATCGAAACATCTGGTTCAAGGTAGCTGCAGCTGTCAGCGAGGCCAGAGTTTGCCATGGACCCCCACCCACGTGGCGTTGTGTTGGAATGGATATTGTTTTTTTGTTTTTTTAAAATACGTGTTTGTCTTTAATAGCGCCTGACGTGTCTCCAACGTGTTCCCATGTGATCTGGCTCTCTGGGCACTTCTTCTCACACTTGCATATATTGATATGTGAAACGAGAAGATTGCAAATCCTCCTCCCCTCGTCTTCAGTTTGGGGAAAACAAATGGTGCATGTTGCAGCACACCACCACTGTTGCCGTCCTCGCTGGCGCTTTAGTGATCTCGGTTTCTCTCTCGGGCCCCGTTGTGCCGAGAAAGCCACGTGAGGCAGATTACGTACCGGGGAGACATTGTTCAGGTCCCCACTGTGGTTTTGCACTTTCTGAAAGAGCCTCTCCACCCCCCCACTCCCTCATCAGAGCGCACTAAATTTTGCACGCCCCGATAGTGTTTGATGTCATTTATTGCACAGTCATGCCCGCCCCCCTTTACGTTCCAGAGGCAGTGGATGTGTCCTTCTAATCAAAGCCCTGCTACACTACAGTTACAAGGACGGCACACTGTCATGTGCCCCCCCACCTTTGCAATCAGAATCATTTACCTCCCCCACCCTCTCCCGTATACTATGACTGGAATGGGTGATTTGGTGTTTTTAAACACGGTTGTACTCATTTCTCCTGGAGTAGATCAACCTGTGCGTGTGTTTTAAATAATCATTAGAAGACTTTACAAAAAGGGTCCATTACTGTGTTTTGAGAGTATTGCATGTATTGCTTCATAGTCCAAAAACGTTTCTCTACTTGCTGCATTTTCCTTTTTTTTTTTTTTAAATAACCTGATTTATTAGCATTGGGGATTCGTCAAGTTCCTCAAAGCTATTCCACATTTCAGAATCAGTAACTGATTTTCCTCTCACCATTCGCATTCTGAATAGATCACTTAACCCTTTTTTACCTCACCAATGTTTGAAAACAACATGCAGCTTGGCATTTGCAGACCAAAAGAGGCCCCGGAGTCTCAGCCTGGTGGACGTATGTGCTGCCTTCATTCTGAGGTGCAGCCAACACGAGGACTCTCTGTTCAAATTTGCCTGGCAATGTGCCGCTTTTTCCCCGTTTGTTTGTTGTTTGTCCGGGCGGCCTCAGCCGCACAGGTGCAGTTAAAGGTTTACTTCCTTCATTTTCTGCAGTCGGATAGAGAGTGTTGTGTACAGGTTGTACCCGCTGAGTTTGACAGGAAGAGACTCTGTCGTCGTCTCCAGCTCTCCGGGCGGCGACAGCAGCAGCAGCAGCCCCTTGTTGTTGTTTCTGCATTCCTACCCCGCCAGACTGGTTGGCTCCAGCGTGGTCCCTGTGACACCTAAGACATGAGCAATAGCACACCTATGATCCCCTCTCTCAAGAGCACCCGGCGCTGTCAAAGTCAATGGATTCCTCAAACTTCAACTTAACCCCAGTGTATGCGTTTCTTTCTCTTGTATGCATCTCGCTGAGAAAAAATAACGACATTTTTGCGATATTGTATGATGGGGGAGGTTTCCAACATCGTAATATGGAACAAGTTTTCTCTTTTCCTGTTTTGTTTAGGGTTTCATTAGAGTAAAGGGATTTTCTGAACCTCCTGTATGTTCCAGCTGTTCTATACCCACTTTCTGAATTAGTACCTAATAATAGAAACAAGCTGTACTGTGACAATCTTTTGCAAAAGCAAAAACACTACAGAATTGTTGAAGTTTGGTCAGAGAATATCCTGATATTTAATTTTCTCCCATCACACGACACATCTCTTTGCATACGTATTGCATACTGATAATGAAATCATATGTCTTGTCTAATTCCCCAGGTTCAGATGTTGCAGAGGCACCACTGTGCTTATTACAGCGGTGCAACAACAGCCCTTCATTTAGTCCCATTAGTCAGTCAGTAAGGCCACGGTGAGGATGGAAACCAGTAACGCAGTGAGTTCACAATGGCGGGGCTGACACAAATATACAATTATGGCCGCTGTCTTCCAAGTGTGTGTCTTTGCGGGACGGAGACGGGAAGGAGTGTTTACTACACTTACCTTAAGTGGGAACTTGAGCTCATCACAACTTCAAAGTCTAAACAAGCTGCGGGGAGGGTTTATCCGCTCCCCTAAACCTCACGACCCCGGCGCGTGTTGGGGAGCGGACTTTCCCCAATGCGACCGCAAGCAGTCGGCCAATCAAACCGAAGATAGCTGTTCATACCGCCGAGTGTAAAATGGTTCCACATCCGTCCCTCTTAAGGCGAGGAGGCGTCTCACGCCGACTATGTCTCAACTTACCATGCCGGAGAACTTAATGAGCTGACAGCTCGATGAACTGCAAACCGGATAGATGCCCTCCAGAGTTTGACAAGCAGTTCAGCTTATAATGAATTTACTCCCCCCTCTGCCCCACTTACCCTACATCGCCCTGCGTTAATGATATCAGCACACGTGCACCTATGGACTTCTCTGCGTGAATGTATGCTCAGCCTTACCCGCCGCGGCTACACAAAGCCGCTGTCCACATGTTGGATGAAGACGTTTGGATGTAATTGACCGACTGTTTTTTGAGGTTGTTGTAGCGTCTTCCTCCTATACCATAAGCTCTTCTTTCAACTAAAAAAAAACCACATTTCAAATTCCACCAACGTTGAAAATTAGAACGTTGCTTTTTTTAATAGGGTTGTCTTCGCAGCCTTTAAATACTCTGTTTAATGAGGGGTAGATTGGTTAAGTGTGTGCAATTGTTAAGTTACCGAAGTGAGTAAATAATTCAAATGCATGTGCCCTATTGAAGGTAGATAGCCAGGAAACGGTTTAGATTTGTTCTATTTATTTTGAACAACAATGTATATTGTTCTTCTGAGAATAAGAATAAACTTGTTTCCCCCCCCGCACATGATGTGGAAAGAGATGACCTTATCCGTCCTAAACGTGGAGAAGCACTTAGACCTCATTTCCACTGCATGGTTCAGCTTGACTGGACTCCCTTTTTGGGAACAGGTCTTTATTTCTCTATTTCGTTATCTGCTGCAATTCTCAGCTGATCTCTATGGCGACGCTGAGTTAAACTGTTGCGAAATCTACAACAGTTGCCTCATCGTTTCATAGGCCTCCAAGCAGAGGAAAGTCTGCCCTTGACCTTTTGTACTGCGGCTATTTAAAAAAAAAAATGTATGTGTGTATGTTGAGTGTCTGCAGATTACAAACTCCACCCCTTTTTTATACTGGCTCGTCTTTCTGGCATTTTCGACAAAAATGGCCTAAATTTAAGCAAGACGGTATGAGCTTTGCTCGATGAGGAACTTTCGACTTCTTGTGGCCAAGGTGATTCAACTTGTTGACATAGCTCCGTACAGTAGGCGCCAGCACCGGCGCCCGGGTGTTTATATCTGCCCAGAGATCCTCTGCAGTCTCCGTGGAGTGCCGATCCCCTCTAGTCTTCCCATGTGAAGATTGGACACCCCAGCAACAAAAGTGGCCCGCGAGCCCTTTCGCCAGGCTGTCTGACTGTCTGTGTTGGTGTCATTGAGACGTGCCCGGTACTCGCAGTCTCTTTTGCACGCGTGTGTGTGCACGCGCGCGCCTCTTCCAACATACACTGACCCACCATTACTGCCATGTCAAGGAGACGTAGGCAACCAATCATATCCCGGCCCGGCGGGACGAGCACAACCAGCACATCCAATGAAGTCTAGAATCCCCATGGTAACTTGCGCTGGAAAGCCCAGGGACAACCAATAGGAGCGGAGAGAGGGCCACTTAGCTGTGAGAGTTTTAATGGCCTGTTTCTGTTGTCATTAATAAAAGCGCACAACCCTCCCTTATAGAGACTGTTGTAATTCCAGCGGCGAGCACAGCGCCACCGCACAAGGACGCATGGACACGTGCACGCCGATGTTTGTGTTCATTACTTTTCCGTACGCCGGGCAGGCCTCGATGGGGGCGGTGCAAGTGTGCTTTTACCCTTCGCAGTCTCCTTTGCCTCTGCAGCCACCACTGCTTTGGCTTCATCCTTTTGAGCACGGACCCTACCATTAGCTTAAAGTAGGTCACTCAAGGCCAGGAGGGAGCCAAACTCAAGTTTGCATGGTCACTGGCTCCCCTTTTTTTTTTTTTTTTTTTTTTAACAGCCTGCTTCTGCTAAGCTACGTTATTCCTTCGCCGCTCTACACTGGGCTGTACTCTGTCATGCATTATGTAATGGCTGCGCAGCGAGCGTGTTTGTCACCCGTTTCCATGGTTTGAGTGGCCGAGAGTGTGTCACAACACGGCCCAGTCCAACCTTGTGCGTTGCACTGAGGGCGGGCGGGTTGGGGTGGGTTTTCTGTCTCTTACTCTCGTTTTCGGTCTGTCTTTCGTTTATATCCTATTAAATTAAAATGGCTGCAGATCATACATCGGAATCAGAGTTCACCAGCTCCCACCAGATTTTGGTGCAGACCATGGTCGGTAATTAATAAGACATTACTTTGATCAATAATTGATAGTCTTTCATTAAGTAGCATGACGTTTGGCCCGTGCCGCCTCGCGTAGTAAGGGGGAGGGACAGAACTAAATGTAGGTTGGTGTGGATGCTCAACACCCACAATAGGACGAGTCTCCAAAGGCTGCCGACCTTGTGAATATCTCTACATTCGATTTAGATCAGGAGCCAGTAACTTGCTCGCTAAGCCCGCAGCCGGCTTGTCACTTTAGATCTGACAAGTCGCACAACATGAAATCCGTACTTAAGATCCTGTGCTCCGTGGCCTGATTCCCGAAAGAAGCTGACAAGACATTGTTGTCACATTTAGCTTTTTATTTGTTTATTTATTTAAGGTAAAGCAATCTCAGAGAAGCTCCGTACATGGGGAACGCGTGTTGCGATCATGAACCCACGCTATCCTGACTGCGGGCTTCGCCTGGTGTAACGTGTTCCCGATACACGGCTGAGCGTGCAGCCTGGTGCTGTGGGCAAAGCGCCGTGTTCTCATTTCAGCCTCTCTGGGGAGAGCTGCACCATCAGAGAGAAATGATTGAATCTCTTTCTCCGCTCCATTTTCACTCATTTCTCCGGGAGTGGATCAACCTGTGCCCCGAGCAAAAGATTGAACGCGTGTGTTGTATGCAGATACGCATGTCTGCATGCACACGTTAACAACATATAAGTAGTTTTCCACAGTGTGTTGAATAAATGTGTTTTTGTTATTTCCAGACGCTGATATGCATTGAGGATGAGTGGAGTCGGTGAAAACCCATCTGACCCTGCCAGGGCAGAGTCACGAAAACGCAAAGAATGTTCTGCCGAACTTCTGGGACCCAGGTGAGTCTTGTGCTTCGAGCCAGTCGATGGGTTTCTCTCACAGGGGGACATTTGGACTCTATTTAATTGACACAGAATGAGGGATTAAAATACAAAACATTTTTAACACTACTATGCTATACAGGCTATGCGTTCTTACCTTAACTGTGTAAGCAACTTGCCTCAACAATCACCGCTTTGCAAAATTGCCCACTTGAAGAAGGTGAGAATTACAATGAAGCTCCAGCCACTTAAGTATTTTATACACCCATTTTAGTAGTTGCCAAGAATGGCTGTGGGAGACTGCGAAGGCTAACCCCGGAGCAATGTTACGGTCCATACAATAAATCTGCATAATTTATCTGCAGACGGGCATTTAAAGGAGGGCGGGGGAACTCTTTTATTGATGTTGTGCTCCATCTTGACACAATGAAGAGGCCTGGAGATATATTTCAACCCATATGGAGAATAATTGACCCCTGCCTTATCCCTCTTCTGACTCCTCCATACCAAGGCCTGTAGTAGATGTAGATGTGCAGCTGGCACTTGGCAGCTGTGAAAACGAGAGGGCTCTTCAGTCATATTGAGGGGTGCGTGTGTGTGTGTGTGTGTGTGTGTGTGTGTGTGTGTGTGTGTGTGTGTGTGTGTGTGTGTGTGTTTGTGTGCGTGTCCCTGGTGTACTTTTACAGATGGATCTCCTTCCGTAGCCGTTCCCACAACCTGCTTTTCATCCCTCCCGCTGTTGTCGAGTCCCCCCCTTTTTGCTCCTTCTCATCCCGGTCTTCTCTTTTGTCTCCGCAGTCCAAAACGGAGCAACGAGAAGCGCAACCGCGAGCACGAGAACAAATACATCGAGGAGCTTGCCGAGCTGATCTTTGCCAACTTCAACGACATCGATAACTTCAACGTCAAGCCCGACAAATGTGCAATCCTGAAGGAAACTGTGAAGCAGATCAGACAAATAAAGGAGCAAGGTAAAAACCCTGAATGCTTTTTCATTTGGTGCGTTTATCTGTGTCTGTAAAAGAAAATAATCCAAGGAGATGGGTCCGAATTGAATCAACTTATGGTATACGGTGCAACAATATGAATTAAGCTGCGGATGTGGCTTTTGAGGCTCTGAATAGAGCCACGAGTGCCGCAGGTGGCACAGTCTTGGCAGAAGCATCAGCCCCGATGGCATTAATATTGTGGTTTGGAATCCGCTCCACGCTCAATAGTTGTTTTGGGAATTAAAGAGCAAATGTTCCCTCCATCACTTCATCACAGCGATGAACCAGGGCAGTGCTTTGCCGGTCTCTCCCACTTTTATCCCGAGCCAGAACATCAGGCGAATGGATCTGGCAGTGCAGTGGTACTTGCAGGCTTCTCATTTTTGGTGCTCTTTAGCAATTAGTTGAGGTCTGTGTTTTCACTTTTTTCATGTTGGATTCAACAGACCAACATCAATGCGATCTCTTTCGTTTTTATTCGTTTTATTCCTTCTTAAAGGTCCAAAGCTAGCAAAAAAAGTTAGATCTCTTTATGTGGACATTAAGGCTGATCTTAGTCTTTAAAGCATACCGGGGGAAAAAAGTGCGGGGCTGACAAAGAGTGGCCCACTCGAGGTATACATGAATCAGAGGGACTCATGATGTCAACTTCTTTTGTGTGACTCAGAGCCCAGCGTTATGTAATGGTGAGCAATGTGAGGCAAAATTTGCTTATTAACTGCGGCTTCCGTCTGACCGCCCCTCCTCCACTCTAGTGTCTTATTTCCTACTGCCCCCACCTTCGCTTTCCTTCCCTCGCTCTCCTTGAATGTTTTTACACTGGGCTAGAGTAACATCCCCTGGATGTGTCTGAAGGCATGATTGCGTTTGTACGGTGGTCTCTGAGGAGAAAGGCCTAGACGCTCCGTGCTTCTCCGCCCCGGCAACACACACATTCCCACAGGTAACGCGGGGGGGGGGCTTTGCCCCGTCTCGCAGGCTACAGAGGGGAACTGTTGAGTCATGGAGGCGCCAAAAAACTCATGTAAGAAGTCTTAGTGCTTCACTGAACACACGTGTCCTTTTCGTTTCCATCTGTTTGGCATCGTTTGTGGTGCATCTTTCTATAGGTGGTGGTTTTTCTCCCGGGAAGCATCGTTACTATGTGAAAGATATTCTCAGTGGATGGTGGCGGTACTGAATGAATTAAATTACAAAAATGGGATTTAAAAACTCTCGCGGTGTCCGAGCCCTGCAGTGATGCTGCCGTGACGGCCTTTAAGAGAGTGGCCTCCTTCTGGAGGCTTTTAATTCATCCCTGTTTGTTCCTCTCATGCTGCCCGCATGCGTTTTCCCTCGTTGAAATCAGGGTGGATTCGTGTGCTTGGCATATGTTTCTTTTTCTGTTTCCATCTTGATTGACATTATGTTATGATATCTTTTATGGAGCTTATAAAACAAGGGCACCGCAACTTTACAACTTCATTTACACCCTCATCTGCTCGCTTGTGCCAACACAGCTGTATACAGTGTGAGCGGGGTGGCTCACACTGTATACAGTAGCTGAGCAGGATTTGTATTCATTATGTGTGTGAGGAAATGTAAAACATGCACGACTACGTAAAAGATAAGAGAATAGAGCACATGCCAAATACCTCAACAGTTACGGATTACGAAAGCACGTAACCCTTATAAATACTGAGGCCCCCCCCCCCCCCCCTCCAACTCCCCTCCCCTCATCTGAGGTACAGTTCTGCGGACGGACGGGGAGCCGGTGAGGGCCTCGCTGACGTTGAGTGATGGGTCCGCACCCGGGGCAGCTGTGCTGGTGTACTGGACCCTGCTGGGCCCGGAGAAGTCCTGCTGATGCGCACATCATTAATGCTGAAAGAGATGAATGTGTGGTCCGGGCGGTGTTAGGCGAGCCCGCAGTGGGGGGGAAACCTGCATTTGTGTCAGTGTTCGCTCATACACACAGGCGGAAAAAGAAAAGAGGACATGATTTTGTTTGCTTTTCACCACAACATTCTCTCACCATATGGTCAGCCCTCGTCTTGGCATGGTGCGACAGTTAAATGTGTCCCCCCCACCACCACCCACCCCAACGGCCCACTCATATTCCGCCTCTCATCATCATCTCCTAAAGTAGGGCAGCCTACGCTCTGAACATAAGGCTTCTCTGCATGGTTATTAACCCAATCACTCACATGGACAAATGCACCACGCCACAGTGCAGGTACTGGAGCTCACCGGACACTCTGATTTGAATTGTTTAAGTAAAACCCATATCAATAAAGACAAATATAAGGTTTGCGTCTGCTGTATTGATCGTTGAAACATCTGAAGTAAGTGGACATGGTTCAGTTTAGGTCATATTATGGATCATAAGTACCTGTATGCAATAAGTCAGAAAGTCCATGGCTAAGGAGCATCGATGCTGAAGTGCCTTCCTGCCTGGTTCGAAATTATGACTCAAGACTTTATAGTTTAGGACGCTCTGGAATCGCTACCGTAGATCTTTGCCCAAATTGCTGTAACAAAAAATCAGAGCAGCTTAAATATTTAAGTTTTTAAGTTCATTGTCCGTGTATCTTCAAAGTAAATAATAGTACTATTCAATCACTTAATTAAAATGTTTTACCACCATGGCTTCTTCAGTTAGCCTTTGCCGCTCAAACGCATTGTAACAATTTGCTGCCCTATTCGGAGTGTTTACCCACTGTCAGTGTCTCCATAATAGCATCTTTTTTTTTTTTCCTCGGGACCTGACAATGCAATCCATCCCGTGGCTGCCACCAGCGTGGCAGCTGCGTGCTCTGACACAGTCCTTTACAACAACCTTTCACTCAGCTCGCAGCTCTCTGCTTGGGTTCAAGCCGTGGTAATGAGACAAAATTTCTTCGCTCTGTAGCGGGAAAAGACTCACCGGTTCAACATGTCAACATGTGACCTCTTTGAAGGATGTGTATTGATGTCAGAGCGAAGCAAAATAAAAAGATGTTTTTGATGGTCACATGTTTTGGGTTCTTTTTTGTGTTTTGTGTTTTTGTCCCCCATAACAGAATGACGTCCCCTCTTATAGCTACATGTCAAATTCATTAAATACAAAGATCCAAGTTGTCTTGAATCAGTCTTTTGCTTCCCTTCGCCTCTAACCTTTTTTCCCCCCTTTTTTTTGTCATTTACTTTCCCGCCAGCAGAAAAGGCGGCGGCGGCGAACGAGGAGGAGGTTCAGAAGGCTGACGTCTCGTCAACGGGCCAGAGTGTGATTGACAAAGATGCCTTGGGACCGATGATGCTGGAGGTGGGTAATCCGGCTTATTCACACTGTCACATCGAGACAACCGACGCGATGCTCTCCTCTTTCAACCAAGCGCGACACACAACGGAGAGTTCTACCCGTAGAGAACGCGTGCGTGCGTGCGTGTGTGTGTGTGTCGCTGTGCGGCGTAAATGCTGCCAGCATCTTGCATCTGCCCCTGGATTGGCTGTAAATCACCTGGCAGAGCAATGGCCTCGTTGTCCCGCAGAGGGCCACTGAAGTGCTTACGTATAATGGGGAAAAAAAAGCAACAGCCTAGCGAATGAATTGGTTCATTGAGCCTCCCCCCCTCCCCCTTCCAGTCCCTCTTTCTCTCACTTGTTCGGTTCTCTTTTCTCTCTCTCGCCCTACCGTCTTCTCTTTGCTCGCCTCTGGATCCGTCCTCTCATGGAATATTTATAGCTCTCCTGGTCCAGCGTCACTGAATCGACGTACTAACTCGGGGGCTAAATATAGACGAGCGCAGCCCGCATGCTTTTCCCATCTGTTGGCAGCCCCCAAAACGCAGCGATCGGCCATTCACACCCGCTCCGCCCTGGCCGCGTCCCACGTCCGCCAAGCCCAGGCCCAGGCCCAGGCTCATTACGGGACGCTGCGAGGATATTGGCTGTCGACAGGAAATGCACACGCACACACGCGCTGCTGCCCCGATGACCCTCTTGTGCGAGTGCAGGAGGAAAGGAGAAAAAGAAAAGATGTTGATGTGCTCTTGGTTCAACCCTGTGGGAGCAAGTCGTGTTTCGTCACGTGACTGCTGTGGCATCTACTTTGCATTCCTGGTGGACTGCCCCATATGGTCGCTGTTGTGTGGTGTGACGACATTTTCAGAGATAGAAGGCACTAGGGCCGGCGTGTTTTGTGAATATAATACCCATGATTCATAAACACCAGTTCAAAGTAAGATGCCCCCTGTTCCACCATGTTTAATCACAAGTTATTGTCGAACAATTCGCACTTGTAACTACAAACGTATGCACTCTAAGGGTGGCTAGTTCAAGAATAAGTTAATCGGAATTCAAGTCTTACCAGATATTTGATTTGATTTTGATGTTAAGGTGCTTAACCGTTTGATATATTCAGTGCAAAATACACATTTCTGTATATACTGAAAACAAATACTACGCTCAAAACCAAGCTCTAAGAAAGCCCCGTTTGGAATTGTTTTTAACGAGACAGTTGTGCTTTGTCATGTGGAAAATCCAGCATGGCTAGCAGGGATTTATGTGAAGAGAGATCCTGTTTGCAGAGCACCAGTATCATACATAACAATAACACCCGGAGTAGACCCGACCCCATTCCCTACAGCACGACAACGTACCGTCATATATCAGCAGCCCGAAGTATGGCGCCGTGTCGTACATTTGTTTACGGGGTATTCATTTGTATCCGCTTTAGCCCCCGCCATGTTAAACGGGGCAGTATAAATGAAAGTATCGGCCAACGGCATTATTCAAGAGAGCGAGTTGTTCGCTCAGTTTGTGTTCGCCCCACTGGCCCGGATTGTGGCCTTTCTTCACGCGGTGGAGGGGGGGGGGAGGATTGAACTTCGCACAACAGCCATGTTGCTTTTTTGGAACTGCTCGGCTTCCTGCAGTGATAGATGAGATCTCCTTAAGTGGATTTTCAGTGCACGCCATGTTAATGCAGCCACAGTGATAGTACTGCACCCCGCTGGTGTGTTGCAGGTGTGTTACGCAGTGCCTATAGATGCACATGGGCATCAGGGGAAGGGTGGGGGAACTAAATATACATCTGGCAATGTGCAATATGTTTAAAAGTTTGGTGTCTTTAAAGCCGATGCAATAAAAGATTTTTTTTTTACATAAAGTAAAAATGTGCGGTGTGTAGGTAAAGAATACTTAAGCAGAAGAGAGGCGGAGTCATCTTGGGCAATGTCCCTTTTTCTCTTATCTTGCCACTAGATTTTACAGCTTTACAACCACCAAAATTCCCCCTTTTAAGGGCTCTGGGTTGATTTGATGGCCTAATTGACACCATCTTGTGGGTAATGGCCAACCTGGGGCTATATTCATTCAATTAAGTACGCCGCCTCCTACTCTTCCTCCTCCTCCTCATCCAACCTCTGCAAGCACATGCTTGTACCGTGCTTTCTATCAGACACACTGATGTTGAGCATCTGCTGCAGTGATTGCTGTACCCAGCACGCAGTGCACCAATTGGCTCCCTTTTTAAACACAACATAGGTGTGCTGCTTATTTACACAACTTGATAGGGATACCAGTGAATTATCAAAACAGTTCCTTGAAAGGTTTTCTTTCCATTTTTAGAATCCGTTTCTTTTGACCAGCCTAAGGCACACATACAATGGAAGCCCGCAGAACATCTCTGCTTTCATATCTGGAATGTGCAGAGCCCTGAAAATCCTACGTAAACCCAAATTTAGCTCGTAGTGTTGGTTGTGAGGGTTCCAAACTAGAACAGTCAAGTTATCCCAACATACAATGAGTGGAGAAATGCTCTTGGTAGGATAAGGCTTTTAAGAACCTGCTCAGTGCTAAAGCAGCTAGCGATTGGCCAGTATTGGTGGGAAATAAAGGTTGTCAGACACAGTTTTCCACTCCTACTCTTGCTTGTCAGCGATTTGATCCGCGCCAGTGTAGAGAATTCAATAAACCCACCTGCCAACATTTGAACTTCTCCCCTTGCTTTTCTCTCCCAGGCCCTGGACGGCTTCTTCTTCGTGGTGAACATGGAGGGCAACATCGTGTTTGTGTCTGAAAATGTGACCCAGTACCTGCGCTACAACCAGGAGGAGCTAATGAACACCAGTGTCTACAGCGTGCTGCACGTCGGGGATCACGCCGAGTTCATCAAGAACCTGCTGCCCAAATCCCTCGGTTAGCCGCCAGCTTCCTCTCCCCTCCAGCCTTCACTTTGCTCCCTGTCTTACCTCTGTTTTCACCTGTCAGTTTGTCTCCCCGTGTCACATGTGTTCAACACTTCATTCTTTCTTTCTCTCTCTCTCTCTCTCTCTCTCTCTCTCTGTCTCTCTCTCTGTGTCTCTGTCTCTCTCTCCCCTCCGATGCCGTATGCCATCTACACTCACCGGCCACTTTATTAGGTACCCCATGCTAGTAACGGGTTGGACCCCCTTTTGCCTTCAGAACTGCCTCAATTCTTCGTGGCATAGATTCAACAAGGTGCTGGAAGCATTCCTCAGGGAGTTTGGTCCATATTGACATGATGGCATCACACAGTTGCCGCAGATTTGTCGGCTGCACATCCATGATGCGAATCTCCCGTTCCACCACATCCCAAAGATGCTCTATTGGATTGAGATCTGGTGATTGTTGAGGCCATTTGAGTACAGCGAACTCATTGTCATGTTCAAGAAACCAGTCTGAGATGATTCCAGCTTTATGACATGGCGCATTATCCTGCTGAAAGTAGCCATCAGAAGTTGGGTACATTGTGGTCATAAAGGGATGGACATGGTCAGCAACAATACTCAGGTAGGCTGTGGCGTAGCAACGATGCTCAATTGGTACCAAGGGGCCCAAAGAGTGCCAAGAAAATATTCCCCACACCATGACACCACCACCACCAGCCTGAACCGTTGATTCAAGGCAGGATGGATCCATGCTTTCATGTTGTAGACGCCAAATTCTGACCCTACCATCCGAATGTCGCAGCAGAAATCGAGACTCATCAGACCAGGCAACGTTTTTCCAATCTTCTATTGTCCAATTTCGATGAGCTTGTGCAAATTGTAGCCTCAGTTTCCTGTTCTTAGCTGAAAGGAGTGGCACCCGGTGTGGTCTTCTGCTGCTGTAGCCCATCTGCCTCAAAGTTCGACGTACTGTGCGTTCAGAGATGCTCTTATGCCCACCTTGGTTGTAACGGGTGGTTATTTGAGTCACTGTTGCCCTTCTATCAGCTCGAACCAGTCTGGCCATTCTCCTCTGACCTCTGGCATCAACAAGGCATTTCCGCCCACAGAACTGCCGCTCACTGGATGTTTTTTCTTTTTCGGACCATTCTCTGTAAACCCTAGAGATGGTTGTGCGTGAAAATCCCAGTAGATTAGCAGTTTCTGAAATACTCAGACCAGCCCTTCTGGCACCAACAATCATGCCACGTTCAAAGTCACTCAAATCACCTTTCTTCCCCATACTGATGCTCGGTTTGAACTGCAGGAGATTGTCTTGACAATGTCTACATGCCTAAATGCACTGAGTTGCCGCCATGTGATTGGCTGCTTAGAAATTAAGTGTTAACGAGCAGTTGGACAGGTGTACCTAATAAAGTGGCCGGTGAGTGTATGTTGCATCACTCCTACCTGTGCTGGTACCCTCCTACCCTACCTGTGCTACCCTCGGCTCTCGCCGGCTAGGGTACCAGCATACCGGCTCTCGCTCACACCCTGGCCTCTCTCTTCTCACAATGTGGACTTCCTCTCCGTCTTCTACCATCACCTTTCTAAAAGTGTTTTAATGTTAAACTGCTACAGAGAGGATGTAGGGAACGTGAATAATGCAAAGGGTTATGTAAGCTTCACACGCAAGGCCAGCATATAACCTATAGGTACTTAATTTCACTTTTGCTGATGCTCAGCCCAGACACTTGCTCCCGCTCCTCTTTCTTTCTTTCCCTCCCTCCCCCTTTTCAGCTAATTAACTTCTTTTTTTGGCTTCTCTCCCCTGTCAGCAGCATCCCTCCCTTCCCATATCTCATCTCATGCCCTTCCAGCCCCTTCTCTTCACTTTGTGTGTTAGTCTCGCCTGCATCAAGTCCCCTTTTTTCCTGTTTCCTAGCCTCCCTAAGAAGCATTGTCTTTACGCTAACATTGCTCATCTCATGAAAGCAGGCCACTTATTTCCGTGCACCTTTTTCTTCTCTCCTCCAGTTTCGCCTGTCCTTTTCCCCGTCTCTTCTCTTTCTCTCTCTCTCTCTCTCGTTCTTTCTTTAATGCCTACCTCCGATCCTTCTCCACAATTTAGCTCTTCATTTCCTCTGTGTAAGATGTATGTCAGTGCACCCCCCCCGTCAGGAGCCCTCCCTAAGTCCCTTCTCCCTCTTCCTCTCCCGGTGCTTGGGATTGAGGTCTGAGTGCCCAGCCATCTGGGTGGGAGAGCAGCACAGACCGGAGTACCCTGGAAACGATCAGCGGCCCGTGGCCCAGATACTGGGAGATTATCAATGCACCGAATGAGATCACAAACCAGATGGAGTTTGCTAGAGTTAAATGAGTTGTGTGCGCGTGACTCTTTCTTTTCTTTGCGTGCGTGTGTGCGCGCGCGTCTGCTCGCGCCCGCGTGAGCGTTGGAAAGGAGAAGAAAGATTGGCAATGTTGTTTCATGGAGGACATGCGTATGGAGGCCTGGCTGGGACGCGCGGCCGAGGATGGATGGCACGTTGCTTGGGGTTCCAACTGCTCATTACCACTGATCTCCAACCCAGCAACTGCTCTCTCTATCTCTCATCCTCCTCTCTCCCCCTCTCTCTCCTTCCTGCACTTTTTTCTGCTCTCATTCTCTGCTACGTTCTCATTAAGTGTCTCGCTTGCTTCCCGATTTTTGTTGTTCACTTTTGACTGTACAATTTTCAGCGTGTTCGGCCACTTTGTAAACCCCACCCCTCCCCCTACCCCCTCCTTGCTCCCCCGCAGTGAACGGCGTCCCGTGGTCCAGCGAGGGTCCAAGGAGGAACAGTCACACGTTCAACTGCCGGATGCTGGTCAACCCCCACGGCGACAACCAGGACGAGCTGCACGAGCCTCAGCAGCAGAAATACGAGACCATGCAGTGCTTCGCCGTTTCTGAGCCCAAGTCCATCAAGGAGGAGGGAGACGGTACGAAGCTGGACTGTGGCAGAATGTGTGGGAAACGAGGGGGAAAGAGCATGGGGATCACAAATTGGCGACCCTAGTTTCAGGATTTGTTGAAATGTGACTGGTATAGAAAGTCACATTTATTAATCATATTGGTCAATTCAAAAATAGAGTTGGATTAGGAGCTCAACAAATGGCAAACAATTAAGCAGAGGAATCAAAGGCGGATATTTAAGGATAAAACCTGTCAAAATTGATATTTCACAGTAAAAGAAGAAAAAAATAGGCTGATCAAAATCAGAACAAATATCTAGAATGGGACTTATTGCTGACATGTGCATTACACGGCTGAATGAAAGGTGAGAGTGCTGAAATAGTTCAAATGTAGCTTAACACAGGTTATTAGCATAAAACTGAGGCTGGTTGGACAGTCCAATGGATTTGAATCCAAGTGCCCGCCATTTACGTGGTACCGAGATCATTTAGAATCAGCCAAAGTTTGTCTTAAAGCTGCACAAGCAAACGACAAGGAGCAGTCCTGGTGCCATTCAACTTACACCCATAAAAAGTTAAGTGACACGAGGGAGACGAGAAGCCCGGGCATCTGTCATTAAAGCCCATCTATAATTCATGCACATCCCTCACAAACCCAGGGCAAGTGTCTCCAAAGGAGAGGGTGCAGCTTTTATTGCATCGGTCGTCGAGGCGGCCTTTTGATTAACCTTCACGTAATTTGCGATGCTGAGAAGCTGCGTCTGCAGTGGCAGTCGTCCAGGACATCTGCTCCTCTTTCCTGGGAAACAATTTCAGTTAGCTTGGTTTTCATGTTCTCTGACCTTTTTTTTAAACTGGAACTTTAGAATGTCAGTTACCCCAAAACGTTCGGCCCCAAATGAAGTGTTGCTGCGCAGAGCTCTCAGAAACTGAGCAGCAAGGCAGGATCAGTAGTTGCAGGAAGGAAGGAAAGAAGGAAGGAAGGAAGGAGAGAGCGGTAAAGGAAGAAAATTGAGAGAGATTCACAGATCCAAGGGCCAGACCACCCAAGAGGTTTGGTTTACAAGTCAAAGGGAAGAATTTGTGTGTGTGTGTCTGCCCTGGCATGCATTTCTATGCCAGAAACATGCACAGGGAGGGTGGTGGAGGGGGGTTTATTACTGGCACAGGAAAGTTGGATGGCAGTTCTTTTTGGGGTCACGTGTGTGTGTGTGTGTGTGTGTGTTAGAGACAACTTCTATGATGGAGCGTGGCATCTTTAATGTTGGTACAGGGGAGGTGTCATCAGTGTGGGATGGCACCGTAGGTGAGACCAGCCGGAGACACGCTCGCATGCAAACGCGCACACACACACACATCTTCAAAGGTCACACTTCATCATTTCCCTTGCCAGCGATAGCTGCTCCTCCTCATGAAAGGAGCAGAACCATGATCCCCGTGCTCATTAATAACTGTATTAATTATGCTGCTTGGGAATAACATGCATTTCTTTTTTTCTTTCCCTGTTTCCATCATTTACGCCCCCCATCCTCCCCTTTAACATCCCCTCCTTCTCCGGCCTGTCATCTTTGTTCCATCCTTTACGGCATCTTTCCTCCACACATTGCCCCTAACCTTTTTTTTTCTCCTCTCATCCTCTTGTAGACTTTCAGTCGTGCCTGATCTGCGTGGCTCGCAGGGTGCCGATGAAGGAGAGACCCATGCATCCCACGCACGAGAGCTTCACCACACGCCAAGACCTACAAGGTGCTCCAGCCCGTCACAAGCTGAGCAAAGAACATGCACAGCAAACTAGATTTCTTTTCAACAGCAAACCCAACAGATTTCTCACCAAACGCTGGTCAAAATGACAATATCAATTTGGAGCACTTTTTCTTTTCTTTATTTGTGCCCAAAGCGTTGCAAAAAACTAAAACGCACATAGTGGCTCTACACATTCGCGGCCTCACCTCATCCCGTGTTACCAGCTCATAAATCGCCTCACACTACACTTTCGGTTATATCCTCATTATTATATTCAGGGTAAAGGCCCTTAGGAGAAGGCTTTAGTCGAACAGGCTCCACCCGTCCGTCTGCGCTCTGGGAGGTAACGTACCTGTCTCAACACCAGTGAACAGGCGCTAGTCTGTCTCGTCTGGACTTTGATGTGCTTGTAACATTTGTGTGTGTGGCATACACACGCACATACTTTCTAAATTTCTTCGTCTGAGTGAGGAATTACAGTAAATTACGATCGTAGGCCTGTGTCTGTTGGCCCGTTTGACGAGGGCGCTCAATACAGAAAAAAATGTTAAACTGATATTGTGTGACTAATAAAATGGCTCCTCCTACCTGTTTCCCCAAATGACCAGCGTACAGTTTGTACCGACAGTGAAACGCGTGTTCAAACACTATCTAATCTTTTTTTAGCCGGGACTTTTTCTTCAGTAGATTTCACTGCCTCGCTAGTACAGACACGTTGTAATTGAAATGTAAACAGAGTAAATCCTTCTACTTTCCTCACATCGATATCAAACCACACAGCGGTTGTGCGGCGAAGAGGCCAAGCGAGAAGCGTATGCTGGTCAACCAGCTGCTCTACATGTTTATCCCCCCCCCAGCTCAACTGTGTGAGTGTATAAAAGTCCTTGTGTCCATGCCTGCCGCAGGCCTCTCTAACCCGGTGCCCTGTGTTTTAGGCAAGATAACGTCCCTGGATACCAGTCTGCTTCGGGCGTCCATGAAGCCGGGCTGGGAGGATCTGGTGAGGCGCTGCATCCAGAGGTTCCACCTACAGAACGACGGGGAGATGTCTTTCGCCAAGAGACATCAGCAGGAAGGTAAGGCCACTAACCGCTAATATCTCCTTTTTTTTAATGATCACAGGGTCATTTCACACCGTGACCATCGCGCATTGACCCTGCTCCGTTAAGAAATGTTTAGTGCGCCGCCTCGGCTGACGTCATCACATGTGTGTCCTCAGTGCTCCGCCATGGCCAGGCATTCAGCCCCATCTACCGGTTCTCCCTCTCGGACGGAACCATCGTCTCGGCCCACACTAAGAGCAAGCTTGTGCGCTCGCCCGCCACCAACGAACCCCAGCTCTACATGTCCCTGCACATTCTCCAGAGGTATATCCATGTCTAGTTGCCTGATGATAAACCATTTAATGTTGATCTTGATCAAATGTCTACAGAACATTCTTGGTTATGAAAACCAAACATCTGTGTGTCTGTCTTAAACCTGTAGAGAGCAGACGGTATGTGGAATGGGCCAGGACATGGGCCCCGGCAGTCAGGCCACAGGGATGGCCCCCAAACCGATGAACTCCTCCACTCCCTCCATGACTCCTCCGACCCCGGGCAGTTTGCCCGGTTCAGGGCCCCAGGGCCAAGACACTACCATCAGCGGCAACAGCACGCCCTTTTCCCCTCAAGGCCCTGCCGGTCCCAGAGAACCAGCAGCCATGGGGGGTCATATGCAGGGGTACCGTTTTGGCTGTCCCCCACCGCATATCCACACCGGGGGCATGCAACCCCCACAGCAGGGCCCCAACTGGAGGATGAACAGCCCGTCTCGCGCCAGCCCCAGCCCGGCCGGAGGGCCGCATCCTCCCCAACAGAACTCTATGCTGTCGCCCAGGCACCGAGGCAGTCCAGGGGGGGCGGGCAGCCCTCGTGTGGCGGGAGGCCTCCACTCACCCTCCCCGGTGGGGATGTGCGGTGGAGGCCCCGGAGGTGCGTGTGGCAGCGGCGCGGCTAGCACCCACGCTAACAGCTACACAAGCAGTTCTCTGTCAGCTCTGCAGGCCCTGAGTGAGTGTCACGGCGTGGGACACGGGGCCCCTCACGCACACGCACTAGGGTCTCCTGACCGAAAGATCGGCTCCCCAGTCGGGGTCACGCAAGGGTCAGGGGTGAACACTCTTCTGATGTCAAAACTCGGGGGAGGCGGCGGTACCGGCGGCGGCGCAGCAGACTCGTTCAGACCCCACGCCGAGGTCGGTCAGGGCCAGACGGAGAGTAACCTAGCTGAGCCCAAGGAGGAGCGAGAGGGGCCCCCTGAGGGCCACGACTCTCACAGTCGTCTTCACGACAACAAGGGCCACACCAAGCTACTGCAACTGCTCACCACTAAGCCGGAGCCTCTGGAGACGCCCCTGTCGCCCAGCGCTGGAGGTGAGGGCAAGGACCAGGCGGGGGCCGGGGTCCGGGGCGTGCTGGCCGGAGTGAACACTCACGCCACGTCCCTCAAGGACAAACACAAGATCCTCCACCAACTGCTCCAGAACAGTACTTCTCCAGTCGACCTGGCCAAACTCACTGCGGAGGCCACGGGCAAAGAGCTGGGCCAAGACCCGACCCAAGGCGCCGGGGGTCCGGCTTCCGGGGCCGAGCTTTCTCTCAAGCAGGAGCCGTTGAGCCCGAAAAAGAAGGACAACGCCCTGCTGCGCTACCTACTGGACAAAGACGACACTGGACTGAAGGACAAGGTTCCAAAGCTAGAGCCTGGGGAGGTGAAGGTCGAAGGGGGCAAACACCCTCTTGTCAAGACTGAGAAACAGGACACGGGATACGACCGGGCCGAACAGGTTGGTTCTTCTTCTTCTTTTTTAAGGCTCCTCCCTCAAGCTGAATGGTGGTATCCTTTTTCTTTAGTCCATTGCCCCGCATAGCTCCACTCGCCTCCCCCCTCGGTACGGCCATTAATCTGGGTTAGGTAGCAGATGCCGGTTCCTCCAAGTCCCCGTATCCACATGGGACGCCACATCTAAGCGGACAAACGGGCCGTCGGTGCAGCGTTGCAGACAGGCGGGCACTTGTGACATGTATACACTCTCCCATTCAGATTTTGCACAGCCTTGTCATGTGCGCTTAAGACGGCAGGCGTGTTTTCCTTTTATTCAAATACATAAACACATCTGGTCCTCCTTTTCCTGCCGATGCGTTGGCAGCCGGAGTCCAGGAGGCTGTCCGCCAGGTTCAAACAACTGCGACATTTGGAGGGAGTCCCTGTGGTTCTCAAGCCATTTGATCCTCGTTGCGTTTGGCCGGAATCCACAAGTTTGGCAGCGAGCTCGGGTTAGGCCTGGCGCTCAAAGCGAGACGAGGAGGAACGGGTGAAAAGGGTGAGGAGGGGGGGTGGAGCAGGGAAACTGTCGCTGGTTGAACTCTAAAAAGATCTGTGTCGCAGAGGGCCTAAAGACTAAACCTGTGTGTGTGTGTGTGTGTGTGTGTGTGTGTGTGTGTGTGTGTGTGTGTGTGTGTGTGTGTGTGTGTGTGTGTGTGTGTGTGTGTGTGTGTGTGTGTGTGTGTGTGTGTGTGTGTGTGTGTGTGTGTGTGACGGGCTTTACTAATGAGGTTATTCTAATATAAGCTCAACGCACAGGTCAAGCTATGTGCAGCTCGATCACACAAACACCACAGCTAAGCCTCGCGAGTGCTTGTGCACGCGCTGCTGTCGCCACTTCTCTTGTTGCTTTCCCACTTAGACCGGTCCATAGCCGAGGTGATATTCATAAAAGCCCATGTCCAATTTATTCTGGAAATGAAGGCATTCTGGAGAAATGTGTTAAGGGGTTCGCTTTCTCATTGTTCCCGACCTCCTCTTCGAGGCTCCTCTTTAGTCAAAGCGGTGTGGGAGCGCTGCAGTACAGAGGGTCAGCGCTATCTACAGTGTGTGCGCTCGCCCTCTCGGGCACATATATGGAGGAGGGGAGAGGGGGGTGATCGGTTGGATGGTGCGAGCCGCCGAAGTGAACTGAACAAAGGGAGAGAGAGAGAGAGCGAGCGAGAGAGAGAGGTGTAGACACCCCCAAGAGAGCCCAGCCTCGGCAGGCAGAGTGAAAATGATGAGCCATATGCTCCTGCGTGTCCTCTCTGCTGCCATGGAGATGGAGGGGAGTGGTGTGTTTGTAGAGCGAGCAATGTACCAGAAACAATAGAGGCAAATAGAAAATGAGGGGAATGGAGGTTTAATGCGTACGTCGGGATGCAGTCTCTTTTGTGTTTTAAGCTCAAGTTGCACCTTTTTAAATTGGTCCATTTCTGCCTTGTGTTGACGGTGCCAATGAAAGTGACGCTTCACATGCTGATGGTTCAGTCCGTTTTTTTAACCGTGGTTTAAGACTTAAACACGAATCAAGCCGTTACTGCATTAGAGCCGTTTAACGTGGGTGCGAGGGAGGGGGAGAACTGCTGCTCAGCCATGTGGGGAAGCTGACTGTACTAGTTAAAAAGTCCACTCATCCTTCTCTCCACTAACCTCACCCACTGCTTTCTTGCTGCCTCCCTCCCTGTCTCCTCCTCGTGATTGTTTGAGGGCTGAATTATTGATGGCTGGAGCAGAGCTAAATGAGAAATCAGAGCTGCGTAGTGGCGGCTCAGCTAATGGCTGAAGGAACCCTAGGTATGGACATTTAGTCCTGTGGTCCTATGGGACGCGGGATTACCTGTGTGTTTGACAAATTACATCTGATGAAGCTAAACCTGTTTGCTTTTTAAACTGTTCCGTCGTTATTATAATGTATTTTTGTGATTTGGTTCATTCTTCTCTTTACTGCCACTGAAAACCAATAAAGTTAAGCAACCAACCAGTAATATTATAGAATCTGTTTACTGTGGTAACACGGGTTGCGCATGGCTTTGGCATGTGGCCTTATTGCAGCTCAACCTAATATTGAGTTAATATTTCGGTCTGAAAAAGAATGTCAGATTTAGTTCGCAATGAGCTGCAGCTCCTCATTGACCCTGGATGTCAGTAAGTAGTTAAAGAAAAATAAATACAGTCTGGCCTGATCTTGGGTTTTTAATAGATCCTCCAGTAGCTTTCTCCTGGCTACTGCAGTTCTTGTTATTCTATGAGATGATGCATTGTCCAACTGCATGCCGGCTCTCAGGCAAATGTTCTGTATCAGACATCACACGGGTTCTACAGTACAAGAAAT